>NC_091262.1:79358888-79664166 GCF_042477335.2 Ovis canadensis
CAATGGAGTGTCAGGCCTCTAAGTCCTACAGACACCCTCCTTCTCGTGGGGTCCTCACGCTCTCTTTCCAGGCCCCAGCCACAGCCCTGCAGGAGGGACCACCCTTTCTGGCCTGGACCAATGCACAGACCGCCCCCACCTGGGCCTCCTTCCAGGCTCCCTTCTCCTCCTTTTGCCAGGGAGACCCTTCCAGAGTGTAGTCTGGCTCTCTTTGTCCTGCCCAGAGCCCCTCTTTGGCAGCCCCCCTGCCCACATGCTGGGCTCCGAAACAGTAACTAGTGTCTCAGGGCCCCCAGACTGGCCCACCTCCTTCTCTGCCTGCCACACTTTACGGTTTATCCCCCTTTTAGGTCCATCCATCTTTCTGATCGAGTTGAGTCCTAAGCTTGCCCTTCATGCTCCTTTTTGGGGACCCTCAGCAGAGTCTCTTGCTTCCTCCTCCCCCCACCAATTGTTGCGCCCTTTCTAGAGCAGGGGTTTGGGATTCCAGAGGTGATGAAATGCTGCTTGCTTGGCAAAGCTGTCTCTGATCACCCAGTCTAGCCCCTACCTCTTCCTAGCCACCTCTTTCATCATCCTGTTAACACTGTCTTCGTAGCTTATCTGAAATTACATGAAGTTAAACTAGATGGACGTTAATATTTTCTTTCTCTCTCCCCCTTAGATTGTAAAATTTCTCAGGGCGGGAGATTTTTTCTGCCACGTTCCCTGCTGGGCCCCCAGTCCTGGGATCCAGGCCAGGACCAGAGTAGAAGAAAGGTGAGTGAGTGTTGATTGACTGACCAACTCCCTGAGGGCTGGGACCTTAGCAAGTGAATCTCTAGCAAAGTGCCAGGGCGCTCAGGAAGATGTGGTGATAAGCTTATGAATATGGTAATTGGGTTTTAGAATTTCTTCACATTTGTTAAAAGCCATTTGATCTTCTGTGTTTTTCTGCCCCTTGCAGGATGTCATTTGGGAGTCAGAGGTTTGGTGTTGGGTCTGGGCCCTTCTTTCCACTTTCTAGTGCCTTCAGGGCCCCAAAAGAAGTGAAAAGCCCCAGTATAACCCCACACACCCCAGTTGAGCCCCCTCCCCTCTTCTAGCCAACTCTCCAGCACCCAGAGCCGGGTGTTATGGGAACTACATCTGTAACAGGCTGGAGCGTAGTGTTGGGGCTAATATTTTATGCATGGAACTGAGAGAATGAGGACATTTGGCGATGAAAATTGTTGTTAATGCATCCACACATCTTTGGAATACATTAAATGTATGTAGGTGGATGGGAGGCAACATTAGCCTTTATTTAATAGCTCCAATGTAACCATCTCCACACCGCAACACAGCGGTAATGAGCACGGCCGCCTGAGCCCCCTCATCGCCCAGGCCGCCGCGCGGAGAAGCGTCGGGTACATTGCCGCCACTCGAGAATCATGCATGAGACAAAGTGTCAGCCCAGGGCACCGGGCGCTGGGCGGCGTGCAGCTTCCCCCCTCGCTCTAGACCCGAAGCCGGGTGACCCTGTGCTGCTCGGTGCAGAATTTCATTAAAAGCCAAATTACTGGTTTACCTACTGTTTGAGGAGACGACAAAATAAACAAAGGGCCTGTTTTCATCTGACAAACCGAATGAAAATGTCTGTCCGCGCAAAGGCCAGGAGGAAAGGCACAGTGGACCCCGGAGCCAGAGGGTCAGTGACTTGGGGCCACCACGCAGGCACTGTGTCAGTGAACCAGCTGTGGGTCCAAACTCAGGGCCACTCACCGCTTTCTGGTGCCCGTGTGGGCAAGGGCCCCCGCGGCCACAGATGCTTTTTGCGCGATGATGTAGGCTCACTTTTCCCAACATTCAGCTTGCCATGCTTTTCACGGTTGTCCCCTGCACCCACATGGTACCTGCATTTAGTGCCGTTCCTCCCGGAATGGGGTGTTTGCAGTTGGGTGTCCCTACCACTCCTGGCCCAGAGGGTGGGCCACTCGCCCCATCGGAAGACCCAGGGCATGGTGGGGATCTGAATACCCAGGGCCCATGCGGAGCAGCTTTGAGCGCATTGGATGGCTCTGTTTGGCCCCAGGTGAGTACAGATCTAGTCAGAATGAGCACTCAGACCAGCCGCAGGGCTCTGCCGGGTGGGCTCGGCTCCCCCTCGCCTGTGCTCTCCCCCACCCTCACTTGCACCCCAAGTCACCAAGGTCAGTGCCTGGTGCAGCCCTGGGGACCCACAGAGGTCTCAGTCCTCATAATCATGGGCCTTTGAGGATGCAAAGCCCCCAACCCCAAATCCCAGGGCTGAGTAGGACCCCTAAGTTTATTCCCCTTCTCCTCTGTCCCTCCACTTACATCCTCACACAGATAAGAAAGCTGAGGTCCAAGGGGACAGAGTGCTTTGTCGTGGGTGTTTTTCCCGAGGCGGTCTCAGACTTTGGGATCAAGACCCATCTCTGGCAAATAAGCAGTTTCCCTCTTATTGACAGGGGGATGACAGGGGGTGACCCAGCACCCCAAGGCTGTGAGAGGGAATCCCAGCTGGGACTCAGTACCTTGGTTCTCAAGGGGTTGTGGCGGGGGGTGACGTTGCTGCCTTGCCACAGAGCTTCTAGAAGCCAGGGCCCTCGCTCTGCAGTGTCAGCTCAGCTCATGGTTGCTGGTCAGTGAATAGCCGAACTGAAGCTGGTCTCAGACAACAGTGCAAAGCAGGTAGTCAACCAGGGAGTGTACTGAATCAGGTCTTTATTACCAGGAGGAAGCACTCAGGAGGCGCGGGCAGGACGTTTGTGGGATGAATAAATAAAAGCGTGCTCTTTGAGGGAATAAAGAAGCAGAGAAACTGAGAAGAACCTAGGGGAGATGTACATAAATCTCCACCGAGAGCCGCCAAGGCTCTGTAGTCGAGGCCTCTGAAAAGACCCTGCAGAGGCCGAGGGGCCATTTGTCACAGCGAGGACGGGCTCAAGGGCCAAGAAGCAAGGGTGTGATGGAGCCTCTTTCATCATTTTCACATTATCCTGATGGCAGTGGAGAGGAGCCCACAGTGCACAGCCAGGCTGCCCCCCGCCTGACGGAATGAGTGCCAGGCTGGGGTGGGGAAGGACCCTGAGGAAGTGCAGGCTGGGCTAGGGGGGCAGGCAGGCATCTCAGTGCCCACCTCATGCCCTTAGTGCTACAGTATTGTTTTCATTTAGCCCAGTATGAGTCCCCTGGGCCCTGCTCCAATGCCACTTCCTACAGGAAGCCCTCCCAGATCCACCAAGCCTGATCCATACAGAACCTCAATCTGCAGTCTGATGTCAGTCTTCTGAGTCTTTGAGCAACAGGTGTCTCCTTGCAAAGCCTGCAAGCTCCATGGGAGAGGGGCTGTGTCTGGTGTGGTCGCTGAGGGGTTCCTGTGCCTGGTTGGGAACTCAGCCCCGGGGAAGGCACCATATGATGCTGTTGGCCATGTCTGCCCTTTGCAGGCGCTCTGGACCTGACACCCAGCAAGTGCCTGGTGTGTAGACATCCCATGGGCCGAGCCTTGGGTAGACCCCAACCAGGAGCCAAGGGCAGAGCCAGAGGTGGCCATAAGGAGGACGGACTTCTGCCTAGAGAAGTCTGACTGTGAGCTGGGGAGCCTGACCTGACCCTGGAGGCGTTCTCTGAGTCTGGTAAGTGCCCATCAGAAGCACTAGTGGACTTCCGTTTGGGCCTGGAACAGAGGTGGGGTCTGCCCAGGACACACAGGGTTCAGGGAGCCCACACTGTTAGAGTCAGGACCACCTTACCCAGAGTAGCTCCTCTGGGCTTCAAACAGTGTTTGTTGAGTGACTGAAAGGAATGGAGCCACCCAAGTCCTCCCTGGAATGCCCCGCAGCCTTGCTCCAAGTAGAGGCCAAACCCATGCTCTCTGGCTGTGGAAAAGGGAGGGAAGCCCCCCAGGGCAAGGCTGCAGTGAGCGTGCGGGGCCCTGAGCAGGCTGAGCCCTGACTTGGGTGCCCTGAGCCCCCAGCCCGGGGTCCCCAGTCTCCCTGGTCTCCCTGGGGCAGGACGCCACCGAGAAGGTGCAGCAGAGTCTGGGGTGTAGGAAAAGCGGCCAGGATACTGCTTTCCACCATCTGCGATATCTTCGTTTTCTCTAACACTCAAAAATAGTAGATGTTTCTGTTACGCTCTCTCTTTGGCAGGGGAGCGGCAGGGCCTGCCAAGGCCTGGGGGAGCCCGCCAGCCTGTGGAGCTTTACTGTACAAACAGTTGGGGAGGGGGTGTCTCTGCTAACTTGAAATCCCCCATCAGTAAACATGCCAATTTAAAGTGTAATTAACTCAGGCCGGAAAACATTCAGCTCTGGACTGCCTTTCACAGTTGACGTTGTTTTTCTTTTATTTATTTATCTCTTTACGGGTGTGGTGGTGTCTGTGGCAGGTTTCAGCCAGGAAAAATCGAAGAAGGGCTTGAGTGGGGAGGGGGCCTGGTTGGGAGAAGAAGCGACGGAAAGAAGGAAGGGGAGGCTGGTCTGACACCCCCAGGGCCCTCGGGCCCAGTGTCCCCCTTTGCTTTCTGTCCAGGGCAGTGGGTTCCCAGGAAGGGACGCAGAGTCGGGAGTGGGGTAGGGGGCAGATCCCTGTGCCAGCTGGGCCCAGTGATCCGGGAGTCTTGGGCACTGTCCGGGACCCCAGTACGACACTGGGCTGGTGGTGGGGGCGCTGGGTCCCACTTGCTTTCTCTGACCCCATCTTGGAGTCTCAGCCCTTTCCTCTGCCTCCTGCTTCACAGGGCTGCGCCATGGTCCCCGATGATGAACCAGGCGGAGGGCACCCATGCCCCAGCAGACCGACGCATAGCACCCTGCCTGCCACATTCAGGAAGCTGGGGGAGGCCCCTGCACCCCCCACCCCACCACCATTTGAAGGACCCAGACCAATCTCCAGGGGGCCAGTCCTGCCGTAGACAGCCTGGCCTTCACATGGACCCTGGGGAGGACAATGTGGGCCCAGGGGAGACAAACTCAAAGCCAGTGACCATGCCCTGCCCACCAGATATTGGGACTTCTGGAAGGTGAAAATGCTGGCTAGAGGATGTAAGAATTCCTGTTCTTCCTCTTCAGATACTCTTCAAATGCAGACCATTTAAGTAATAAATACATTATCAAAATCTTAAATGCACATGTGTGTGTCTGTATGTTCGGAGACAGCGTTTGTTAAGTGGAGGGTTTCAAAACAAAGACCCTCTGCCTCTGGGAAGGCTTTTTCCCCTAGAGCTGCCCCCCACCCCCACCCTGACCACAGAGCATCTTCCTGCAGTCCGCTGCCATGCATGTGAGCTCACGTCCTGACGTGAACCAGGGCCATAGAAGGACACACTGCAGGACTGAGACAGCACGCGCTACCCCCCGCCCCGCCCAGGCCCCACTGCCAGCCCCCGCGAGCAGAGAGGCCAGGGCCCAGGGGCAGAGCCGGTGCCCACGCCTCGCTCTGCCAGCCTCCGCCTGGTCACGACACAGCCGGGCTGACTCAGAAGCAGCCGCGAGCGAGAGCCTCATCAATTACATAATTACCTATGAAACCTGCCACCGCCGGTTCTCAGCCGGGAAGGACACGCTCCGGCCGGCGGGTGACTCATGCTGTTTTCCCCAGAGCCTCTCGCCTGCGCTCTGCCCACCACCTCAGTCTGGGCTGGGGGGACCATGGGGGCGAGGGGGGCAGCTTGGTTTTCTTCCCAGCTCTACAGCAAAGGAGAGGCAGGCAGCCACCTTCTTGCCAGGGTTTTGGGTGGAGGGCCCCGTCTCCAGCCCCCCACAGACCTCCAGATGGACAGTCCCCCATCTGACAGAGGGGAAACAGGTCCAGAGAGGTTGCTCTGACTAGTGTCAGTGACCCCCTCCCCCAGCTTAGACCTTTGGTGAACACAGCCATGGGGTAGACCCTCAAACCTCCAGCCCCTTTCCCTGGGAATTTTCCGCTTCTCCAGAGTCCCTTGATGGGGGCAAACTCTACCTTTGGAAAAATATTTCCACTCTTGAAAGTGACTGTGACTTTGGGAAACAGGTATAAGTTGCCTTCTCCAGGGGAAATGGGTGTATACACCTGGCAAGGGGTGCTGTGGTTTAGTCGCTAAAGTCGTGTTCGACTGACTCCTTGGACTGTAGCCTACCAGGCTCCTCTGTCCATGGAATCCTCCAGGCAAGAATACTGGAGTGGGTTGCCATTTCCTTCTCCAGGGGATCTTCCCAACCCAGGGATTGAACCTGTGTCTCTTCTGCTGGAGGTGATCTCCTGCGCTGCAGGCGGATTCTTTTACCAACTGAGCTAGCAGGGAAGCCCAGGGGATGCTGTAGGGGTGCTGTTCTTTCAGATGGAAAACCCGGTAGAGTGGGGTCTGGTGGGCGTGGGCCCCAGATGAGGTCTTAGGTTCAAGTTCAGCCTTTGGCACTTACTGTCACTGAGCCTCAGTTTCCTCATCTACAAAATGGGCATCTGTCCTACAGATGGGGTGAGAGGGAAACAGGTTTCGAGGATATACGAAGTGCTGACCGGATCAGGTTCTCATTAGAGTGGGGGGCTCCCTCATGCTGACCCATGGCTGGTTAGGGTCCCCAGGGATCCTGAAGTCACAGCAAGCCTGCGGCCTGACTCACCCGGACCTGGAGACCACCTGCTCCGGATGGTCCAGGACCCCGTTACTACTGGCCACAGCACCCAGGTCCTGGGCGCTCCCCATCCATCCCCCGGCTCCAGAGGTTACCTGCAAACAGAACCCTGAGCAACAGGGCCCATTACGTTCAGAGCACATCCAGGTAGGCAGCAGCAGGTCACAAGGGTGCTGAGGGTTCCCAGACAGATGTGCCGAGGGACTGGCTTCCTAGGGAAATGCTTGGGGTGGGTATTTGGCCTCCAATGGCCCCAGCCCACCCTGCCTTCCTCATCATGATTCCCCTGGGGCTGGCCCACCATTCCAAGAGTGACACCACCACCACCCTTACCTACCGTGCACCAGGCAGGAGCTGGGCGCCGCATCCAAGCCCATGGAGAAGGTCTGGGCAAACAGATGGCACAAACCTGGATGCAGAGCTTCTCAGGATCCTGGCTCCAAGTTAACACTGGGAAGTCACTTGCCTGCACTGGGCCTCTGTCTTCTCATCTGTAAAATGGGTGTAATTGAATCAGACTGTGACATCAAAGTCCCAAGAGTCCCTTCTTGTGCCATCACCCCACATGACCAGCCCTGCAAACCCTGGGGTTACCATCCCCTTGACCACCAAACTACACAGCCATAATTTCTACCCCTCCGTTACCCAGGGAAGCCCAGCCTCAGCATTGGCAGGAGGTGGGACAGGGCAGGGCTCACCTCCCACTCCTCCCTGGGATGCCTCACCTCCTCCCTGCTCCTGCTCCAGGCTCCCCTGCCTCTGCTCTCTGCCCCTTTGCTCTTTTTTTTCCCAATGCACCATCAACCCAGAACTGTCCATGGAAATTTCTAGAAGTTACCTAGGGGAATTGCAGCTTCCTAGAGGGAACAGCTGGAAGCTGAGCATCACTGCTCATGAAGCTTTGGTCCTGGCAGAGGATGGGGAGAGGGCCTGTGGTCTGGGTCCAGCCCCTGTGGCTTGGGGGCTGGGCCTCTCCTCATTCTTTTCTGTAGCCCTTCATGGGACTCTAGTCCTCTCGGGGATGCTGGGGCCTCAGAGCGGTTCTGCTGGTTCCCTGGCATGCAGAGCACAGCCATTACTCAAGGCAGTGTGGCAGGAGCCCTAGGGCCCAGGATCTGCACCCCAACTGCCTGAGTTCTCTTTTTATTTTTTCTGCCTGAGTTCTTATCCCAGTTTAACACCATGGTGCTACTTCATCTCTGTGGGCCTCAGTCTTCTTATCTGTCAAATGGAGCTGTTGCGAGGATTAGATGAATTAATCCGAGCAAGTGGATGAATATTAGCCATGAGATGATTCGCTGCACGCTGTTTCTGAGACCCCATGAGGTACCTAAGGCTCCTCCCTTTACTTCTGTGGCTTGGATGGTGGTGTCCTCCACTATTTATCCCCTCGCCATGATCACTAACATCTTGACCTCTCATCACCAAACTGAGAGGTCATAATTTGATTCTCATGGAGGTCAACTTCTCAGCAGCCTTCAGACCTGACTCCCCCCCAGGGACCCTCCTGTCCTGGCTTCTGGACCGTGGAGCCTGGAGATGGGGAGGGGTGGCTGGAGGCTTTGACAGGAGGGACCAGAGAAGGAATTCAAGCCAGGGGCATAGAGTTAGATGCTGGGGGACATGACCAGAACTCAGCACACGGCTTGGCCCTGGGGAGAAGCCAGAGAATCAGTGATGTAATGGAGAGCCCTTGGGCTTGGGGACCCTCATATGAACCTTATGTAGCAGAGCTTGGGGTCAGAGGACAAGACAGACGGGTTTAGGCAATGCTTCCCAGCGGTCAGTGCTGTGACTCAGGCTGTGCTGGTCCTGGGTACAGTGGGAACCCCTGATCTGGCGGCCCTAAACCGCAGCAAGGCGCCTTGTGACACGGTACTCTGTCCTTTGAGCCTGCAACCCCCACCGGGGACTGTCAGAGGGCTGAGGAATGTGTGTGGACGTGAGTGAACGATTGCAGACCCCGCTGTGTGCACGTGCGCACACTCGCAGAGACGCGCTTGAGGAAGAGGGGGCTTTCTGTGCGCCTGCCAAGGTCAGGAAATCTGGACAGGGTGCAAAGAGGCCAAGGGAGTCAGGAAGCAGAAACGTCTGCTGCCAGAGATAGGGATGAGTGATGGGCGGTAGCGGAAAGTGAGCATTCTGGATGAGGAGCTGGGCTAGAAGCAAGCTCTGGGGTTAGAGTGGACCCGGTCCTCTCTAAGCATGGGTCCTCACTAGTCCTTTCTGAGACTAAAGCAACTAACCCCCTGTGCAGCTGCCTGTGGGTCTCCCTGATGCCACTGAGTCACAGGACTCTCATCTCTGCTGGTTGCTAATGAAGCTGACCCCACTCTGGCCTCCTGGTGGTAAGCCTTCTCTTCTCTGAGGCTGGCGGTCACTTGGCTCATACCCAGTTCCCCTAATGGCCATGTTCATTTGCTTCCCAGGGTCACAGAGGGCAAGTTCTCTCTCTGAGGACCGCTCAGCAGATACGCCCCTCCTTTGGCCAAACAGCTGATGAAGCCAGGCTGGGATGACCCCTACCCAAGAAGACAATCAAGTTTTCTTACAGGAAGAAAGCTTGTTTTCCAGAATACAATTACATTTCCAGCCCCCAGGACAGGGACAGGAGGCTGGGGGTGGGGAGGGCAGGGGGTTGATGGCTTAAAGGTGCTTCGCTCCCCATCTGGGTTCTAACCCTTCATCCCTGAACACAAGGACAGGAACAAAAGTGCCACTGATGTTGCAAGCACCTCACACCCTCCAGCACCTAAGCCATCAGCCCAGCTCTGTGCTGTGTGACCTTAGGGAAGCCACCCAAACCCTCTGAGCCTTCATTTCCTTACTGGATGACCTGGGTCTTTTGGAAAGAGACCCGACACCACGCTTGGAGCAGCGTCACATGGATAGCTGGTGCTCCCTCACCCAAGGTCTCTCTGCCAGCCTCCTCTGCTTCCCTACCCACCCCCCATGCCTGGTGCAGACACGGGGGATACTGGGTGCATGGAACAGACCACCCTGAGCTTGAGGCATGGCCACTGCATACAGCCTCTCCCCCACAGAAGAGGAAGATGCGAACGGAGCCCTCAGAAGGGCCATGAGCGGTTACCGGCGCAGGGGTTCCCAGTACGCAGGGGCCGAGGGCCCCTTCCTGCCGAGTCTTGGCTGGGTCGGTGGGGCTGTTGTTTGTCTGTTGTCAGCTTCCATTTGACATCATCCTCCTGGTGCTGATGTTTTCCTGAGGCCGGTCCAGAAGGAAGGGGGCTGGTGGCTGCTCCATACACACAAGGAGGGAGAAGGGGCCATGGGTCTGGGCTTTACTAAGGCTTCCTTTTCCCTGGCTTGGGGTGCAGAGACGGTGCAGACCCCTCTGCCATGGCGGCTCACTCCAACGGTCCCCCTCAGGCCCCAACAGCCGTGGGTGTCCAGCTTCCCCGCCTCGTGTGTGCACAGCTGAGCGGGTCCGTGTGGAGCTCGCCCAGCTTGAAACGTGCTGTATGGTTCCCTCCTACACCTTCAATGCCTGGGCCTCTCTATGCCTGTGTCTGCCGCAAAAGGAGTCTCCCTGGGGCCTCCACGGCCTCTCCTGGCCACCTGGCGCTTGGTAACCTGTAACAGGACAACGGCCATCAGTGTATGCTTTTTTCATGCATGTAGTTTCCACGGAACCAGTGGTTTCGGAACATCTCATGCTTTGGACAGAGAGCCAGTGATCTGGAACATGTGCAAGGCCTGGAGACAGAGAGTGTGAGACCCCAAGAGGCCTGGGGCAGTTAGTGGGACTGGGGATCCATTCTCAGTGTTCAGGAGAAGCGGCCACGGGTCAATCCCCTCAGCGCAGTGGGAGGAGCCCAAGGCCCCAGGTTGCCCCTCCACCCCGCTACCCGCCCCAGGGCCCAGGAAGTTGCCTGATTACAAGTGCGGTTCCATCTTTTATTTCCAGGAAAGCTCCTGCCTCCCGTCTGGCAGTTTCTAATACCACGCCTCCCATTTTCAGCTGGAAGAATGTCAGCTTTGGCTTGAGAACCCAACTGCCTGAGGGTCTGGAACCAGCAGGAGGAAGAGGGGGTGCTACTCCAAGTCAGGGTCCCCTGCAGAGGCCACCGTGGCAGAGCTGGTGCAGGGGAGCCAGGCAGAGCCCCTGATGGGACGGCAAACCCTCCAGAAACGAAGGTGCTGGCTGTGACTGTTCCAACAGACACCCTGGACCCCTGGCAGCCGGTGGTCAGGGCCACAAGGCTGTGGGGACCCCCAGGGAAAACCCAACTTGGGGACCCAGGGAGGTGGACTTTGAGGGGATGCGGTGGGCACAACCAGGGGTAAAGCCATTAAGGGCAGAGAAAAGGCCAGAACAGGACTGAGTGGGCAGGGGTGGGGGCGCTGGAGGGGGGCGGTCCGGGGCCCCGGGTGTCCCACCGTCTGACCAGTGACTCAGGCAGACCATTGTACCCGGCTTCGCAAAGTTTGTGCTTCTCTCCAGGCGGCGGGGGCGGCAGCGGAACAAAGACCCCTCCCCGCCCGCCGAGGGTGGTTCAGCGGAATTACTGGGAATGAGGCTGCTGGTTGCTAATGGGCCTGGGGAAAATGGGATGCAATTTAGCCGGTGTTTTTCAGGCCCAGAGCTATTGAATAAATGAAGTGCGCTAGGTTTGAGTCACCGGCTGACGCACCGCCCGGCTCCTGGCGTCAGGACCGGCGGGGGCGGGGAGTGGGGCGCTGCGGGGCCGGGGGCCCTGGGGTTGGGGGGACGGCGAGGCTCGGTGACGGGGTGGGGGCTGCACAGCTCCATCCTGCCCTGCGCGGGGGATGCGGGGTGGGGCGGGGAGCTGAGGGCGCGGATCTCGTGTGGGGCGCAGGATGGAGGGTGGGGCGGGGCGGGGGGAGATGGGGCCGGGACTCAGAGCAGACTTCGTCGGCACCGGCACCGTGGACCACCGGGCAGCATAGGGGCGCGCGGGAGAGGCGACTGAGAGGGAAAAGGGCGGTGGGCAATGAGGGGCTTGCAAGAGATCTTGACCTTTCCCCACATGGGGGCCGCCCCTGGGGAACCGTGTGCCATTATCACTCACAGTTAGAGGCCCCCCCCCGCCCCCCCCCCGGCTTGGGGACTTGGGGAAGTGTGGGCAGCAAGCAAACAAGAATTGCTTGGGGGAGGAGGGAGATCAATCTGTCTGCGCCTTTGGCTTCTCCGGCTTAGGACCCCCGCCGTGGTGCTGGGTTTATCCTGAAGACAGCAGCGCTGGGGGCTGCCCCTTCTCCCCTGTGGGAAAGGTAGAACCCAGCCTGGGGTCCTCTGGTGTGTCCCCACCAGGGATCAGCCCAGGTCTGGGGGCGGGGGGCGGTGGAGGTTGCGGTGGGGGTGAGGAGCTCCCATACCTGTAGGACACCCCTGGATGACCCGGCCCAGGCTCCTCTGAGAATCTGCTGTGTGACCCTGGGCAGGCTCAGGCCTCTCTGAGCCTTCAGTCTCCAGGCGGTAAAATGAAAAACTGCAAACAGTGGGAATCCCTACTTTGTAGGCACGGTGGGCTGCAGTCCATGGGGTCACTAAGAGTCAGACACGACTGAGCGACTTCACTTTGACTTTTCACTTTCATGCATTGGAGAAGGAAATGGCAACCCATTCCAGTGTTCTTGCCTGGAGAATCCCAGGGACAGGGGAGCCTAGTGGGCTGCCGTCTATGGGGTCGCGCGGAGTCGGACAAGACTGAAGCGACCCAGCAGCAGCAGCAGCAGTAGTGCCAATCTGCCCAGCTGGGCCCTGTGATCTCCGAAGTCCGCAGGGCCCAGTTTGGACCTCTACTCTGAGCTGCTGGATTCCTCTCACACTTTCTAGAACACACAGTCAGAAGCAGGAGGGGGCAGGTGCTTCCCACAGAGAGACCCCACCCCACCCAGCTAAGCTTTTGCAAGCAGGCCTCCTCTTCTTCTCCCCTGGTCCCCCTCTTTCTCACCCATGCCACCCCATAGATCCTCCTTCCGGCAAACCCTTCCTCCTTCCTAAACCACCAGCAAAACCCCCCACCCCAACCCCGGAAGCCTGCAGGAGGACAGGGGCAGTTGTGAGCCTGGACCAGCAGAAAGGAGAAGCTGGTTTCAAGATGCAG
The DNA here is from genome assembly GCF_042477335.2 of Ovis canadensis. NCBI lineage: Eukaryota > Metazoa > Chordata > Mammalia > Artiodactyla > Bovidae > Ovis > Ovis canadensis. Next base: position 79,371,579 of record NC_091262.1, read on the forward strand.
ACCTCCGGGTCCAGGGGTCTGAACCGTGGAAGGACAGGGGCAGCATGGCATGGGGATGGACAGCTGTCCTCACAAGCCACAGAGCCCACCCACTTGCCCGCAGGTCCCAAATATCCCTGGGGGACTCCCTGCTCCGCTGCCAGCAACACCAAACCCTGGAGGTCCCCGGGAAAGTATTGCCACATCGCAGAATACCACGTGGCCGAGATGCCTCTGGGTCCTCTCTCCCCGGTGGGCGGGGCCTCTGCCCAGGATGCTCACCCGCCAATCACTGAGTGTCCCTCTTTGGTCCTCTAACTTCCGGGTGAGTCCGGAACCACACAGCTGGCCTGTCAGTGCCCTGGGTCAGAGGCCAGAGGGGATCCCACCTGAACTTAACAAGTCAGGGGTATCACATGTACCTTAGGGAGACTGGGGGCATCTCAGTGTGACCTGATGTGGGCTTGGGTGGGAGGCTAGGGAGTGTGTCTAAGGAGGCAGGGCTCTATCTAGATGGATTGAATTCTCTCTCAGAACACAAGCTTCTGTGATTGGTCATCTCAATGAACCTTTTCTGCAGACGAGAAGGTGAAGACGAAGCTGCGACTGAGAAAGAAGCAGCTGACAGCTGACCCTCGCTGAAGCCAAGAGAGGGGCTGCTTGGTATTCTGTGGGTGGCTGAGCGACCTTGCTTCTCTCTGTGCTGAGACAGAGTCGTGAAGTGGCCTCGCTTTGTCTCCTCCCACCGCCTCTCCAGGGGCCTTGCCTGAGCTTGGTGTCTGTGAGATGGTTTATGTCCAGGAGGAGAACACCTCCCCACCCCAACCCCCTGGCTGGGAGCACCAGGCCAGCTTCTTGGGGGGCAGGGCTCCTCCTTCTTCCCCAGTAAAGAGCAAAGTCGAGCTCAACCAGGTATTGGTATCTGTCAGAGCGCACTTACCTGCAGTGTGATTCTGAGCGTTTGTCATTAGGTTAGGATTTTTTTTTTTCTTTTTCTTCCCCTCAGCTCTATTGAGGTGTAACTGACAAGGCTATACATTTAACGTGTGCAGTGTGATGGTTTTGGTGTACCTGTACGTTATGAAATAATTACCATAATCAAGTTAATTAATACATCCATCATCTGACAGAGTTACCTTTTTCCTGTGTGATGAGACTACAGACCTACTCTCTTAGCAGCTTGCAAGCATACAGAACATTACGGTTAACTCTAGTTACTGCTCAGGCGGTAAAAAATCTGCGTTTACCAAATCCTGGATGATGTAGATGCTGGAGACCCAGGTTTGATCTCTGGATCGGAAGGATCCTCTGCGAGAGGGCATGGCAACCTACTTAGTATTCTTGCCTGGAGAATCCCATGGACAGAGGAGCCTGGCGGGCTACAGCCCATGGGGTCACAAAGAGTCAGACATGACCGAGCAACTAACACTTACTTACAGTCACCACGCTGTACATCAGATCCCCATAGCTTATGGTAAAACTGGAAATTTATACCTTTAGTCAACCTCTTCACTTGCAGGGTCCCAGCAACTACTCTTCTACTCTCAGTTTCTATGGGTGTAACATTTTTTTTTAGGTTAATTTATTTCATTACAGTTACACTATACTTTCTGGTTGTGATGGTAAAAATATAAGTGTAAATCACTGCTTTGGTTTCTGGAAAAGAAATAAGAGCACTACGATGTTCTCCGTCACAGCACATTGCTTTCTATTCTTTAATTATACAATATAATTTACAAACATGAAAAGTTGCTTAAAGCATGTTCGTTTTGCTTTCCACAGTGCAGTCACATGCCGTGCCCTATTATTCAATATTGCAAAAGAGAAGGCTGCTAACCTTTATGTACTTGATGAACATCTGAAGCAAGAGAATGGAAAAAAAATCAGTTCCAAAGGTAACCTGTTTAAAATTTATTTATTTGGCTGTGCCCGGTCTTAGTTGTGGCATGCGGGATCTTAGTTGTGGCTTCCCTGACCAGGGCTGGAACCCAGGCTCCCTGCCTTGGGAGCATGAAGTCTTAGCCACTGGACCACCCGGGAAGTGCCCCCTCCACCACCTTTTTAAAGTTTCTACATGTGAATGACAACAAGTGAGAGTAGCTGTCTTTCTTTGAGCGGCTTATTTCACATGTCCGCTAGGGTCATCCGCGTCTCATATGGCGGTATCCCCTTCTTTTTACGGTTGAGTAACATTCCATTCTGCGTATGAACCACCGTTTCTTTCCCCGTTCTTCCTAAGTTGTTTCCGTAACTTTTCTATTGTGAATGATGCTGCAGTGAACATGGGATGCAACAAACCTTCTCAAGTCAGTGTTTTAATTTCTTTGGATAAATACCCACAAACGAAATTGCCGGGTCGTGTGGTCATTCTATCTTTAATTTTTCAGGAACACCCCTAGTGTTTTCCTTAGTGACTGCACCAATATAGATTCTCACCAACAATGCACATGGGTTCCCTCTTTCCCCGCATTCTAGCTAACAGTTGTCTTTTTGGTAATAGCCATTCTAATACGTAAGGCATGTTACCTCGTGGCGGTTTTGATTTGCATTTCAGCAATGTTTAGTGATACTGAACATCTGTATTTTCATAATACCTGTTGGTGGTGGTGCTGTTCAGTCGCTCAGTCGTGTCTGACCCTTTGTGACCCCATGGATGGCAGCATACCAGGCTTCCCTGTCCTTTACCATCTCCCGGAGCTTGCTCAAACCCATATCCATTGAGTTGGTGATGCCATCCAACTATCTCATCCTCTGTCATCCCCTTCTCCTCCTGCCTTCCGTCTTTCCCAGCATCAGGGTCTTTTCCAATGAGTCAGCTCTTCACATCAGGTGGCCAACGGATTGGAGCTTCAGCTTCAGCGTCAGTCCTTCCAGTGAATGTATCATACAGCATTTGCCTTTCATTTTCTGATTTATTTCACTGAGCGCAATGCCCTCAAACTGTATCCATGTTGCTGCAAATGGCAAAATATTGATTTTTTCCCCCCCTATGGCTGAGTAGTTTTCTACAGGGCTTCCCAGGTAGCTCAGCTAGTAAAGAATCCGCCTGCAATGCAGGAGACCCCAGTTTGATTCCTGGGTCAGGAAGATGCCCTGGAGAAGCAATAGTCTACCCACTCCAGTATTCTTGGGCTTCCCTGGTGGCTCAGATGGTAAAGAATCTGCCTGCAATGGGGGAGACCTGGGTTCGATCCCTGGGTTGGGAGGATCCCCTGGAGGAGGGCATGGCAACCCACGCCAGTACGCTAGCCTGGAGAATTCCCGTGGACAGAGAAGCCTGGCAGACTACTGTCCATGGGTCACAAAGTTGGATATGGCTGAGCAACTAAGCACAGCACCGTTTTCTACGGTGTGTGAGTGTGTGTGTGTATAAATCACATCTTTTTATCTACTCATCTGTTTATGAACACAGGTTGCTTCCGTATCTTGGCTATTGTAAATAATGCTGCTATGAACATTGGCGTGCATGCGTGTTTTCGACTTAGAGGCTTGTTTTTCTATATACACCAGGAGAGGAATGGCTGGGACATATGGTAGTTTTAATTCTAGGATTTTGAGAAACCTCCGTGTTGTTTCCCACCGTGGCTGTACCAATTCACATTCCCTCCAACAGTGTACAAGGGTTCATGTTTCTTTGGCCGCATTGGTTATTTGTGTTCTTTTTGATGGCAGCCACTCTGACAGGGTGAGGTGATACCTCATCGTGGTTTTGACTTGCATTTCCCTGATGATAGCAATGTTAATCATCCTTTCACGTGCCTGTTGGGCCATCTTCATTTCCTCTTTGAAAAACTATCTATTCGGGTCTTCTGCCCATTTTTAATTGGGTTGTTTGTTTTTGATGTTAAGTTGTATGAGTTGTTTATATATGTTGGCTATCAGTCCCCTTCTGGTGGTATCACTTGCAAATATTTCCTCTTACTCTGGAAGTTGTCTTTTCGTTTTATTGATTGTTTCCTTTGCTGTGAAAAACCTTTTTAGACTAATTAGGTCCAATTTATTTGTTTTGTTTTGATTACCTTTAGGAGATGGATCAAAAAAAAAATTGCTACAATTTATGTCAAAGAGTGCTCTGCCTACATTTTCCTCTAGAAGTTTTATAGAATCCAGTCTTATATTCAGGTCTTTAACCCACTTTGAGTTTATCTTTATATATGAGGTTGGAGAATATTCTAATTACATTATTTTACGTGTAGCTGTCCAGTTTTACCAGCAGCACTTATTGAATAGACTGTCTTTCCCCATTGTATATTCTTGTATATCTGAAAGCAACAGAATATGCATTGCTTTCAAGTACACATGGAACATTCTTCAGGACAGAGCACATGCTAAGCCACAAAACAAGCTTTGGTAAATTTAAGAAAACTTAAATCATATTAATCATCTTTTCTGACCACAGTGTTATGAGACTAGAAATCTACTATAAGAAAACATTGCAAAAAGAACAGAAACACGTGGAGGCTAAACAATATGCTGCTAAACAACCAGTGGATCACCGAAGAAGTCAAAGGGAAGTTGGAAAATGCCTATAGATAAATGAAAACCAAACCACTATGATCCGAAACCTATGGGACGTTGCAAAAGCAGTTCTAGTTGGGATGTTTATAGCAATACACACTTATCTCAAGAAATGAGAAAAGTCTTAAACAACCTAACGTAACACTTAAAGGAGCTAGAGAAAGGAAAACAAATAAACCCAAAGTTAGTAGAAGGAAACAAATCATAAAGATAAACAAATCATAAAAATGAAACAGAGACGAAGAAAACCATGAAAAGAACAATGAAACTAGAAGTTGGTTCTTTGAAAAAATAAATAAAATGGATAAACCTTTAGCCAGACTCATCAAGAAAAAAAGGCGAGGATTCAAATCAATAAAATCAAGAAATGAGAAAGGTGGAGTTACAATCAACACGACAGAAATACAAAGGATCATAAAATACTATTATGAACAACTGAACACAAATAAAATGGACAACCTAGAAGAAAGGGAACCAGGAAGAAATACAAAATATGGACAGACTGGCACCAGTAATGAAATTGAGTCAGTAATTTAAAACCTCTCAGCAGACAAAAGTTCATGGTCAGACAGCTGCACAGGTGAATTCTACCAAACATTTAGGGAAGAGTTAACACCTATCCTTTTAAACTATTCCCAACAATTGCTAAGGAAGGAACACTTTCAAACTCATTCTATAAGACTAGCATTACCCTGATACCAAAACTGCACAAAGTTACCACACAAAAGAGAAAACTGCAGACCAGCATCACTGATGAAAACAGAGGCAAAATTCTTAACAAAATTTTAGCAAACTGGCTCCAACAATACATTAAAAGGATAATACGCCATGATCAAGTAAGATTTATTCCAGGGTATGCAAGGAATTCTCAATACCCACAAATTAATCAATGTGATATGCCACATTAACAAATTGAAGGATAAAAATTATATGATCCTCTCAATAGATGCAGAAAAAGCATTCTGTAAAGTTCAACATTTATTAATGATAAAAACTCTCCAGAAAACAGGCATAGAGGGAACACATCTCAACATAATAAAGGTCATATATGACAGTCCCACAGCTAACATCATATTCAATGTTGAAAAGCTGAAAACATTTCCTCTAAGATCAGAAATGAGATCATAGGAATGTGGAAATTGGACCATAAGGAAAGCTGAAGAATTGGACCACTGAAGAATGGCTGCTTTTGAACTGTGGTGCTGAAGACTCTTGAGAGTCCCTTAGACTGCAAGGAGATCCAACCAGTCAATCCTAAAGGAAATCAGTCCTGAATATTCATTAAAAGGACTGACATTGAAGCTGAAGCTCCAATACTTTGGCCACCTGATGCGAAGAGCCAACAGGTTAGAGAAGACCCTGATGCTGGGAAAGACAGAAGGCAGGAGGAGAAGGAGATGACAGAGGATGAGCTGGTTGGATGTCATAACACCCAATGGGCATGAGTGTGAGCAAGCTCTGGGAGACGGTGAAGGACAGGGAAGCCTGACATGCTGCAGTCCATGGGGTGGCAAAGAGTCGAGACTCAGACACGACTGAGCAAGTGAACAACAAGATCAAGACTAAGTCAGGGGTGACGATTCTCACCACTTTTATTCAACACAATATTGGAAGTTCAAGCCACAGCAGAGAAAGAAAAGAAATAAAAGGAATCTAAATTGGAAGATGTAATAAGTCACTGTTTGCAGATGATGTGATACTATATAGAAAATCCTACAGACACCACTGGAAAACTACTAGAGCTCATCAATGAATTTGGTAAAGTCACAGGATACAGGATTAATACACAGAAACCTGCTACATTTCTATACACTAAGAACAAAGTAACAAAAGAGAAGTTAAGGAAATAATCCCATTTATCATCACATCAAAAAGAATAAGTAGGAATAAACCTACCTAAGAAGTCAAAAGACCTGTGCTCCAAAAACTGTAAGACACTGATGAAAGAAATTGAGGACAACAGAGAAAGATGGAAAGATGTACCATGTTCCTGAACTGGAAAAACCCATTTTGTTAAAATTACCATACTACCCCAAGGCACTCTACAGACTCAGTGCTGCTGCTGCTGCTAAGTCGCTTCAGTCATGTCCGACTCTGTGTGACCCCAGAGATGGCAGCCCACCAGGCTCCTCCATCCCTGGGATTTGCCAGGCAAGACCACTGGAGTGGGGTGCCGTTGCCTTCTCCGACAGACTCAGTGCAATCCCAATCAAAATACCAATCACATTATTCATAGAACTAGAACAAATAATTTTAACATCTGCATGGAAAACACAAAAACGCCAACTAGCAAACAAATTTGAGAAATAGAAAAAAAGAGCTGGAGGAATCACACTCTCTGACTTAAGACTGTATAACAAATCTACCGTAATCAAGACAGGATGATACTGAAACAAAAGCAGACGTGTAAACCAATGGAAGAGATGACAGAGCCCAGAAGTAAACCCAAGCACTTACGCTCAGGAAATCCACAACAAAGGAGGCAAGAATACACAAAGGAGAAAAGACGGTCTCTTTCTCAATGTCTCTGTTTTTATGCCAGTACCGTACTATTTGATGTCTATGGTTTTATAGAATAGTTTGAAATCAAGAAACATGATATTTCTAGATGTGTCTTTCTTTCTCAAGATTGTCTCGGCTCTTCAGTTTGTGTGTGTGTAGGGGGGGTGGGGTTCCATACGAATATTAGGATTGTTTGTTATATTTCTATAAAAAATTTCATTTGTATCTTGACAGGGATTGCATTGAATCTATAGATGGCTTTGGATAGTATGGATCCTTAACAATATTAATTCTTCCAGTTCAACACCATCAGATATCTTTCCATTTATTTGTCTCTTCTTCAGGTTCTTTCCATTGATATCACAGTTTTCACTCTACAGGACTTTTTATCTCCTCAGTTAAATTTATTCCAGAGTATTTTTTTCTTTTTGGTGCAATTATAAATGGAATTACTTTCTTGTTTTCTCTTTCTGATAATTTGTTATTAATGTGTAGAAATGCAACATATTTTTATATATTGATTTTGTATTCTGTGCCTTTGCTGCTTCATTGATCACACTAAAGCCTTTGACTGTGTGGGTTACAACACGAGACACTGTGGGAAATTCTTAAAGAGATGGGAATACCAGACCACTTTACCTACCTCCTGAGAAACCTGTATGCAGGTTAAGTAGCAACAGTTAGAACCTGATATGAAGCAACGGACTGGTTCAAAATTAGGGAAACAGCATGTCAAGGCTATATGGTGTCACTCTGCTTATCCAACTTTTATTCAGAGCACATCATGTGAAATGCTGGGTTAGATGATTCACAAGCTGGGATCAGGATTGCCAGGAGAAATATCAACAACCTCAGATATGCAGAGGACACCACCCTAATGGCAGAAAGCGAAGAGGAACCAAAGAGCCTCTTGTTTTGTTGTTGTTGTTTCTTTTTTTTTCTTATTTATTTATTTATTTATTTTTCTTTTCAGTTTTTTTTTTTTAATTTTAAAATCCTTAATTCTTACATGTGTTCCCAAACATGAACCCCCCTCCCACCTCCCTCCCCATAACATCTCTGTGGGTCATCCCCATGCACCAGCCCCAAGCATGCTGTATCCTGCGTCAGACATAGACTGGCGATTCAATTCTTACATGATAGTATACATGTTAGAAAGCCATTCTCCCAAATCATCCCACCCTCTCCCTCTCCCTCTGAGTCCAAAAGTCCGTTATACACAGCTGTGTCTTTTTTCCTGTCTTGCATACAGGGTCGTCATTGCCATCTTTCTAAATTCCATATATATGTGTTAGTATACTGTATTGGTGTTTTTCTTTCTGGCTTACTTCACTCTGTATAATCGGCTCCAGTTTCATCCATCTCATCAGAACTGATTCAAATGAATTCTTTTTAACAGCTGAGTAATACTCCATTGTGTATATATACCACAGCTTTCTTATCCAGTCATCTGCTGATGGACATCTAGGTTGTTTCCATGTCCTCTTGATGAAAGTGAAAGATGAGAGTGAAAAAGCTGGCTTAAAACCCAGCATTAAAAAAATGAAGATCATGGCATCCAGTCCCATCGCTTCACAGCAAATAGATGGGGGAAAAATGGAAACAGTGACAGACTTTATTTTCTTGGGCTCCAAAATCACTGTGGATGGTGACTGCAGCCATGAAATTAAAAGCTGCTTGCTGCTTGGAAGGAAAGTTATGAAAAACCTGGACAGCATTTTCAAAACCAGAGACATCATGTTGCTGACAAAAGGTCCATCTAGTCAAAGCTATGGTTTTTTTTCAGTAGTCATGTATGGATGTGAGAGTTGGACCATAAAGAAGTCTGAGTGTGAAGAATTGATGCTTTCAGACTATGGTGCTGGAAAAGATTCTTGAGGGTTGCTTGGACTGGAAGGAGATCAAACCAGTCCATCCTAAAAAAATCAACCCTGTCTATTCCTTGGAAGGACGGATGCTGAAGCTCCAGTACTTTGGCTACATGTTGTGATGAGCTGACTCACTGGAAAAGACTTTGATTCTGGGAAAGATCGAGGGCAGGAGGAGATGGGGGCAACAGAGGATGAGATGGTTGGGTGGCATCATCAACTCAATGGTCATGAGTTTGAGCAAACTCTGGGAGATAGTGAAGGACAGGGAGACCTGGTGTGCTGCAGTCCATGGGGTCACAGAGCTGGACTCGACTTAGCAACTGCAACAACTGAATTAATTTATTAGTTTCAAAGTTTTTTAATGGAATCTTTAGGACTTTCCCTCTATGATATAATGCCATCTGCGAATCAATGACATGTAAATCTCTTACGATTCTTTGTATTTTTGTTATCAATGGTGACATCTCGTCTTTAATTTCTGATTTTACTTATTTGAATCTCTCAGCTCTTCATTTTGACAGTCTTTTCTGTTGTTTTTCTTCTTTTTATTTCTGCCCTGATTTATATTATTTCCTTCCTTCAACTAACTTTGGGCTTAGTTTCTTTACTTTTTCTAGTTACTTGAGGTATAAAAGTAAGTTGTTTATTTGACATGCATCTTTTTTCTTAATGTAGACTTCTTCCTACAAACTTCCCCTCTTAGAACTGGTTTTACTCCATCTTGTAAAGTTTTGGTATTCTGCATTTCCATTTGCATTTTCTTAAATTTAAAAAAAAAATTTACCTTTTTATCCTTTCTCTGACTCATTGCTTGTTCAGGAGTGTGTTGTTTAATTTCCACATTTTTGTGAATTTTACAGTTTTCTTCCTATTATTGATTTCTAGTCTCATACCATTTGTGATCAGAAAAGATACTTTACAAAATTTTGGTCTTTTTCCCTTTGCTAAGCCTTGTTTAGTGACCTACCATAGTAATCTAACCTGGAGAACCTCTTTGTGTGCTTTGAGAGGATTGTGTGGAATTGCCGTATCTGTTGGAGCCATTTTCTCTGAAGTATATCTCAAGTCCAGTAGGTCCTTATTGGTCTTCCATCTGGATGGTCCATCCACTGTTGAAAGTGCAGTATTGAAGTCTTTTGCTCCTTTTGCATTGCTCTCTATCTTTGCCATCAGGTCTGCAAATATTTGCTTAATATTTAGGTACTGTAGCGTTAGGTACACATGTGTTTATAATTGTTACATACTTTTGATGAATCTTTTTTTTCCCAATTGCATGTAAATGCCTCTATTCCTTTACTTTAAGCCTATGCGTGTCCTTAAAGCTGAAGTAAGTATCCTGTAGGCAGCACATAGTGGTCTTGGTTTTTCACTGATTCAGCCACTTTATGGATTTTTATTTTAAAATTTAATCCACTTACACTTTAATTACTGGTAAGTGAGACCTAGGAAATCAGTCCTATTGGAAGGACTGATGCTGAAGCTGAAGCTCCAATACTCTGGCCGCCTGATGCGAAGAACTGAGTCACTGGAAAAGACCCTGATGCTGGGAAAGATTGAGGGCAGGAGGAGAGGGGGACGACAGAGGATGAGATGGTTGGATGGCATCACCGACTCAATGGGGACATGAGTTTCAGCAAACTCCAGGAGATGGTAATGGACGGGGAAGCCTGGCGTGCTGCAGTCCACGGGGTGGCAAAGAGTCGGACATGACTGAGCGACTGAGCTGAGCTGAAGACGTAGGTGTGGGGAGCTTGTTTTCTGACCACTTTGCGGTTCCTTTGCTCCTCTCCTTTTCCCTCTTCCTCTCTCCCTTTGTGATTCGATGACATTCCGCCGTGTATTCTCCGATTCCTTTTCACTTTGTCGTTTGCATGTCTACTGTAGGTTTTCCTTTGAGATCACTGTGAGCTTGTTGCTGTTCAGTCGCGCAGTCGTGTCTGACTCTTTGCGACCCCATGGACTGCAGTGCGCCAGGCTTCCCTGTCCTTCACCATCTCCCAGAGCTGGCTCAAACTAGTGTCCATTGCATCGGTGATGCCATCCATCCATCTCATCCTCTGTCATCCCCTTCTCCTTCCCTCAATCCTTTCTAATGAGTTGGCTCTTTGCATCAGGGGGCCAAAGTATTTTGGAGCTTCAGCTTCAGCATCAGTCCTTTCAATGAATATTCAGGACTGATTTCCTTTAGGATGGACTGGTTGGATCTCCTTGAAGTCCAAGGGGCTCTCAAGAGTCTTCTCCAGCACCACAGTTCAAAAGCACCAATTCTTCGGTGCTCAGCCTTCCTTATGGTCCAGTTCTCACATCCATACCTGACTACTGGGAAAACCACAACTTTGGCTATACAGACCTTTGTTGACAAAGTAATGTCTCTGCTTTTGAACAGTGAGCTTACATAATACCTATTATAGTTATAACAGTCTATTTTAAGATGATAACAGCTTCGTTTTGATTGCATACAGAAAGCCTAGACTTTAATTCATCCCCTGTGTTTTATGTCTTTGATGTCATGAGTGAGTGATAGCCTCTCAGTTGGGTCCAACTCTTTGCAACTCCATGGACCATAGCCTGCCAGGCTCCTCTGTCTACGGAATTCTTCAGGCCAGAATACTGGAGTGGGTTGCCATTTCCTTCTCATTTAATGTCATAATTGACATCTTTTTGTATTGTATTTCTTGTTGCTCTTCAGTCACTAAGTCATGTCCAACTCTTTGTGACCCCACGGACTGTAGCATGCCAGGCTTCTCTGACCTCCACTATCTCCTGGAGTTTGCTCAAATTCACGTTAATTGAGTCAGTGATTCTATCGAATAATCTCATCCATTGCTGTCCATTTTTTTTTGCCTTTAATCTTTCCCAGCATCAGGGTCTTTTGCAAGGTGTCGGCTCTTTGCATCAGGTGTCAAAAGTATTGGAGCTTCAGCTTCAGCATTGGAATATTGCAATGAATATTCAGGGTTGATCTCCTTTAGGATGAACTGGTTTATCTCCTTGCAGTCCGAGGGACTCTCAAGAGTCTTCTCCAGAACCACAGTTTGAAAGCATCAGTTCTTTGGTGCGCAACCTTCTTTATGGTCCACCTTTCACATCCATACATGACTACTGGAAAAACCATAGCTTCCACACTATGGATATTTGTTGGCAAACCGATGTCTCTGCCTTTTAATTCACTGTCTAGGTTTGAAATAGCTTTCCTTCCAAGGAGCAACTGTCTTTTAATTTCATGGCAGCAGTCACCATCTGCAGTGATTTTGGAGCCCAAGAAAATAAAATCTGTCACGTCTTCCACTGTTTCCCTTTTCATTTGTCTTGAAGTAATGCGACTGAATGCCATGATCTTAGTTTTTTTCAATGTTGAGCTTTAAGCCAGCTTTTTCACTCTCCTCTTTCACCTTCGTTTAGAGGCTCCTTAGTTCCTTTTCACTTTCTGTCATTAGAGTGGTATCATCCACATATCTGAGGTTGCTGATATTTCTCCTGGCAATCTTGATTCCAGCTTGTGCTTCATCCAGTTGGGCATTTCGCATGATGTACTCTGCATATAAGTTAAATAAGCAGGGTGACAATATATAGCCTTCATGTAATCCATTCCTAATTTTGAGTCAGTCAGTTGTTCCATGTTCAATGCTAACTGTTGCTTCTAAACCTGCATACAGGTTTCTCAGGAGGCAGGTAAGGTGGTCTGGTATTCACATCTCTTTAAGAATTTTCCTAGTTTTTTGTGATCCACACAGTAAAAGGTTTACATAGTCAATGAAGTAGAAGTTGATGTTTTTCTGTAATTCTCTTTTTATATGATTCAATGGATGTTGACAATTTGATTTCTGGTTCCTCCACCTTTTTTAAATCCAGTTTGAACATCTGAAAGTTCTCGGTTCATGTACTGTTGAAGCCTAGCTTGGATAATTTTGAGAATTACTTTGCTGGCATGTGAAATGAGTGAAATTGTATGGTAGTTTGAACATTCTTTGGCATTGCTCTTCTTTGGGATTGGAATGAAAACTGGCATTTTCTGGTCCTGTAGCCACTGCTGAGTTTTCCAAACTTGCTGACATATTAAGTGCAACACTTTCACAGCATCATTTTTTAGGATCTGAAATAGCTCAGCAGGAATTCCATCACCTCCACTTGCTTTTTCATAGTGATGCTTCCTAAAGCCCACTTGCCTTAGCACTAACTTCAAGTTGTCTGGCTCTAAGTTAGGTGAGTGATCAGACCATCCATGGTTATCTGGGTCATTGAGATTTTTTTTTGGTACATTTCTTCTATGTATTCTTGCTACCTCTTCTTAATATCTTATACTTCTGTTGGATCCATACTGTTTCTATCCTTTATTGTGCCCATCTTTGCAAGGAAATGTTTCCATGATGTCTCTAATTTTCCTGAAGTGATCTCTAGTCTTTCCCATTTTATTGCTTTCTTCTATTTCTTTGCATTTCTCACTTAGAAAGTCTTTTTTAGCTCTCCTTGCTGTTCTTTGGAACTCTGAATTCAGACGAGTATATCTTTCCTTTACTCCTTTACTTTTTGCTTCTCTTCTTTTCTCAGCTACCTAATATTCATATGAAACCCCAAAAAAGCTCAAATAGCCAAGGAAATCTTGAGAAAGACAAACAAAGCTGCAGGCATCATGTTTCCTGATTTTAGGCTATATTACAAAGCTATAGTCATCAAAACAGTATGATATTGGCATAAAATAAGATATATTGGCCACTGGAACAGAGAGCTCAGACATAAACCTCTGCATATACAGTCAGTTAATCTTTGACAAGAACACCCAAAGCATCCAAATGGGAAGGGATAGAGTCTTCAATAAATGGTGCTGGAAAAATGGAATATCCACATGCAAAAGACTGAAACTATACTCTTATCTTACACCATTTACCAAAGTTAATTCAAAAGGACTGAAGATTTAAATGTGGAACCTGAAACCAAAAGTCCTAGAGGAAAGATGGTGGGAAAGCTCCTTGACATCGGTCTTGACAATTCCTTCTTGGAGATGACAGCAAAAGCACAGGCAATAAATGCGAAAACAAATTAGTGGGACTAGATCAAAGTGAAAAGCCTCTGCACAGCAAAGGGAACCATCAACAGAATATAAGCGCCATCAGCTCTATGGGAGAAAACATTTGCAAATCGTATATCTGATAAAGGGTTAGTATTCAGAATATATAAGGAATCAATAGAAAAAATACAAATAACCTGATCAAAAAAATGGGCAGAAGATGTGAATAGATATTTTCCCACAGAAGACATACAGATGGCCCAACATGTACATGAAAGGGTAGATATTCAACCTCACTAATCATCAGGGAAATGCAAATTGAAACCACTATGAGATCACATGTTTCACCTGTCAGAATGGCTATTAGTAAAAAGACAAGCAAATAACAAGTGTTAGTGAGAATGTGGGGGGAAAGAGAGAACCCATGTGCACTGTTGGTGGGAATATAAATTCGTACAACCACTATGGAAAACAGAATGTGTTCCTCAAAAATTAAAAACAGAATGACCTTATGATCCAGTAATTCCAGTTGTAGCTATTTATCCAAAGAAAATAAAAAGCATAAATGAAAATGTGCCTGTATCCCATGCTCAGTGCAATTTCGTTCACAGTATCCAAGATAATAACCTCGATGGAGACATGGGTAAGAAACTGTGGTATGTATGTACCTTGGAATATCATTCAGTCATGAAAAGAAAGTAATAGTTAATACTTTCTCAGCCCTTCTTATGTGCCCAGCACTGTTTTAAGCCCTTTACACAAGTCAACCCATTTATATTCCCTCAACAACCTGTGAGGTAGGTACTGTCTATAACCTTGTTCTACAGATAAGGAATCCAAGGGAGAAAGAGTGTAACTTCAAGGCAGTTAGCTGTGATGTGTTAAAGTTGGGATTCAAGCCAGGGGGTGGGCAACCTCACTGGAGCCATGGAGCTTCACTTAGACTCTGCCTGATGCCTTTCTATGCTCTACTGCAGGGCAAGTGTGTGAAGACAAAGTTCTTAACAAAGATTCTACACAGATTTGAATTTTTATTACATGATTTTGCATTTGTGTTTCTATAAAAGTATAATGAGTAAGTAAACTCAGCTGGTAAAGAATCCTCCTGCAAAACCAGGAGACCCCAGTTTGATTCCTGCGTCGGGAAGACCCCCTGGAGAAGGGAATGGCTACTCACGCCAGTATTCTGGACTGGAGAATTCCATGGACTGTGTAGTCCATGGGATCGCAAAGAGTTGGACATGATCAAGCGACTTTCACTTTCACTTTCATAATGAGTAAGGGAAAAAAAAAAGGTAAACTGTCTTGAAAGCAGGGAAATACATTTTATCTGGATCCTTAGTACCTGACCTGCAGAACCCAGATGCTCATTGAGAACATATTTAGGTGTCTAGACTGCAGTTACCAACCAAGTCTATGGAAATGGTAGATGGAGGGCTGTTGACTTAATCACAAGTCTTATCTGTTCAATCAAATATAAAGGCCCTAATTTTTGAGTTTTGCTATGTGCTAATCTCTGGCTTCCCAGGTGGCTCAATGGTAAAGAATCTACCTGCCAAGCAGGGGACATGGTTTTAACCCCTGGCTGGGAAAGATCCCCTGGAGAAACTAATGGACCACTCTAGTTTTCTTGCCTGGGAAATCCTATGGACAGAGGAACCTGGCAGGCTACAGTCCACAAGTTTGCAAAGAGTCAGATATGACTGAGCAACTTAACAACAAAAAGAAGAATACTGCCATTTGGGACAACATGGATGAGCTAAGGACGTGGCACTGATATTTCAAGCTTTTTATATCTATTGCCTCATTAAGTCCTGACCTTACCTTCATGGGGTGGATATTACTGTTGCCCCTCTTTACTGATGAGCAAATTGATGCCAGAGAGTTTAAGCAACTTACCCAGGTCCCAGAGCTACTAAGTGACCAGCTGGGATTTGAACTTAGGTCTTTAGGCTCTAGAGTCAGAGCTCCTCTCCGGGGCTATAGCTTTCCAGCCCACTGAGAGAGTGAGAAAAAGCTGGGTGAGTAACACGATCACCAAGGATCCCGACCCAGTCTAGCTCTAGGGTTGGTGGAGTAGAGGGCCAGAGGCTGAAGATCAGAACACAGCTGGGACCCAACAACCAAGCTGTGTTTGGCCAAATAATTCCCCCAAAGATGTTCAAGTCCCCACATCTGTATCTGTGAATATGTCATATATGCACCTGTGACTATGTCACTTCTGCAGGTGTGACTGAGTTAAGGACCCTGAGATGGGGAGATGAGCCTGGATTATCTTCATGGGCCCAATATAAGCATAAGTGTCCCTACAACAGCAAGGCAGGAGAGTCAGGGACAGAAAAGAGGGGTGGTGGGGGGAGAGGAGACGATGGAAGCAGAAGCCAAAGAAAGAAATTGGAAGATGTCGTGCTCCTGGCTTTGAAGATGGAGGAAGGGGCCATCAGCCAAGAAGTGAGTGCAGGTGCCTCTAGAAGATGGAAGAGGCAAAAACTCAAATTCTACACCGGAGCCTCCAGAAGGCACACAGCCCTGCAAACACCTTGATTCTAACTCAGTGAGAACCATTTTGAGTCTCTGCCCTCTGGAAGTATTATTATTATTATATAATCACTTTGTATTATTTAAGATGCTAAGTTCACAGTAATTTATTGCAGCAGCAACAAGAAAACAAGATACTTGGGTTTGAGTCCATGGGGCTGGGAGTCCCCCAGGCCTCCTTGTTCCTGAACAAAAGGCAGGACTGGAAGCTCCTCCCGCCCCACCCTCTGTCGGGGCTACCAGGATTCCAGGTCAGGGCTGCACATGCCTTCTTTCGTTGCATCCCCGAGGTGCAGTGACAGGCACAGCTGGGGTGCTGATGGCAGCTGACATGTACAGATGCCAGGGCCTGCCCTCACATGATCCCCACCCAACAGGAGCAGAGGGCTTCTCGAGCATTTCCAAGGTGGCCCGGCCAGTGATGGGTGGAGGCGGGACCCAGCCCCAGAGCTGTGCGAAGTGTTCCGCTCCCCGCGCAAGCTGGGTTTTGCTCGCGCTTTCGAGGAAGGGCTCTCATGTATGATATCTGCCTGATGGGTCTTCCCTGGTGGTCCAGTGGTGAGAATCTGCCTGCCAATGCAGGGGACATGGGTTCAATCCCTGGTCTGAGAAGATGTCGCGTGCCATGGAGCCATGAGGCCCGCCCATGCACCACAACTGCTGAAGCCCACTCGCCCCAGAGCCCGTGCTCTGCAACAAGAGAAGGCACTGCGGAAAGAAGCCACACACACCGCAACTGGGGAGCACGCCCCACTCGCTGCAACTGGAGAAAGCGCAAGCAGCCGCCAAGACCCGGCAGCCAAAAATTAGCAGATAATTAATTTATTAAGAAAATTTTAAAAGCCTGACAGCAAATGTAGTTCTAAAACACCTACCTGATGTTCAAGCTGGATTTAGAAAAGGCTGAGGAACCAGAGATCAAATGGCCAGCATCTGTTGGATCATCAAAAAAGCAAGAGAGTTCCAGAAAAACATCTACTTCTGCTTTATTGACTACGCCAAAGCCTTTGATCGTGTGGATCATGACAAACTGAAAAATTCTTCAAGGGATGGAAATACCAGACCACCTTACCTGCCTCCTGAGAAATCTGTATGCAGGTCAAGAAGCACAGTCAGAACTGGAGATAGAACAACAGACTGGTTCCAAATTGGGAAAGGAGTACATCAAGGTTGTATATTGTCACCTTGATTATTTAACTTATATGTAGAGTGCCTCATGAGAAATCCTGGGCTGGATGAAGCACAAGCTGGGAATCAAGATTGCTGGGGAAAATATCAGTAACCTCAGATACGCAGAAGATACTGCCCTTATGGCAGAAAGTGAAGAACTAAAGAGCCTTTTCTGCAACTAGAGAAAGCCACAGGCAGCAACAAAGACACGGCAGCCAAAAATAAGTAGATAATTAATTTATTAAAAAATTTTTAATCTTCATGAAGGTGAAAGAACAGAGTGAAAAAGCTGTCTTAAAACTCAACATTTAAGAAACTGGCATGCGGTCCCATCACTTCATGGCGAATAGATGGGGAAACAATGGAAACAGTGAGACACTTTATTTTCTTGGGCTCCAAAATCACTGCTTATGGTGACTGCAGCCATGAAATTAAAAGACACTTGCTCCTTGGAAGAAAAGCTATGACCAACCTGGACAGCATATTAAAAAGCAGAGACATTACTTTGCCAACAAAGGTCTGTCTAGTCAAAGCTATGATTTTTCCAGTAGTCATGTATGGTTGTGAGAATTGGACCATAAAAAAAGCTGAGTTCTGAAGAATTCTTCAATTGATGCTTTTGAACTGTGGTGTTGGAGAAGACTCTTGAGAGTCCCTTGGACTGCAAGGAGATCCAACCAGTCCATCCTAAAGGAAATCAGTCCTGGGTGTTCATTGGAAGGACTGATGTTGAAGCTGAAACGCCAATACTTTGGCTACCTGATGCAAAGAACTAACTCATTTGAAAAGACCCTGATGCTGGGAAAGATTGAGGGCAGGAGGAGAAGGGGACTGCAGAGGATAAGATGGTTGGGTGGCATCACCGACTCAATGGACATGAGTGTGAGCAAGCTCTGGGAGTTGGTGATGGACAGGGAGGCGGTGATGGACAGGGAGGCCTGGTGTGCTGCAGTCCCTAGGGTCGCAAAGAGTCAGACATCACTGAGCGACTGAACTGATGACATCTCTTTACTTGGCAAAGGGTTACTGTCCCCCTGACCCCAGGAACCTGCCACTACCCCTCTGGGTCCAGCTTGAAGCCAGCCTGGGCACGGGAAGGTTGGGGCGGGAAGGAACAGGTAATCCTGGCAGGTGTGGGGGTGCTAGGAGGAGGGAGAGGGCCCCTGGGAGAGGTGCCAGAGGAGGGGCAGCCCCAATCTTGGAAGCTTCTCCACCTGCCAGAGAGGAGCCGCCAAGTCCCAGACAGGAGGAGGAGCTTGTGTGACGGGGCAGAGCTATGAGGGCGCTGGGCCTGGAGAGGAGCCCGGATGTGTCTGCAAGGACAGGGCTCAGGTTTCAGGGAAGGAGGCCCTCGCAGACTGATGCTGGGCCCAAGGCTTTCGAGGAAGACGTGCAGAGCCTGGAGTCCACGGGACTGATCTGGAATCCCCATTAGGTGCAACGTGTGTGTGTCCATCGCTCAGTCGTGTCCGACTCTTTGCGACCCCATGGACTGTAGCCCACCAGGCTCCTCTGTCCCTGGGATTCTCCAGGCAAGATTACTGGAGTGGGTTGCCACGCCCTTCTCCAGAGGATCTTCCTGACCCAGGGATAGAACCCATGACTCCTGTGTCTCCTGTATTAGCAGGCGGGTTCTTTACCACGAGTGCAGACTGAGGCCCAAAAAGGGGACCCGACTCCTCACTCTGCCCAGGAGACTCCTCCAGGCCTGCCCCTCCCTGGAGCCTCTCTGTCCCAGATAGGGGCATGAGGGGTGAGGGTCCCCTTTCGCAGGGTCTCACCTGCCAGCCCACGGTAGACAGACAGTTGCTATGGTCTCAGGCAGCCCTGTCCCCTGATAGACTGGGGACGTCCTGACATTGGGAAGACCAGCAGGGCCAATGGGTGAGCATGGGGTGGGCACGGTCAGTCCCTGGCCTGGTGAACTCATAGCAGAAGCTGAGGGGGATTTCAGGGGACCTGCCCACTCTGGGGACTGTGCTAAGAAACCAGGTTAGCTGCATCAGCAAGAACCCTTGGTTCATGACCTGGGGTGTTTCAGGACAGAAGAATCTTGCTCGTGGCAGCTGGGGCTAGAGAGGCCGGTGGTGCCCAGAGACACAATGGGCACCTTGTGGGCCATGACAGGCTCTGGTTTTCCCACTCAGGAGTCCACCCTGGATGCTGTTGGGGGTTCTGGGGGGAGCGTTAGCAGAGGCTCCTGCCCGTCACGAGGAGATGGAGGTGACCTGGTCCGGGGGATGGAGAGAAGCTGCCTGGGTCCATGGGATGCTGAGATGGTTAGGACCGTGGGGGCTGGGGGCGTGAAGGGAGGAACCTTGGGGCTCCTGACTCAAGCCTGAAGTGCTCTCTGAAGCTGCTAGTAAGAAGATGGGGCCAGGGCTTCCCTGGTGGTCCATTGGTTAAGACTGCATGCTCCCCATGCAGGGGGGCACAGGTTCGAGCCTTGGGCAGGGAGCTAGAGCTCACATATGCCACAACTGAAGGTCCTGCCTGCAGCAGCAAATATCCTGTGTGCTGCAGCTGAGAGCCTGTGCAGCCAAATAAATGTAAAAGAAAAAACAAGAGAGCTTCCAGGAGGAGGGGCCATTGGAGGAGGGATAGGCGAGTAGAGGAAAGGTGACAATTCGCCTGGGGGGCGGTGGTCCATGGGTCATTCTTGTCCAGCTGGGAGGTGTCAGTGAGCCCCGAGGGCAGGGCACCCCACCACCACCACCCCCAGACTCCTGAGTTGGCCTCTACACAGCTAGTCCTGCTCCTGGGACTAGAGGCCCCTTGTGGGGCCTGGGCTGAGGACAGAGGGAGGGGCTGGCCCAGCAGCACATGACTCCAGCCCTCAAGCGACGCCCCAGAGGCTGAGTGGGCATCAAGTCCCGCTCTCAGGCTCAGCTGTTGAAGGCGGGAGGCCCAGGCCTGGCACCCCACACGCGTTTCCAGAACAACGGCCTTCCGAGACTTGTTTGGCACCCATCGAAAACCACGAGCAAATTGCCAGTGGTAAAACATCACATAAACATTGTTTCTTTGCAAAATACTGGAAATAACCGAGGCGGCCTTACCCAACGGCGCAGCAGGGCCCACGTGTGGAGCCGTGGAGCCAGGCGCCGGGGCTTGGACGGCATGTCCCGCCAGGCTGGGAGCATCCTCCAGCTTGCCGCCAGATTCCTCAACAGCCACTTGGAAACAGAGACAGCGGCTCTGGGGACAGGAGCCTCTTTTCACTCCTGCTGGTAGGAAGTGTTTACAGCCCAAGCCGGCTCGGCCTGGCAGCCCCCTGGCCTCTGCGGCCAACAGGCCAAGGCCTTTGGGCTGAAAGCCATTTCCAGACTCTGCTCCATCAACAGGGCTGGGATGGCCCTGGGCTCGGTGGCGCTGGTGGGGCTGGAGGGGCTGGCTAGGGGTGGGCCTCACCCCTCCGCGTCCCCACGGTCTTTGGGAGGAGAGAGCTCTTATCCACCTTGGCTCATCTAGGTCCATTTCTCCTTCCACTTAGTCCAGGCATGCACTTTGAGGGTGTGACTGGGATGGGGGTGGTGGAGGGGGGTGGATAGTTCCTGGCAAGTAGGTCCCGACAGTAATTCTCCACCATTAAAACAGGCCCAAGTGCTAAGTGGTCTTTTGGGGAAATTAGGGAACACGCGTAGGAAAATAGGAGAAACTTAAGAATTTTATGGTTTTGAAATCTGCCCTTGTCCTCCACCCGTTCCTGCAATATCTCCAGGGCACGCAGGGTGACTTCCCTGTTGGCAGCCTTGTGTCTGACTGGCCAGCTTAAAGGGCTGCCCAGGGCCTGAGGCTGCAGTGAAAGCCCCAGACCTGCCCTTCCACCCAGGCTTTTTTCTGGGGCCCCAGGTACTGGGTCTGCACCATAAGCAGTGGTTACCACCCCACTTCTCTGATTGGCAAACTGAGGCTCCAGCTATGAAGAAGCCTGAGATCTCAGGGGCAAGTGTGGAGCTGGAGTTCCATCCCGGGATTCTGATCCACAGCCTGGGCTGACCACACAGCATAGTGACCCCACTCGGATCCTCTCTGTGTTCACAGGTGCCCGCCCCCCCCCCCCACCCGGCTCCTCTGAAGGACCTTTATTTCAGAACCATTTCTGGCTCATTCGCTCTGCTGTGGGCACTGGTCTGACCTGGGCACCCACCTGGGCTGCACCATCCCAGACCCAGACCCAGACATAGGTCATCCCATCCACTGGGGAGCTTTATCAGCTGAGTGTGCTCCCCGACCCCTGCAAAGCCTTCCCTGGTGGCTCAGATGGTAAGAAGTCTGCCTGCAATGTGGGAGTCCTGGGTTCGATCCCTAGGTGGGAAAGATACCTTAGAGAATGGAATGACTATCCACCCCAGGATTCTTGCCTGGAGAATCCCATGGACTGAGGAGGCTCGCAGGCTACAGTCCATGGGATTGACCCTCCTCTGTCCATGGGATTGCAGAGTCGGACACGATTGATCAACTGACACTTTCATGCTTTCAAAAAGGATACTTGGGAATCCTAAACCTCTAGTACCTCAGAATGAGACTTTGTCTGGAGACAGCGTTTTTACTGAGGTCACCAAGTTCCTGGCGGCTGTCAGTAAAGAATCCACCTGCAATGCAGGGAACCCGGGTTCGACCGATCCCTGGGCCAGGAAGATCTCCTGGAGAAGGAAATGGCAGCCCACTGCAGTGTCTGGCCTGGAGTGGACAGAGGAGCCTGGCGGGCCGCAGTCCGTGGGGTCAACAGTCAGACGTGACTTAGTGACTAAACCACCACAAAGTTCAGGTAACGACGGCAGGCCCTGACATAACACATCTGACATCGTTATAAGCAGGGGAATTTGGACACAGAGGGTGATGGCAGAGAGACAGCCTGCCCAAAGATAAAGACAGAGAACACCATGAGGCATCTCTAAGCCAGTGGTCCCCAGTCTTTTTGGCACCAGGAACTGATTTTGTAGAAGACGGTTTTTCCATGGACCGGGGGTAAGAGGCGTGGCTTTGGGATTATTCAGTTCAGTTCAGTTCAGTTCAGTCGCTCAGTCGTGTCCAGCTGTTTGTGACCCCATGAATCGCAGCACGCCAGGCCTCCCTGTCCATCACCAACTCCCAGAGTTCACTCAGACTCATGTCCATTGAGTCCGTGATGCCATCCAGCCATCTCATCCTCTGTCGTCCCCTCTCCTCCTGCCCCCAATCCCTCCCAGCATCAGAGTCTTTTCCAATGAGTCAACTATTTGCATGAGGTGGCCAAAGTACTGAAGTTTCAGCTTTAGCATCATTCCTTCCAAAGAAATCCCAGGGCTGATCTCCTTCAGAATGAACTGGTTGGATCTCCTTGCAGTCCAAGGGACTCTCAAGAGTCTTCTCCAACACCACAGTTCAAAAGCATCAATTCTTTGGCGCTCAGCCTCCTTCACAGTCCAACTCTCACATCCATACATGACCACTGGAAAAACCATAGCCTTGACTAGACGGACCTTAGTCGGCAAAGTAATGTCTCTGCTTTTGAACATGCTGTCCAGGTTGGTCCTAACTTGTCTTCCAAGGAGTCAAGTGCATCGCATTTATTGTGCATTTTTTTTGTTTAGTTGCTGCTGCTGCTGCTAAGTCACTTCAGTCGTGTCCAACTCTGTGCAACCCCAAAGACGGCAGCCCACCAGGCTCCGCCGTCCCTGGGATTCTCCAGGCAAGAACACTGGAGTGGGTTGCCATTTCCCTCTCCAGTGCATGAAAGTGAAAAGCGAAAGTGAAGTCACTCAGTCATGTCCGACTCTTCGCGACCCCATGGACTGCAGCCCACCAGGCTCCTTCGTCCATGAGATCTTCCAGGCAAGAGTACTAGAGTGGGGTACCGTAGCCTTCTCCTGTTTAATCGCTAAGTCATGTTTGACTTTGCGACCACATGGACTGTGGCCCGCTAGGCTTCTCTGTCTGTGGGACTTCCCAGGCCAGAAGACTGGAGTGGGTTGCCATGTCCTTCTCCAGGGGATCTTCCAGACCCAGGGATTGAGCCCATGTCCCCTGCATTGGCAAGTAGATTCTTTGCCACTGAGCCCACCCGGGAAGCCTCATTGCACACTTTATTTCTAATCTAACTCAGCTGCTGATCTGACAGGAGGTACTGGTCCGCAGCCTGGAGGTCTGTGGCGTTCATGCAGCATCTCAGGCGACCACCCCTCAACCTCGGGGGAGGGTTTCCATCCACCTATGGGGATCCCTGCAGGGAGAAAAGACTCTGCCTTGGAGCTTTCGAGACCTCAGAGGGTTTGAACCAAGCTGCCCCTTGATGAATAACCGTTCGCTCACCAGTTAGCTGTAAGTGAATCAGAAACATGAGGATTCGATTTCCCCTGAAATGTAAATGGGGTTATAGATGTTAGGGAGTGAGTATGAATGTTTTTTTAAGGGCATTTGAGCACTGGCTCCCACTGGCTGCCGAGGACCCGGAGACAAGTAGAGGCGGCCGGCCCCGAGGAAACGCTGATCGCAGGCGTGTGCCTCCCACGAGGCAGGCGGGTGCCGCCTGCACTCCCTCCGTCGCCTGCCAACAGTAGTGCGGTCAACGCAGCCCATCTCAAGGATGGAAAAAACGGACACAGACTAGACAAGGCCCTGGAAGGAGGAGACAGCCGTGGCCTGCACCCTGCTTTTCCCGGACTCTGAGTTCCAGGCCCTTTCCACACGGTGGGCGTTTCAGGATCCCCGGGAGAGATCAGGGCAGCTCCAGAGGGGACCAGGGTGTGAGAGGGGCCTGGGCAGGGCTGGAAGCTGGCCAGGGCCGAGGCTGGTGGGGCAGCCTGCTGGGTGAGGGGTTCGAGGCAGCCAATGGCCTTGGGCTGTGAGCAAGCGGCGTGTCTCCCCTGTGATCCGGACACATTGCAAGGTGGATGGTGGGGCCTTGGGCCACGGCCAGGGGCTGCGAATGACCTCAGGTGGGGCCACTCACTGTCGCCCTGGAGTCCTAGTCACTGCCCCCAGCCACAGTGTCCCAGGCCTCCGGCCCACCGCCCTGGGACGGCTCCGCCCTTAAGCCTGGTGACTCTTCCCGCTGCCAAGGGGACCTCCGGGGGATCATTCAGGGCCACTTCGTCTGGACAGAAGGATGTGGCATGCGGGCGAGGGGAAAAAGGGCTTCTGAACTCTGAGAGCCCCTGGAGAAGCCGAGCCCAGGCCAGGGAGGAACACAGGGTCCCTTCACCGACGTCAAGGCTGAGAGGCCCATTGCACAGGACTTTGAACGTGCGGTTGCTTTCTGAGCCGGGCACGGCAGCCCCCTGACACCCAGGCTCACCCACATCTGGGCGTCCTCACCGCCCCCATGTCCCCCTAACCCGGGGCTCCCCAACTCTGCAGCCCGCTCAGCTCTGCCCACTTGGCAGAGTCTGCCCAACCAGGTGGAGCCACACCCCAGCCCCTGACCCTGTGCAGGCTTCCTGTGGGCACCCGGAGGTCACCAGTTCTAGCATCACCACCCACCTCCTCCAGCACCGCAGCTTGAGACCAGCTGGGCTGCCAGCCCCAGCACCCAGAAGAGCCTGTGGCCATTGGAAGCCCCGTCACCCAGGCCCTCCCATCTCCCCTGGGGGCGGTGGCCGGACCGCCTAGGGAGGGCCAGTGGTCCGACCTGCTCCCCTTGTAGTCTGCACCGTTTCCGGCAGGCCCTGGGATCCTCCGTAAGCAGGGAAAAGGGGCTCAGACTTTCAGGGGCAGCGCTCGAGGGTGCCTGCAGGGGCCTGTGGGGAGAAAGGACGTGTTCCCTAAAGGTTCATTTCCCAGCCTGAGACCCCACCCCAGTCTCATCCTCTCCTGAGGGCCGAGGGCCAGGCCCAGAGGCAGGACCACAGCCCCGGGTGGCCCCCAGGTCCACCTGATGGCGGAACGTAGGCTGGGTGGAGGGTGGAGGCCCCAAGGGGCAGGGCCTTATGGCGACCAAGGACCTCAGAATGGAATTTGGGGTGCAGGGCTGTGTGAGAACTCTAACCGGGGAGCTCAAGAGCCCAGAGTAGGGGAAGGTCACTCTTTGGATGGAGAGATTCACTGAGCATTTCAGAGCCAGGAGGCTGGGGTACCGCTCTGGGGGTCTGGGGCCCTGACTGCAAAGCTCTGCAGGGCAGAAGGTTCTGAGCCGTGGAGGAGGGAAGTAAAGAGTGGAGGACGTTCAGCCGCCCAGAGCCGGACAGACCCTCGGAGACCTGTGTGGCCTCTCGCCTCCCAGGTGGGGAGACCCGGCACAGAGTCAAGCCGTGAGGGGACGGGCGCCTTCAGAGATGGGGTAGGGACCATCCGGAGATGAGCTGGTCCAATGTCCCCTCACCTGCAGAGCCAGACATAGCCCGGGGGCCGGTGTGGGACACAGGTAGTGCTGCACAGATGCAACAGGGACCCCAGAACCGTAGGGATCAGGGGCCCCTGGGGTGGGGCTTAGCCTGGTCTCCGGAGAGAATGGGAAGCCTGAAGGCAGAGGACCCCGGCCTTACAGGTGCTGCCACTGAGCTCCGGGAGAGTTTGGTCGCATGTTCATCCTCTCTGGCCCGAGTCTTGCCAGTTGATGTGAGTTATATCCTGGCGGGGCTGCCAGCCCACAGCCCAGTAGGGCAGCTGACTGAGCTCGAGCAGGCTTCTGGCCTCAGTCTGCCTCCCCACCCATGGGTGAGTCCCTGCCCCATGACCTGCTGATGGTCGTGGTCATGGCTGGAAGAAAGTGGTAAGAAGCCCCTGGACAAGGCAAGGCCTTGCCTCAAGACCGCCCTTTGGCCTCAGTCCATGGACGGTGCTGTCAGCGAATCCACAGACTATTCTGACCTCCGGGAACTGCCCAGAGGTGGGTGGGGTGGCCAGACTCCGGAATGGACTCATTGCTCCATAGGGGACTCCACTCCCACCCACCCCACCCCCATCAGTTTACCCATCTGCAAAATGGGCTGACGCTGGGATTTCCTGAGTGCTGAATACGAGCCCCAGCTGGACTGGTTCCTGAAGGTCACTGGCAGGGCAGGGCAGGGCGTCCACCAAGCACTGGGCCCCGCATGGCCTGGCCTGGTTCCACCGCACAGCCCAGGTGGCCAAGCCTCCGGAGTATTCTTGTCCTCTGGGTCAGGATTCTCACGCAGTTTCCGGGTTTTCTTCTCTTTGAGCTTGTTTGTAGCGTGGCTGATTTCCTGCTCGTGGCTGCACATCCGTCCAGGCACCCCCTGGGCTAAGAAAGAGGACAGGGCTCTTCCTTGCACCTGGGAACCTGCTGCCCCTCCAGTGGCCTCTTGCTGCCCCGCTTGCCACCCCCTCCCGCAGGCCCCAGGCTGCGGTGGCCCAGCGCTTCTCCTGGAGCCCAGAAGGGTCTGCCTGGGGGAGCACTGCGCTCTCAGGGGCTGCCTGGCTGACCCACCAGGGTCAGCATCACGCTTGTCCAGCGGGGATGAGGGCCAGGGGACCCCAAGTGCAACCATCTCCCAGGAGGAAAGGGACCCTGGAAGCCAGAGATCTGCAGACACAAGCTCGTGTTCCCGGGGCTCAGGTGTGTACTCAGAAGGGCTGGCCCTGCCCACGCTGGCCTCCCACGTGGCCGAGACCCTCATGAATGATACAAAGGTCCCAGAAAGGGGACGAGGGAAGACCAGATGCCAGGTGCCTGCTTGCACCGAGCAGCTCAAGTGCCGTGTTTCACTCATCCTTGCAGACTAGGAGGAAGGTGGTTGAAAGTGAGTGTTAGTGCTCAGTCGTGTTCTTCTCTGTGACCCCATGGACTGTTGCCCACAAGACTCCTCTGTCCATGGGATTTGCCAGGTGAGAATACTGGAGTGGGGTGCCATTCCCTTCTCCAGGGGATCTTCCTGACCCAGGGAGCAAACACAGGTTCTCCAGCATTGCAGATAGGTTCTTTACCCTCTGAGCCACTGGGGGAGGAAGGTGGATGTGGGGGGCCCATTTTACAGATGGAGAAAATGAGTTTCAAAGATAGGATGGGAGTGGCTGGGGTCATGCAGCCTGTCTGAGATGGGGCCAGCATCACCTACCTCGAGTTTGGGAGGTAGGATAGGGTCCCTAGGTTGACCTTGAAGGATCTTAGGCCATGCCAAGTTCTGACATCCCCACTCTGCTTACTCCACACCCAAAGACGTCCTCAGGTGAGGGGACAGTTTGATCAAGGGCTCAGAGGTGGGAAATGACCCCTCCCCACCCTGTATGTTTTGGAATTAGCACAGGGTCAGACTGGCTGTGTTGGGGAGGACCCTGAGGGCTGGTGAGGACCCTGAGGGCTGGCGAGCACTGCAGAGCTTGGAGGGGTCAGGGTGTTCATGAGAGGCCCCTTATTCGGGCAGGGGAGGCTTTGGGAGCTTCAGCCTGGGACCACTTTCCTGAGCTGACCCCAGTGGCCCGGAGCCCTGTGGGTGGGCAGCAGAGACCTCAGGTCACCCCGGGGAGGCAGGGGGGCTCACGGCTCCCATCTGGCACAGCGCTCCCCTCGGTGCCTGCAGTTGGCAGGGCCACAAGGAGGGTTTTGTTGACCCCTCTGCAAGGGCAGGCCCATGGGGGGCTGACCCCTTTCATTTCCAAGGCCCCTCATCACCCCCTTTCTCTGGCGGGGACCAAGAGGCTTTTAAATAGCAGCAGTTAAGAGGCCGAAGGGGCTGAGGGGCTCGGGGCCTCTGAGGCTGCTCACAAAGGAGTGAACATTGGGTCCTGGAGACGCCAAGAAAGAGGCCCTGCTTGGGTTTAAAAATAGATGCCCGGTGCAGGATGTTCTGGCCCACCTCCCTGCTCAGCTCAGAACACGGGGCTTGACTCTCCCCTCCTCCCCCATCTGCCCCACTCACCCTGGCAGGCATCAATCTCAGAAAATCCTCTCAAAGACACTCAGAGGAGGGGATGGCAGCTGGTGTGGTGGGCAGTGGCCGGCAGAGGTCCCCCTTTCACGCCCTTTCCTGGGCTGCGCCCTCCACCTGGCACACCTTCCCTCTCCCCACTTCCCTCCTCCTGGGAACTGGCTCAGGTGCCACCTCCCCAGACACCCCTCAGCATCAGGCACAGCTGCAACCCCAACCCTGTCCCCTGGCCACTCGCTGCTGTGACTTCTGTCATGATGACCCCCACTGGCCCCGGGCACCCCCGGGTGGTCATCTCTGAGCTCTTGGTCCTGAAGCAGAGCCTTATACTCAGAGAAGGGAGGGAGGGAGGGACCGGTACAGGAATAAGTGAAAAGCAGAGACATTACTTTGCCAACAAAGGTCCGTCTGGTCAAAGCTATGGCTTTTCCAGTGGTCATGTATGGATATGGGAGTTGGACCATAAAGAAAGCTGAGTGCTGAAGAATTGATGCTTTTGAACTGTGGTGTTGGAGAAGACTCTTGAGAGTCCCTTGGACTGCAAGGAGATCCAACCAGTCCATCCTAAAGAAAATCAGTCCTGAATATTCATTGGAAGGGCTGATGTTGAAGCTGAAATTCCAATACTTTGGCCACCTGATGCAAAGAACTGATTCGTTGGAAAAGACCCTGATGCTGGGAAAGATTGAAGGCGGGAGGAGAAGGGGGTGACAGAGGATGAGATGGCTGGATGGCATCACTGACTCAATGGACATGAGTTTGAGCAAGCTCCGGGAGTTGGTGATGGACAGGGAGGCCTGGAGTGCTGCTGTCCCTAGGGTCACAAAGAGTCAGACACGACTGAGCGACTGAACTGAACTGAACTGAATTTGCCTTGGGCTTCCCAGGTGGCACAGGTGGTAAAGAACCCACCTGCCTATGCAGGAGATATAAGAGACTCAGGGTCAATCCCTGGGTCAGGAAGATCCCCTGGAGGAAGGCATGGCAACCCTCTCCAGCATTCTTGCTTGGAGAATTCCATAGACAGAGGAGCCTAGCGGGTAATCCATAGGGTCACAAAGAGTCGGAAAGGACTGAAATGACTTAGCACACACAATCTGCCTCCCCTGGTGTCATCTTTCTGCCCTCTGCTGATTGCCCCCCAGGTCTGTCCCCCCATCTCCTGGCCTGCCCACACCCACTCCGTGGTCCTGCCATGGAGGACCCCCTCCTGTGCCCTGCGGTCCTGCCGCTCTGAGATGAGGACGCTTTTCGATGGCCCATGGTGACCCATTCTGGAGGAGCGGGGTCGAAGCCTGGTCGCAGTAGTTATCTCCAGTTATTTCTGGTTATCACTAGTTACCTCTCACCCCACACCCAGAATCCCCATTCGGTGATACTTCCCCTCCCAAGCCTGCTCAAGAGTCAGCTTCAAGGGTCCAACTGATGTATCAGCCCAGCTCTCTGGAGGGAAGATGAGGTCCCAGCTGCTCCGTCCCGTCTCCTCGGGGAACCCCCTGGACGGTTTGGGGGCAGATGGCTATGGAAGGAGAGTCAGGGGGTGCAGAAAGGGAGCCCCCAGGCTACAGATTCCTGAAACACCTCTGAGGGAAATCACAGGCTGGCCTCAGCTTGCAGACAACCAGGAGCTTGGCATGAACTAAGGAATTCACAGAACCAGCTACAAGCAGGTCCTGAGCCACCGAGCACTGGGGATTCGGGTCCTTTGGTGCAAACTGGGAAAATGAAAGCTGCCTCCACAGATGGGGCAGCTGCTGGACCAGGGACGGGGTGGGGAGGGATGCAGGGGGGCAGGAGAAGGCCAGTGTCCCTGATGGCAGTGTGAACCTGGACTGAGACCATGCCTTCCCTTCTGATCCCTGCCCCCAGCAGTCCTGGGAATGTGGGCTGCTCAGAAGCCACATGGGAGGCCGCAAGTTGGTTTGTTGTGGGACAGCTGGTCAGCTTCTGATCTGTCGAAGGGATTTTCGAGTGGGTTCCTCTGATCACAATCTCTTTGGATCAAGAGCACTGAGGGCTCTGACAGTTGGGAACCTTAGGGTTCTGGGGATTTCCCAGTCTCAGGAAGGAGCACATCCGCTGAGAGCAGGGACTGTGAGTGGTGGAGCTTCACTGGGCCCACACAGCAGCCCTGAGGCCACCTCCAGCATGGAACCTCCGCTTGCCCGCCGTGAGCACCCCGGCTTGGGAGCCCCAGGCAGCAGGCTTCTCAGGGGAGTCACAGGTTTTGATGCTGGTGACCTGGGCTCCGCTTGGAAGCTGCTGCTTTGTGCGCAAACCTCAGGTCCGGCTGATTCTCGGGGGCTGAGCAGAGAGAGAAACCTGGCGACCTGACCGGGCACGTGCCTGGCGCCCCACCTGCCCAGACTCGGGGGTGAATGCACCAACCCATCATGCTTTGGGGCTCGCACTCCCAGGCAAGACACCCACTACTGTTCGGCCTCCTCTGTCTTCACCTTCTTTCCCAGGAAACGGCAGAAACTGAAGTGGAGCTGACGTGCCCTCTCCCACCCTGGGCACCCAGCAAGCTGCCGCCCCATTGGGCAGGGACCAGACTTATTGGGGGAAAATGACCTGAAGGCTGGACCCTGTCGGGCCGAATTCTGGCCGTCTGTCACTTGACCCTGGGCAAGTCCCTTCCTCGCTGAGTCTGTGTCTGTAAAGTGGGGACGATGCTCATCTCTCCGTGGTTGTAAGGGTGGAATGAGGTTGTGAACGTGTTTCCTGCATATTGGGAACAAACATGAAAATGATTGTTATGGTTGTTCTTCTATAGGAGGCCTATTCCCCGTGGCACATGGAGATGAGCTGAAGTTCTTTCTTTCACATCCCTTTCATTTTGCTCATGAGATAGGAGGGCTGGAAAAAAAAAAACCAGAGCTGGTCTAAAGCCTTAAAAGGCTGTGGTTCTAAAATTGCCAACCAGTAGGCAAAGCTGAAACTCTGACTTTCCCTCCCTTGCTTCTCTTTCCTCCTCCTCCCCCTATCCATCCATCTCTATCATCACCCAGCCAACTCTCTGTTTACCCGTTTACCCATTTTTCCATCCACCATCCAGCTCTTCTTCAAGCATCCACAAACACTTGCTCCATGTGGGGCACAAGAAACCCAGACTGCATCAGATCCACGCACCTAGACTGCCATGGGAGAATCTAGCAAGAAACCAGAGTGGAGAGTCCAGCAAGAAACCAGAGTGGAGAGTCTAGCAAGAAACCAGAGTGGAGAGTCCAGCAAGAAACCAGAGTGGAGAGTCCAGCAAGAAACCAGAGTGGGGAGTGGTATAGAGGAACCCAGGTTTGGGGAGGATTATATAAGGGCCCAGAGGGGAGCTTCAGAACCAGCCAAGGGAGGAGCATGGTCCGCTAGGAGCCTGCCTGGAGGAGGCAGCACCATGTTTTTCCTGCAGCTGTTGGAAGGGCCAGAGAGTCCAAGCACGTCTCCTCTCTCACCCACCCTGGCATCTTCCTGCCCTGCTAGCCAGCCAAGAGCTACCTGAACGCTGCAACTTAATCCCGGTTCCCCTAGCATCACAGGTTTCCTAGACTCAAAGACAAAGATAAAAATATCATAATAACCACCGTGAGAAGCAAAATAATAACAATCCCCAGTGTTGGAAAAGAAAAAAATGAGAGGCTGTCGCTTACATCTCGATAAACTGAAAAATTTATCTCCTTGTGCCATTTCTCCCCTTCTTTATTTCATTTACAGTGAAGTTTTTAATAAAAAAAAGTTGATAAAAATCAAAGCAACATAATCAAAATAGAAAAGCTTGA
Organism: Ovis canadensis; assembly: GCF_042477335.2. NCBI lineage: Eukaryota > Metazoa > Chordata > Mammalia > Artiodactyla > Bovidae > Ovis > Ovis canadensis. The sequence continues at coordinate 79,403,743 of NC_091262.1, forward strand.
CATTTATAGATGTTGTTTATTACTTTAGCGTTTTAAAGTATTAAAAAGGCGCACCAAAATTAGTTTCTTATCAAATGTCAAATTTTCATCAAGTTCTCGCCTACAAACTAGTTAAACTTTGTTCTTTGGAACCAAGCTGAGCATCTCCTTGAGAAATTGGTGGAGAGTCCCCACGGACTCACAATGGTGTTTGTCTCTGCCTCGCAGCTCCACTGAAGGCGTGGTGGCGTCATGCTGTCTTCCTAAGGAGCTTTGAGAAGGCAGCTCTTCCCATTCTTTTCTTGCCTTTCCACAGGCATCACTGTTGCTGTTTTTGGGTATCCTGTGAAACACAAGGTGGATGGAAACTGCAGTGGCGCAAAGGTCTTCTGACCTTGGCTTTGCTCCAAATTCTCCAAATGAATCTGATCTTGGCCCTGAACGAGCGGATCCTTTCTGCACGTACAGCTGCCACGAAGGGCAAAGAAAGCTGCCCTCCTGGCGGCTTCAGCAGCAATCCTGGAGGGGAGAAAGCCAGCGTCTCAGGTGGGCAAGTCTGAGTGCCTGGAACAGAGACCAAGTTAGACCAGCCTCTGCAGGAGGGAGACACCTTGGAAGGAGAGGGGTTCCTGAGGGCACAGGGGTCACAGAGCATTGGGAACAAAAGCCGAGAAAGTTGGGTGTGGCCGGGGCCTGCTGGGAGCTGGGCCTCCCCTTCTTAAAGATGGACCTCAGGGTTCTGGCCCCTTGACCACCTAGAGCGCGTGGTCGGGGGAAGAGACCGAGGAATCAGGGGAGGTGGGTCTGCAGGAATCCACTTGTACCATCCACTGTGCATCTTGAACCAGCTTGCTTCTCCTCTGAGTTTGCTTCTCCTCTGAGTTTAGTTCCCCAGTGACTTGACCTCCCCTGGCCTCTGTGATAAGAGCAAAGTGACCTCCTTCCCAGCACAAAGGGGTGTAAGCACCAAACACATGTACTTCCTGCTCCCGAGGTCTCCCCCCATTTGGAAATTTGTGGTCCAGTGGGGCTGTGACCCAAGAGCCTGACTCCGATGGCGTCTTGCCCTGCCGGCAGCTTCAGAGTCCCCAGGACATCGTAGACTCTGAAACCCCCCTTTCTCCCTCTGTCCCCTGCACTCCGCACCGCACAGCCCCAAGGAGGGGGCCGCCTTCTAACTTCCAGAACCTTCTGAAGGGGGTTGCATCCTCCTCCAGAGCCAAATCTCTGCAGAGCACTGTGGGTTGGACAGCTGGTGGATGGAAGACAGGGGAGGCAGAGATGCCAAGAGACACAGAATTTCCAGATGATTAGAGGAGAGGAGCTAATGAGGCTGCTTGTCTCAGAAAAATCTGTGCAAACAGCAGTCAGGGAGATTTCTCCCCGTCAAAGGCACGTGAAGAAGGAGACGAGGGGAAGGGGAGTCTGCCAGCTCCAGGGTGGACAGAAGAAGCGGCGCAAAGACAGTGATGGATACGCTGCCGTGAGCTGCCCCCTTTATAAACAGCCCCGTGGAGCAGCCCCAGGATGCTGCCTCCAGTCTGCGGGACCCTCCAGTGCAGGCAGGGAGACCCGGGGGTCTAGAAAGTCACCTGTCCCCCCAAGCGATCTGCTACAAGCCGGGGAGAATCAGAAGAGGCGGGAGTAAACTCCAGCTTGGGATTTAGAAAACACACTGTATTCAGGGACAGCTAGAGAGGGTTTGTGTACTTGGTGCCCCCTTAATGAAATTGTAGTAGGTGAGAGTGCACAGAACTTCCCGATCTCGCTGTGACTCGACTCCCTCACTGATCTGTCTGGGCTTCAGCCAGCTCAATGCCAGTGTTCCTCCTGCTCGGTGGACAGCCTTCCCCAGTGGGTGACTCGGGAGCTCAGGTCCCTTGGATCCTGTGCCTCTGCCCTCCGCTGGGAGCACTGGGGGGGCCTCTGGGTGCCACTGGCAGATGGGGAATGCAACGGTGGAGAGGGTGCCACTCCATCTCAGAAGCCCCAGCCTGGAAGCCACTACATCCCTCCCAACTCAGAACGCTTTGGAGAACAAGCGCCTGTCTTCGTGGAGAAGCCGAAGCGGGGAGGGGGCTGGAAATGGGGGCAGGTGGGAAATGAGGACAGAGTTGGAGGGTCCACCAGGAGGACGGAGCCAGAGGCACCCACCCGCAGGATGGAGGCGTGGGGTGGAAAGTGTGTGGGGCCCAGAATGAGAGTCCGCGGGGACGCGTGACTTCTCCCTGTGTCTGCGTCCCCTTCCCCCTCCCCCGTGTTAACCTAGCCCGTGGAAGTCAACAGGCTGTGTCAGCAGTGCTGGAACGAGGTCGATGCGAGGTGGGCTCCAGGCTGGACGCTACCAGCCCCCTATTTACATTTCCTGAGGCAAGAGACAGATGGGTTCCGGCTATATATTTATGACCAGACTGCTGTCTGCATTTCGAGATCTGCCCTTCGATATAAGAATCAACAACAGGAATAGGGCGGATAACTAGACATTGGATACTTTATGGCAGGAACAGAGAAGGGTAAAACCTTGCTAGAGGATCAAGAGGTCAACCATTTCCCATCCTTGGGGGCGAGGGAGACACCCAAGGGGAGGCAAAAGCCTCCACAGGGGTCAAAGAGGCAGGGGGTGCCAGACCGTAATAAGTCTTGTTGTTGTGTGCTTAAAAAATAATTCACAGTCTAAAAGTTGAGAGTTATATTTTATTCGGTGGAAATTTTTAGGACTTCAAGCCCATGAGAAAGCGCTCAAGTGAGCCTGGAAGAGCTGTTCCAAGGAGGCGAGGGGAGGAGTCAGGTTGTACAGAAGTTTCGCAATGAGGGGCAAGTAGTCTGAACATCAAAAGATTATTGCTAATTAAAAGAAAACCAGATAACGCAAAGTTAAGAACTTTGGTGCTTTTCTTTGTAAAAGGAGGATGCAAGAGTCTGGGCTCACTGAAATCCTTCTTTTGACACGCACCTCAGCTATCTTGGGGTCAGAGTACTGCGTTTCTCACCTTCTGAGCACCCTTCTGGCTCACCACTGCAGGCAGTGGCTCCTGGGATGGCTGCTGGATGGCAGGCATCTTTTCCTCCCCGAGTTCCCTCAGGGCTCACCAGCTCACCATCCGGGGTGGCTGCAGTTGCTGGTGACCCTGTGTGCTAAGCGCTTCGCTCATCTCCAACTCTTTGAGACCCCAGGGACCGTAGCTCACCAGGTTCCTCTGCCCATGGAGTTCTCCAGGCAAGAATACTGGAGTGGGTTGCCATTTCCTCCTCCAGATGGATCTTCCTGACCGGGGGTCGAACCCGCATCTCTTTATGTCTCCTACATCGGCAGGCAGGTTTGGTTCTGTTTTGTTTTTCTTTTTACCCCTAGGGCCCCGGTGACAGACTTGTTTACTGATCGGGAAGGAAATACTCCATTTCTCACTGTCACCCTCCCATATAACCTCTGTGAAGAAATCCATCTTGACTGAGGAGTGTGTTTTCAGCCAGGGGAGGGTCCTGAGACAAACTAGCCAGAGGGGTCAGAGCAAGACGATTGGCCTAGAGGGCCACAAAGACCCAGGATTTGCCTCCTTACTAAGGAGTGGGTCTGGGAGTTAGAAAATTCAAGAGCCCTGTGGAGGGCGGGGGCGACAGGACCAGAGGGAGGGACCCCCTTCTGCCACTGACAAGGACCCCTCCTTGACTAGACTTCAGCCAGGCTCCCCTTGAAGGAGGAGACAGAACAGGCTCCATCTTGAAAGCAGGACTCCATCGTGGGGCGGACTGTGGACTTTGAGCTCTGTGCCCAGTTATCTATGGAAATGACATAACAACTGGAAAACCAGGCCCCCAGAAGGAAGAGCCCCAGGGCTCTCCTTCGCCTAAAAGAATACCCTGATTATCTGTGTTAACCGAATAGAATCATACATTCTATTATGCTTATTGGGTATGACCACAGGCCTGTTGATAACTGTCCACTGTTAACTACCTAGGCTTAAGACATATGAATCTCAGGTTGACTTTGACTGTATCTTTCTTTTCCTTTGTTCAGACTAGTTTCAGGGAATTTGGGGAGGCGGGTTTGTGCACATCCACTTAGGGTATATAAGGTTTCCACAAAAAACTGGTCGGCGTCCTTGGCTAAGAGGAGACTCAGCGTTGGGCCCGCCAGTGGGATAAACTGCACTCGTCCTTCTGAGTGAGTTTGTTTCCCAGAAAGCGTGGCTACAACACCCTAAACCCTCTTCCCATCCATGTATCCACCTTGGTGCGCAGTCTGCCCTGGGCGCACCGAGCCCAGTTTTGGCAAAGAGTCTGTTACCTCCGTTTGGTGAGAATCCCACCCAAGCCCTGCCCACCTTGGTACCTGACCAGCTTCCTCCCGGGAGTTTTCCATCCACAGACCGGCTCACTCTGCCCACTGGCTGCACATGTCCAGCTGTCTTTGCTGCACTCAGTCCATTCCCTCACCCCTGTTACAGCTGTCTTGACTAAAAGCCTTTCCTTATCATTTTTAACTGGTCCTGTGCAAAATTTTCTCTCTAACAGCATCAAGAGTCTGAGACAATCTCTTCCAGAATCAGTGTTGCCTGCTCGGGGTGAGAGGCCCCGGAGGAGGGCTTCCCTCATGTGGACAACGGTTCAGGGACCCGGAAGGTCATGGCCAGCCAAGGCGGCGGGAATGGGGGCATCTTCCAGCCTAAGGAGATACTGCAGGGGAGGCTCCGATCGCTGACACCGTGTTTGTCCTATGGCCCCAGGTCTGGGATAGAAACTCCTACAGAGACATTCTGGCTGAGTTGGAGACCGCCATCCAGGCTGGAAATGTAACCGAGCAGGACCCAGTGGGGCCTATCCGGAGCAAGCCCTTCTCCTCTGACGTCTGCTTTAGCTCCTCTCTGGAACACCCAGATAACCCTACCTGAAGCACATTTCCTGAGTTGTTTTACAGATGTGAACACCAGCCCCCCACCCTGCACCCTCCCCGCACCAAAAGGAAGTTGTTAATTACTTGATGACCAAGAGCAGGAAGCTCCAGACCTCCTGGAGTCTAAGGACTGATAATGTTAACCCCTGTGACACCACTGATGTCCCCTCACCATCAGCCCATCTGAGAACTGGGAAGGGGCTCATCACACCTCCCAGAATCCCCTCCTCCCTCACCCGGCTTTGAAAAAGTGCAGGAGACCCAGGCTGGATCCCTGGGTCGAGAAGATCCCCTGGAGTAGAAGATGGCAACCCACTGCAGTAACCTTGCCTGAAAACATTCCATGGACAGAAGATGCTGGCTGGCTTCAGTCCCTGGGGTCTAGAATGTCACACAAATGTACGGGTTTTCAGGCTGGAGCCACAGAATCTCCTTGCACGGCCCTGTAGTAAAACTGTCCCTGCTCCAAGCTCATGTTCTGTGTGTTTGGCCTCACTCTGCACTGGTGTGTGAACTTGACCACGGTGGGAGTTGTGGGGTGGGGGGGGCAAAGGTGGGAAAGCCACTACCCCCGAGGCTCCTTCATCCACCCAGGCGCCCGAGCTGGCCTCTGCCAGGCGGGGTGTGAGAGCTCCTCTCTGACCCCCTGCAGGGGACAGGGGTGAGCTTCCCTGGGGAACGGGTCCCTGGGCCCTGCCACGAGAGTGCCAGGCATCCTTTGAAGATCGTTTCTGTTTTTTAAACCTCTTCTGCCCAAGTGCCAGTTGAGGCTATTTTCAGGGAATCAACCATTCACCCCAGGGCCATCTGGCCCTCCTGAATGCCCTCATTAAAGTGCTCATCAGCAGAAACCAAACACTTGGCCCAGGGGTATCCAGGTTTCTTGAGAGCCCCAGATGCCCTTGATCATAGGGCCTTGTTCAGACCCTTGCTGGAGAGGCCGGAGAGGGAACTTGGCTGGCCACCGAGATCTTGTTAGTGTCTTTTCCCTCAGAAATGCAGATCTGTCTTCCAAAACCACCGTTCCCCCAGAGTTTATGAGTATTCCTTCTGGCGACACACACTTACCCACGCACATGTACAGACACCCCTAGTCCCGCCCACCACCCCAGGGAGGGGACAGCTTCCAGTAAGTGATTAATTAGCACTATGGTTCATGGTCACGACCTCTGGAGGGGTGGCGGGAGGCTTTATTTCGGGTGATCATGGAAGGGTGGGAGCTCCAAGGGCCAGGATGGAGGTGACACCTAGCCTCTCTGCTTCCCAGGACCCCCAGAGAGTTGGAGCCCTCCAGGGCCCCCTCCTCTGGCGGGTCACATAGGAGAAGAGGCCCAAGCCTTAGTTCCTCGAGGGGAAAGTTGTAGAAAAAGTTGAATTTGAAGTCAAAATCATTTTTATTTGCTGTGGGATAACTGGGTCAATTATTTAAACTTTCTGAAAAGTTAAGGGAGAAGCGGTAAGGAGAAAATATTTGGGAGAAGTTTCTTGGGAGGAAAAAATACGATTCTTTGAGTGAAACGCAGAAAGGACCACACAGGAAGCTTACGTTGTGTGTCAGGCCCTGGGCTGAGCACTTTAAAATAGCTTGTGGTTTAATTGTCATGGTAATGATACCCATTTTCCAGATTGAGAAACTGAGATTCAGGAAGCCAAGCACTTGCCCTTGGCACCAAGCTCCTAGATGAAATGCTGTGACCTTGAGTTCCAGCTAATGGAACTGGGTCCTGAACACAGATTTCCCTCCTTCTCCAGCAACAGGTATGGACCAGAAACCTGGAAAGGAATGGGATAAGGCCTGCCTCTCGGAGACCTCTCGAGAGGCTGTCCTAGGGCTGGAATAGAGGGAAGGATGGGCTGCCCCTGGGGGCAGCTCCAGGGACATTCCATTCCTTCGAACCTGGCCCCTTCCTACAGCTCTCAAGCCCTGAACTGCGGGATGAGGGCCCTTCAGCCCGGGTGAGGAGTCACCCAGTGGATTTGATTTCTCTCCATCCCTGACACAGCGGGTCTCTGTCTTTGTGAGCACTTGCCTTCCCGGGGAGGCTCAAGCAGGTGTGCAAAGCTGCAGAAGTGAAACCAAGCAGGACCATGTAGGGGCTCCTGGGCACAGGAAGCCTTTCTGTTCAGCCTTGATGACTTTCTCTGAGTTTGAAAGGGCACATTTGAACTATTGCTAATCCAGGAAGGGAGGGAAGGAGCAGCCAAGAAACAGTGGTGCAGCCTTGAGGCAGGGTCTTGGCGCTGCCTCAAAGGACACATGTTCTTTAAGCCCCTTTAGTCAATTCTAAAGGAAATCAACCCTGAATACTCATTGGAAGGACTGATGCTAAAGCTGAAGCTTCAATACTTTGGCCACCTGATGTGAAGAGCTGACTCATTGGAAAAGACCCTGATCCTGGGAAAGATTGAGGGTAAAAGGAGAAGGAGGCAGTAGAGGATGAGATGGTTAGACAGGATCACCAACTCAACAGACATGAGTTTGAGCGAAGTCTGGGAGATAGTGAAGGACAGGGAAGCCTGGCCTGCTGCAGTTCAGGGGGTCACAAAGAGTCAGACATGACTTACTGGCTGACCTACAATAACAATAGAATTTAAACAGTTTCTTTAAGAAACTTTAACACTTTAAGCCCTTTTATAGAATTAAAACCCAACAAATAGAAGATGTCACCATTCACCATACCAAAGAAGACCAGCTGAAGTCAGACTAAAGGAATCAGAGAAGCTCATCAGGATTGCCTGAGACCAGGTTTAGGGCAGGCCCTGCACACACTCTAATCTTATCAGCAAACCCACCCTTGAACCATTGCTATAAAACTCCTCACCAAATACTCCCAGGTGGAGACTCATAGTTTTGCGGCATGGGAGCCCTCTGTATCCCCATTTGCTAGCAAAGCAATAAAGCTATTCTTTTCTTTCTTTTTTATTAAAGTTTTTTTTGGGGGGGTTATAGTTGCTGTACAATATTGTGTTAGTTTCTGCTGTACAACAACGTGAATCAGCTCTGTATTTGTTGGTGTTGTTCAGTTGCTAAGTCATGTCCAACTCTTTGCAGCCCCATGGACTGCATCACGCCAGGCTCCTCTGTCCTCCACTTTCTCTGTGCATATATACATATATCCCCTCCTTCTTTGACCTCCCTCCCACCAAGCTATTCCTTTCTACTTCATGCAAAACTCTGTCTCTGAGATTTGATTCGGCACTGGTGTACAGAAAGGCTGAGCTTTCAGTATCAAGAGGAGAGGAAGAGGCACCCCTGGGTTACAAACCAGAAGGGCCGGATTGCTGGAGACAGTCTTAGCCACACACCAACTGAAGGCAATGTGGGCAAATACGATCATGTTAGAGCCGTCAACGGCTTCCCGGGTAGCTCAGCTGGTAAAGAATCTGCCTGCAAAGTGGGAGAGCCCAGTTCAACTCCTGGATTGGGAAGATTCACTGGAGAAGGGATAGGCTACCCACTTCAGTATTCTTGGGCTTCCCTTGTGGCTCAGCTGGTAAAGAATCTGCCTGCAATGTGGTAGACATTGGTTCCATCCCTGGGTTGGGAAGATCCTCTGGAGAAGGGAAATGCTACTTCAGTATTTTGTAAAGATGGGAATGAATACTCTAGTATTCTGGCCTGGAGAATTCCATGGACTGTATAGTCCATGAGGTCACAAAGAGTCGGACCTGACGACTGAGGCATCGAAGGAATACTACACGGCTAGGAAAAGGGATAAAGTACAGGCAACAACAGAGCTGAATCTCCAGGATCTGCTGTTGACATAAAAAGTCGCTGACGCCGAGAAGAACACAGCGCTCAAGACCGTTTCAGTTCAGCTCAGTTCAGCCGCTCAGTCGTGTCCGACCCTTTGCGACCCCGTGAACTGCAGCACGCCAGGCCTCCCTGTCCATCACCAACTCCCGGAGTCTACCCAAACCCATGTCCATCGAGTCCGTGATGCCATCCAGCCATCTCATCCTCTGTCGTCCCTTCTCCTCCTGCCCCCAATCCCTCCCAGCATCAGAGTCTTTTCCAGTGAGTCAACTCTTTGCATGAGGTGGCCAAAGTACTGGAGTTTCAGCTTTAGCATCATTCCTTCCAAAGAAATCCCAGGGCTGGTCTCCTTCAGAATGGACTGGTTGGATCTCCTTGCAGTCCAAGGGACTCTCAAGAGTCTTCTCCAACACCACAGTTCAAAAGCATCAATTCTTCGGCGCTCAGCCTTCTTCACAGTCCAACTCTCACATCCATACCACTGGAAAAACCATAGCCTTGACTAGACGGACCTTTGTTGGAAGCCATTTAGACTTGTTCAGAAGCAGGCAGCACCAGGCTGTGGTGATAGCTTTGCTGCTGTCTCTGTGGGGGGTATTGACTGGGAGGCAGGGGTTCCTGGGACAAGGGGAATGTTCTGTGGGTAGATGGTGGCTTCTTGAGTGTTTCTGGATATAAAATTCAGTACACTGCACTCTTACAATTTAGGCACTTTTCTGTATATATTATGTGTCAATTTTTTAAGGTCCTCATTTAACCCTAAACAACCCCAGAAAAGAATCAAGTTGTAGAACAGCCTGAGCCTCCCGATGACTTGCCTGGATCACACACCAGCCCTGGGCCTCTGGATCCTCTAGGAGTCAATAGTGCCCCCACCAAAGAGAAGATTTGTATTAAGGCATCTCTCCGGCTGGGTAGTGGAGCCTGCTTCAAACCCAGGGGGCTTTAAAGGAAAGATCCTGAGCTTCCCTTGAAGAGTGCTTTATGGCGTGTCACACAGGCCAGCTGCTGATGTCGGCCGGCGCCGGGGGCGGAGAGTAACCGAGGCAGGGGCGGTGGAAAGATGCCCGGAGCCTTTCCTGGCAGGGCCTGCAGGGCTGGTGGGGCTCTCGCAGCGCTGTCCCTCCCCAGCCAGGGGCCCCTGCCCTTGACAAGAACCATCTCGTGCATCTGGACCCCACGCCCTTGCCATTACCTCATGCTTTCCTCTGCAGCCTCCCAGGCTGGGGTCCCAAGCCCCCAAGACACTGCCAGGCCAGTGAGTTTCCAAGCAAGGCTAAGACTTGGCCTTGTTGCAGAAGCAGGTTGACGGACCCTGCTTGTGGCCTGTGACCAAGGACTTGAGGGGTGCCAGTCCCAAGTCTGGGACCTGGAGTCCCAAACTCCAAGTCCTTCTGTGCCTGAAGCCCCCAGAAGAAGACCACCAGACCTTCAGCTCTGGACTGTGTCTCCTGACATCCCTACAACCAGCTAGTTCCCTCTGCTCTTGGGGCCCCTTGGGAGCTGACGACCACAGGCTGGCCCTGGGGAGGGGACATGGCCTTTTATTCTCCTGGGGATGTGGGGGTATCAGAGGCTCGAAACAGTTAATTTATCACCATAGCAGGCCTGGCTGATCTCAGAGCCCAGGGCTCCTACCCTAACGTCAAGGCCCTACCCAAAGTCCCCAGCAGAGTTTACTTAACTCCCACACCCAACAGAATTTCTGTGGGCGTCTGCAGATCTCCAAGTCTAGCCCCAGTCTCACAGCCTGGATGAGAGGTGGAGGGAAGAGCGGATCCCTGGGGACAGCAACAACTCAGTCCGAGCAGCACAGGGAACATCCTCAAGCCACGTGGAGGTGGAGAGAGCCTGCAGGGCTCACGGGCGGGCAGCTGTGGAGCCGAGGCACCTCCAGGCTCTGCTCCATTCCTCTGTTGGACCCTAAACCATGTCCCCTCCCTGGGCCTTAGCCCCTTTGCACACCCACCTCAAATAGCCCACCAAGCCAGATGCGAGAAACTGCCAGGACCCCTGCAGAGAGGAAGGATCCTTAGGGCGGCAGGGTCTGGTTTGGGGGCTTACACCAAGTTACAGCCAGCACACTGGAGCCTTCCTCTCAAACCTATAGCTCCTTCTTCCCAACTGAAGTGGGTTCTAACAGGGACACGGGCTTGGATTAAACATGTGTTAAACAGTGGCCTCCGTAAGACAAGTCCGTGCCCTAAGTCTCCAATCCAGTGAGCAAATGTGATCTTACTTGGAAATAGGATCTCTGCAGATTTGGAGACGGGATCCTGAGATGAAGCTGTCCTGGTCTTCACTTGGACACCTAAGTCCAAGGACAGGTGTCCTAAAAGGGGACAGAAGACGGGACACAGAGGAGAAAGAGGCCCTGTGGAGACAGAGGCAGAGGTCAGGGTGATGCCGCCACCACCCAAGGAACGCTGGTGGCCGCCAGAGGCTGGAAGAGACCAGGAAGTCTGTGCCCCTGGAGCCTTAGGAGGGAGCATGGTCCTGCTGGCACCCTGATACCAGCTTTCGGACCTCCAGAACCGTGAGAAGGCACATTTCTGTTGTTGTAAGCCCCTTAGACTGTGGTCGTTCTTCCTGGAAGTCACGGGACGACGCAGGAGACAGACGGATCTTGGTTTAGACCCAGGGTCTGAGAACAACTCTTGTGTGACTTTTGAGAAGTCACTAGGCCTCTCTGGTCTCTGCCTCCTGGGCAGGAATCTCCCTCCTCCATCTCCTTGCATCACAAGGAAGAAACGATCCGTGTTCTCTGCGGCTCCGCGTCGGCCTTTGCGGAGTGACCTGCAGGGAAGAAGCAGTTCTGGGCGGAGGCAGCAGCCGTGCTGGTGAACTTGAAGGCCGTGTTCTGCGAGCAGAGAGCCCTGTGGGGCCCCACAGCGAGAACTTTCTCCCAGCACTTGGCCGGCGGCCGCGGCGGTGATGGACAGCTCGGCAGGAAGACGGTTCCAGACGGCTGAAGTCATGTTTATTGTATACGCGCCATAGATACTGTCCCGTGGTCAATTAGCCGCCCCTGCGGCCAGGAGCAGGGGAAGGGACGGGGCCTCCTCTGTTTGCAGCTTGGCCCTGTGCCCCGAGATGTTTGCTCTGGAAGCTTCTCTGCACCCCGGGGTCCTGCACGTGCGTGAGGAGGAGGTTCAACAGGCACGCCCAGGGCCACATGGCCCCCCGGACCCCGGGCTCTCAGTTAGAGGGGCTGATGGTAGGGGGTGTGCAAAGTCCCCAGCTCTTCCTTGGACTTGGAGGGCATGAGACAGCCCCGCCGTTTTTGTGGAATTTGAGAATTCAGAAGCGGCTGAAAGGAGGGCCTCAGGGACTACCTTGCCCCCTCCCCATAATTTTCCAGGCAGGGAAACTGAGGCCCAGCTGGGGAGGGGGCTTCGTGGATGACACACAGTGAGCCAGAGTCAAGCCAGAATAGATTATCCGGTCTGCAGGGCCCACAGCCTCGGAGCCCCTGCCTGGCCCTGAATATAAGGTCCAGAGACCCTCGTTCAGGGCCGGGGCTCCCAGGTGTCAAGACCCTTTCGCAGACTCCCAGACGGGGGGCTCACCACCTGGCAAGGCTGCCTCTTGGGTTCTCGGAGAACAACTCCTAGGGGTTAGACAGCCTTTGTTACACAGCTGAGGTCCCTTTCCTGGGGACCCCTCTTCTTCCCCAGCTCCACGGAGCAAAATACTTTTCCATCTTCCACCCTCCTTCCCTGAAAGAGACCTCAGAGATAGTGGTAATAAAGAGACCCCAGAGTCAGCAGTCTCAGCCTCTGTGACCCGACTGAGCCCCCCTCCTCTCTCTGGGCCCAGCCTCTGTACCACCCCCCACCCCGACCCCGGCCCCCTCCCACGGGGGCTGAATGTGGACCCGCAGCAGGAAGAAAACCCATCTGAGCCGTGGCTGTTTACAGTCACGAGGGTTCCCGTCAGCTGAGGTCATTCTCCCATCAAATGAGAGAAGAGCGGGGAAAACACTTCGTACGCTTTAAAGAGGTTACAGATTCTTATTAGATTATATATGTCCTGCCAGATGTCCACAGAAACACTCACCGTCAGATCTCATGTGACTAACCGGGTCAGTAGCCGTGTCCAGGCTCAGGCCCTCTCTAACCAGCCCCATATGTCAAATGTACACACACTGGTAAAGAGAGCTGACGTGTACGGAGCCCTTCCACAGCACAGGCCCTGTACTCAGCCCGCTGCCAGTATTAACTCATAATCCACAACACCACGAGGAAGGTATTGCTGGGACCCTGTTCTGCTAAGGTGAGCACTGAGGCATGGTGAGTAAGTCATTTTCTACACACACACACCTACACACACACCACACACACGCTGTGCACTCGAGTGAGATAGACTGCTGGTGGGAGCACAAAAGGCAGAGGTGCCGAGTGCAGACACGTTTGTGCTTTCTGTTGCTGTTGTTCAGTCGCTCAGTTGTGGCCCACTCTTTGCGATCCCATGGACTGCAGCACCCCAGGCCTCCCTGTCCTCCAGTATCCCCCAGAGTTTGCTCACGTTCATCTCCATTGAGATGGTGATGCCATCCAACCAACTCATCCTCTGCCACCTTCAGTCTTTATATAGGAATCTGCTAATTCATCTATTCATTTCTGGGAAGGATTTCAGGAAGGGTGTGCACAAGGTCACCTAAAATCCATAGGGAGAGGCAAAGCCTACAGGGCTGTCCTCTTATCTTGGCTCTGGCCACACGAGCTGTTCCCAGAATATCTGAGGTCTTTCCTGGGCACGAGGCTTTGCCACAGCTGGCTCTTTCTCATTAATGAACTCTCAGCTAAAGTGTCACCGATTCAAAGAGCTCTCTCCCCTGTCCACGCTTGCCCACCCCTGTAAAGCAGCTCCTGCCTGATGGTCACTTACTATCCCATCCATGTTCTTGTTTTGTCCTTGTCCCAGAGCTCATCACTGGTTTGAAAGGCTCTTTCTAATGTACCTGCTGACTCTCGAATGTCACTACATGATAGCCTGCCTGAGCGCTGTCCCACGTGGTCATTGCTCTGATCCTAGCCCCTTGCAGTGACTGCCCTGAGGCTGTGCTCAGGAAGGGACAGAATAAATGAATGAGCAAAATGAGAAGAAGATGGGGAAAGAGAGGCCAGGGGGAAGACCTGGGCAGGGGCAGCAAGTGGACCCAGATCTGAGGCTGGGCTCACTGAATGCCTACCTTGAAGACCTGTTTGCTGAGTCTCCCGGGAGCCAAGGGGAAGAGAGAAACAGCCAGCGAGTGAAACAAGCATGTGAGTGAAATGATGGTGAGACAGGCCCGATCAATGGGTCAGGGGGCGCAGGACTGTTTGCGGTCTTGAGACCAGTTGGAGGCGGTCCTTAGAGTCTTTCTGAAGCGACTCTCCACCCCGCCACCCCCCACCCCAGGTGAGAACCCACCTCCTCACGGGGAGCACAGAGATGCTCTGGGCGCAGCTGATTTCAGCACAGACTGATGGCTCATCTCACTGAACAGCTAAGGCCGAGGCAGAGACTCCGGGGGGATTGTGAGAGGGCTGGAGGGAGGTGGCCAGGGGCCGGGGGTGCCTGCCCACCGTGGGGTCTGACAAGAGCTGGGTGGCAGCTTCTTAGTGGCACGCTGCGGCTCAGGAGCAGACTGGGAGGGCTGGACACGCACCCCATCTACAGTAACGACTGTCATCTTTAGAATGGCGGTTCCCATGCACCCGGGGGCCCTGGGGGCAGGTGGGGTCACGGGGCAGGTTGTACGTGCGTCAGCCCTGCTCTGTAGGTCAGCCGGCTTCGTCAGTAACTAATCCCTCTCCGGAGACACAGAGGCGGGGGACGGTCGATACAAACTAAAACAGCCTGGAATGTTTTTGACAGATTTCTCTTCAAGATAGTGAAAAGTCTACCAGGGGTCTGCAATGTCTTGGCTGTGTCTAAATCCTGTCTGCTTGGCCCAGACACCAAGGCGCTGGTGCGCACGGAGCCAAGCGAAATTTCCCAAGGCCTTTCTATGCCCACCACGGTCAGTCCCCTCGAGACCCTGTCGTTTCCCACTTTCCAATGCCTCCTTTGCCAAGTCCACCTTCTGGACTTGACCGTGTATCGAGGGAAGCACAGACGAAAGGAAAGGTGATAAACAGGCACAGGGCATCATCAGAGACAGGCACAGAAAAAGGGAAAAATCCCGCTTAATAAAATCATCCTGGTGGCATGGTCCAACCTTATGGGGAGACCGTAGCTAGGGAGAGCGTGGGTCCGTGTATAGAATCTCTGAATGGTAAAATAACATTTGAAATGGGAAACATGTGCTAATTTATACTTTTAACCCACCAGATTGAAGCAGGGGAGTGAATAAAATGCAGAGTAATTACCAGGGTGTACAGAATGTCCTGAAGATATTCTTGCCTCAATGAAAGGGGCCAGAGGGAAAATTGACATCAGCGAGGTAATGAAAGCTCATCTTGTGTCTAATCCGAGTACTCACCTCCGGGCAGATCAAATGGTATAAAAAAAAGAAATTGACAGCGGTTCTAAAATTGCTTATTGATGAAACCATGGTATTATGCGATAGAAGAAATCAATTAAGTACTAAGAGGTGAGGCCCCTGCTGAAAGCAGAGGCTTGGAAATTAACAAAGGAAATTGACATAGGTGGTGAGAAAAGGACTCGAAATTATCTTGCCAAAGGAAAAGTAAAAATAGGCTGCTTTCAAAGACTATATCTTAAAAAAATATATAAAAGTCTGATGGAAGGGAGAAATTTGAAAACTACACTTACCAGGCAAAGAAGGAAGAAAAACAGGAGGAAGATGGGGAATCACATTTGCTGACTGAACCCCAAAGCAAAACTAATAAAAATGTATGGATGTCAGTGGGTCCACACTGACATCTTTCAGATGGGGAGACTGAGGCCCCGCGAAGGACAGGCCCTGAGGAGGAGGTCCTTCCACTCCAACCTATCTTCCTGGGCTCAGTGAGGGAGGAGACTGTCCAACTTCAGATGCAAATCTTGGTGTCCAGCCCATGTGTTCAAGCAACCATGGCCTGGGCAGCCAGCCATCTGGCACTTTGCCCAGCTGTCACCTCCAGGAGGCCCTCCTTGACCACCCCATCTAGAGGAGCTTCCTGTCCACCAGCTGTGGCCATACTACAAGAATCACTGATTTTTCTTTCTTCATAACGTGATTATGGTCTGACAAACCATTTTTGTACTTCTCTATTGGTTTGCAGCCAAAGATGGAGAAGCTCTCTACAGTCAGCAAAAACAAGACCAGGAGCTGACTGTGGCTCGGATCATGAACTCCTTATTGCCAAATTCAGACTTAAATTGAAAAAAGTGGAGAAAACCGCTAGACCATTTAGGTATGACCTAAATCAAATCCCTTATGACTATACATTGGAAGTGAGAAATGGATTTAAGAGACTAGATCTGATAGACAGAGTGCCTGATGAACTATGGATGGAGGTTCGTGACATTGTACAGGAGACAGGAATTAAGACCATCCCCAAGAAAAAGAAATACAAAAAAGCAAAATGGCTGTCTGGGGAGGCCTAACGAATAGCTGAGAAAAGAAGGGAAGCGAAAAGCCAAGGAGAAAAAGAAAGATATAAGCATCTGAATGCAGAGTTCCAAAGAACAGCAAGGAGAGATAAGAAAGCCTTCCTCAGTGATCAATGCAAAGAAATAGAGGAAAACAACAGAATGGGAAAGACTAGAGATCTCTTCAAGAAAATTAGAGATAACAAGGGAACATTTCATGCAAAGATGGGCACAATAAAGGACAGAAATGGTATGGACCTAACAGAAGCAAAAGATGTTTAAAAGAGGTGGCAAGAATACACAGAAGAACTGTACAAAAAATATTTTCATGACCCAGATAATCATGATGGTGTGATCACTCACCTAGAGCTAGACATCCTAGAATGTGAAGTCAAGCGGGCCTTAGGAAGCATCACTATGAACAAAGCTAGTGGAGGTGATGAAATTCCAGTTGAGCTATTTCAAATCCTAAAAGATGATGCTGTCAAAGTGCTGCACTCAAGATGCCAGAAAATTTGGAAAACTTAGCAGTGGTCACAGGACTGGAAAAGATCAGTTTTCATTCCAATCCCAAAGAAAGGCAATGCCCAAAATGCTCAAACTACCGCACAATTGCACTCATCTCACATGCTAGTAAAGTGATGCTTAAAATTCTCCAAGCCAGGCTTCAGCAATACGTGAACCATGAACTTCCAGATGCTCAAGCTGAATTTAGAAAAGGCAGAGGAACCAGAGATCAAATTGCCAACATCCACTGGATCAACGAAAAAGCAAGAGAGTTCCAGAAAAATATCTATTTCTGCTTTTTTGACTATGCCAAAGCCTTTGACTGTGTGGATCACAAGAAACTGTGGAAAATTCTGAAAGAGATGGGAATACCAGACCACCTGACCTGCCTCTTGAGAAACCTATATGCAGGTCAGGAAGCAACAGTTAGAACAGGACATGGAACAACAGACTGGTTCCAAATAGGAAAAGGAGTACGTCAAGGCTGTATATTGTCACCCTGCTTATTTACCTTATATGCAGAGTACATCATGAGAAACGCTGGGCTGAAAGAAGCACAAGCTGGAATCAAGATTGCCAGGAGAAATATCAATAACCTCAGATATGCAGATGACACCACCCTTATGGCAGAAAGTGAAGAGGAACTGAAAAGCCTCTCGATGAAAGTGAAAGAGGAAAGTGAAAAAGTTGGCTTAAAGCTCAACATTCAGAAAACGAAGATCATGGCATCTGGTCCCATCACTTCACGGCAAATAGATAGGGAAACAGTGTCAGATTTTATTTTTTGGGGCTCCAAAATCACTGCAGATGGTGACTGCAGCCATGAAATTAAAAGACGCATACTCCTTGGAAGGAAAGTTATGACCAACCTAGACAGCATATTAAAAAGCAGAGACATTACTTTACCAACAAAGTAATAGTCTAGCCGAGGCTATGGTTTTTCCAGTAGTCATGTATGGATGTGAGAGTTGGACTATAAAGAAAGCTGAGCACTGAAGAATTGATGCTTTTGAACTGTGGTGTTGGAGAAGACTCTCTCCTTGGTCTGCAAGGAGATCCAACCAGTCCATTCTGAAGGAGATCAGTCCTGGGTGTTCATTGGAAGGACTGATGTTGAAGCTGAAACTCCAGTACTTTGGCCACCTGATGCGAAGAGCTGACTCATTTGAAAAGACCCTAATGCTGGGAAAGATTAAGGGCAGGAGGAGAAGGGGATGACAGAGGATGAGATGGCTGGATGGCATCACCAACTCAATGGAAATGGGTTTGGGTGAACTCCAGGAGTTGGTGATGGACAGGGAGGCCTGGTGTGCTGTGGTTCATGGGGTTGCAAAGAGTTGGACACTACTGAGCAACTGAACTGAACTGATGGACACCCAGGAGAGTCGACTCATTGGAAAAAACCCTGATGCTGGGAAAGATTGAGGCAAGGAAGAGAAGGGGGTGACAGAGGATGTGATGGTTGGATGGCATCACCGAATCAATGGACATGCATTTGAGCAAACTCCTGGAGACAGTGAAGGATAGAGGAGCCTGGTGTGCCTCAGTCCATGGGGTCACAAAGAGTCAGACGTGACTTAGCAGCTGAACAACAAATTGCCACTCATCCTCTAGAATGTCAGCTCCAGGAGTCCAGGGGCCTTGTTTGCTGCTGGGTTTTTTGCCTATTAAATTAGTCAGTAAGTGTTTGTTGAATGACTAAGCGGCAGCCTCTCGCCTGGGCCCTTTACAGAGCTCCCACCGCAGCCTGCACTCCTCCATCCTCCTCCCGTCCATATCACTCGGCTTGGTCAGCTCTGTCAAGGTCAGCCTGGTATCTGAGACCCAGTGCCTGGCATCATGCCTGGTACAGAGCAAGTACCCCAGGGGTTTACTGAATGTTGTAATCTCAGAGCAGCCTGAAGTGGGGGAGGTGGTCCCAGAGCAAGACTGCAGGGCTTGGAGGTTCACGAAGCCTCCCCAGTTTACAGGCATGAAAACCAAGACACTCAGAACAGTGAGGGGTTCTTAGAGGGGGAGCAGTTGGCACCCCTTCCACTCTGCGGGGCCAGGAGATGGGCAGCCTCTGGCCTTTCAGACACAACTATGGGGTAGTGCTTGGCACTTCAAGAGCCAGCACCCGCCTCCCTCCTTCCACATTTTCCCAGGTGAAAATTGGATCTTCCCACTGGGAGGCTCAACCAATTTTGAGCCCCTGCAGGGGCTGCGCTTGGCTAATAATGTTCAGATGCCATCCCCCTTGGGCTGTGGCAGAAGTAGCCCCCGGGCACCAGAGCCCTTTGGTGGGGCGCAGACTGAAGGAAGGGGACCCCCGTCCTGGGGCTGGACTGTTGCTACAGGATCAGGACATCCCAGAATGCCCGAGGTCAACTTAGCCAGTCACCAGGAGCAGGTCGACACCAGGGGTGGCACTTTTTACCCTCCCCTTGGACCAGCTGGGCACTGGGGAGGTAAGCAAGTCGTTGTGTGTTTGTGTGACCAAGGTTCTGCCTCCCAGGATGGCTTGCAGGCTCTGGTCTGGTCTTACATCCCGTCTGGCTTCTCCTATTGACCCCAAGAACAGGTATTTATGGCCCAGTGGGACCACTAGAGATGGAGTTGGGGTTCCTGAACCTCAGTCTTCCCATCTAAAGGACAGACACTGGCTTCCAGGTGACAAGGTCTCCACACCACAGCTCTGTTGACAAGCCCTCTCCAGGAGACCACTCTCCGCTGAAGGCATCCTGGGCAGGATCTCACCAGCTCCCCAGACAGCAGGTCCAGGATGCGTGGCAGACACGGGGACTGGTCCAGGACTCCTGGCACCTTTATCCTCACCATCCCTCCCACCGGAGACAGGCTTGTCCTGTGTCACCTGCCAGGACACCCCCCACCCCTCCACCCAGCCATCCACCAACCCCAGCACATGCCTCCTGAGCCACCCCCAGTCCCTGTGTTCAGACCCACTGCGGAGAGCAGAGTGGAATCAGAGAGACAGGACCAAGTCAGGGGGAACGGATACCAGAAATAGATAAAATGGAAGGCAAAGGAGTGCATGTCCCCAGGATGGGGATGCCAAAGCAGGGTGCAGTGCCGAGATCACACTGTTATTTTGTGGCACAAAAATGATCCCGTTTCAGGTGACTGAAGGCCTCACAGCTGGAGGACCCTTTGGCGTTCACAAAACAAGTTGATATTTCTTTCTCATTTAGTAAAAACCATCTGGAATGGATGGATATAGTGTCTCCATTTGATAGGAAAGGAGAATACAACTCTGAGGAGCAAAGAGAGGGATTTCTCAAGTTTCAAGCTCACTGGCAACTTTGAGCACATCTGCTCGGGTCTGGCTGGGCTGGCCTTGGCCATGGCCCCAGGTAGGCCCCCCTCAGAATCTCTGGAACCTGCACCTAGGCAGCCAGCTCCAGTGTGGGGCTTGGGAGGTAAGGCCGGGGTGGAGGGGGTGAAATTTTATGGTCTTTGGGACATTTGGATTCACTCTGTCTTGCATATTCTTTTTTTTAGTTATTTATTTTAATTGGAGGATAATTACTTTATAATAAGCATGGCTCTTGCCATACATCAACACGAATCAGCCACGGGTACGTACGTGTCCCCCCATCCTGAAACCCTCTCCCACCTCCCTCCCTGCACATTCTTGAAATTTATAAATCTTTGGCCTCACAATACAGTCCACTTCCTCCAGGACACAAAGTCATCCCATTTCCAGTTTTTTCTTTTTTTTTTTTCCCCTTGGCTGTTTCTTTGTTCTAAATGTTAAGGAATCACAAGATCAATTCATTTCACAAAGGTCACTCCAGCTAGAGAATGGAGACTTGATTCAAAGGACAGGTTGAAAGAGAATTTGGTCGTACTGAATACATTTTAAAATATGCATCCTCCTTAACCAGTCAATAGCACTTCTAAAAATCCACTCAATAGAAAAAAAATAGCTACAGGAAGGTTTGCCAGACTGTTATTTGTAAAAGCAAAAATAAAAAGTCTTTCAACAGAAAAAATCGTTCAACAAAATAATACTTCTATACAATAATACTTATGTATAATACTTCCATACAATTGACAGAATGTGATGCTGTCAATAAAAATACAGCAGATCTATACGCAATGCCATGAAAATCTGTCCACAAGTGAAAAAAGTCCTCGAAAGACAAGACTGAATGATACCTTTGATAGGATAACTACCTAGACATTTGTACATAAAAGGAAAAAGGTCTGGACCACAAACCAATATCAGTGGCCACCCAGAGACATAGTTTCACAACAATAAAGGAAACAGCATTTAAGCCATGGACTTTCCTTAAATGACATTTGGATCCCATCGCCTCAGCGATGGAGCCTGGTGCGGAGGGTGGGGCCCAGAGATGGAATGTGGGCGTGCCCCTGAGTGTGCCGTGCAGACCTGTGAGCTCAGTTGTGTCTGACTCTTTGCGACCCCGCGGACTGCAGCACTCCAGGCCTCCCTGTCCATCACAAACTCCCAGAGCTTACTCAAACTCATGTTCATTGAGTCAGTGATGCCATCCAGCCATCTCATCCTCTGTCGTCCCCTTCTCCTCCTGCCCTCAGTCTTTCCCAGCATCTGGGTCTTTTCCAATGAGTCGGCTCTTCACATCAGGTGGCCAAATTATTGGAGTTTCTGCTTCAACATCAGTCCTTCCAATGAATATTCAGGACTGATCTCCTTTAGGATGGACTGGTTGGATCTCCTTGCAGTCCAAGGGACTTGCAAACGTCTTCTCCAACACCACAGTTCAAAAGCATCAATTCTTCAGTGCTCAGGTTTCTTTATAGTCCAACTCTCACATCCATACATGACCACTGGATAAACGACAGCTATCCTTGTTATCTAACGACAATTGTGGAAGTAGAGAAGGCACAGGTCAGGGAGTAAGAAAGATCAGGGGACTTCCTTTGTGGTCCAGTGGATGAGGACTGAGCTCCTACTGCAGCGGGATGTGAGTTCTATCCCTGGTCGGGGAACTAAGCTCCCAGATGCAAGGCCAAAAATAAATAAATAAATGGAAGTCACATGAAATATTCTAAAAAAAGAAAGTTAGATCAGGCTGAACATCCCAAGAACATTCTCCTTGTGAAAGAGCTGAGATGTTGCTGAAGCCCCCCAGATCTCACCCGCCCCCTCCACAGCTCCCAGTAGCCCTGCAGCCACAAAGCAGCAGTCCCAAGGCAGCAGGTAGCAGGAATGCTCGCGGCTGACATCTTACAGACATCTCCGAGGATGGAGGCTGATCAGAAATGAATCTGGGAGATATCTAATGAAAGACAGGCCTCGCTTTGCCTTCACGGTTGCTGACTTAAAAAAAAAAAACAAAAACCCTACCACAAAACATGAGCTCATGTGGGCATTTGCTGCAAAGGCGGCAAGCGGGGCCCAGGGAACATGGCTTGCAGAATGGATGTTTCCACTGAAACCGACAAAGAAAACCGGGGACTCTGAAAAGAGGGTTTCATGCAGGACTGGGAAACACAGTGGCATGGGTGGACAAAATAGGATGGAATGGATGAAGTAAATAAAGCAGAAAGGGATGGAATACACACACAGGGATGTGTGTGTGTGATAGAATGAAGGGATGAAATATAATTCCATCAAGATAGAATGAATGAGTGAAATATAATTAACCGAGGCCGACAGAGCAGGCTGAAACGGGAAGTGGAGAAAAATGGACAGAACAGACTGGACTGAAATAAACTGAGTTAGGTTGGAATTGAACAGTCAGAGGAAAATGGGACAGACTGGGGAAAGGGCAGGGCTGCCTTCTTATAGCAGGAGGGGACGTGGCCCATTGTACAGATGAGAACACGGAGGCCTGAGACAGACAGGACACGCTTCCCCCGTCTTCACTGGCAGGACCTTTGTGGGGCCTGCAGTTGAGGTTTGCAAGGTTCTGAGGTGGGGAGCATCTCGGTGTAGGAGGGAGGCAGTTTATGTGCAGACCCCATGCTCTCCGCTCTGGCCCCACCCCTGACTTTGGGCAAGACCCACCCCCTGAGCCTCTATTTCCCCCACTGTTCAAAGAGCAGGCCTGCTAAGATGACGAAGAGCCTCTCTGTCCCCAAACTCCGGGTTCCTTAATTTCACAGTTATTAACATTGGCCATGGGCTGCAGGAACAAGAAAAATGAGCATGAGGAGATCATGGAAACTGTGATGTGTGCTGGAGCCCAGGGCCAAAGAGGCAGCAGACCGCCGCAGGCCGGCTTTCCGTGGGCAACACAATGCCCTCAGGGCCCCGGACACTCAGGAGCGCCCACCTGCTAGGACAGGTGGTGCCGTGCCCAGCGTACTGTGGCTTGAGACCAAAAACTAAACCTCAGATGTACTAGTTTTATCTTCATTTACAATTTTGATATTTTATTCATCATGGATATATCTGCATTAATTTTGACTTTTTCTAAGATTTTTTTTTATGCGGACCATTTTAAAAATCTTTGTTGTCTTTGTTACAAAATTGTTTCAAAACAATATTGTTTGTTTGCTTGTTTGTTTGTTTTTTCGGCCACACAGTACGTGGGATCTCAGCTCCCCAACCAGGGATTGAACCCACCTTCCCTGCATTGGAAGGCAAAGACTTAACCCCGGAACTGTCAGAGAAGTCCCAATTTTGCCTTTTTACTAGACTGTGTTAAAGCATTACTGATCTTGACGACTGACTTTTTGGCACCCCTTTAAATGCTGCACCCCAGGCAAGGGGCCTCTCTTGCCTCATCCTCGTCCCAGCCCTGTTGGTAGGTGCCGTGATGACCCTGTTCTACAAAGAAGAAACAGGATGCCTGGGGAGGGGCCACTGTCTCTGCTGGGAGAAAAGTGACAAGGACTGTGCTTGGTGGGCTTGTGTGTGTGGCTGTCTTTCAGAGCTGGGTCTTTCAGAGGACCTGTTATTCTATGAGCAGGGAAAGAGCACGGGAGAGAGGTCCAGGCCGAAAGACTGGCCTGTGCAAAGCAGTGGAGAGCCAGCGCAAAGCCACCTGGAGTGCAGGTCAGCACGGCCAAATCCAGGGCCACTGGGGGGTCAGGTTGGACTTTTAGAGCCTGCTCTGGCCTGCTCTTGGCTGCATTCTCTCCATGCATCCCTGGGCAGAACATCAGGCGTGCGTGGATGATAGAATGACAAGCTGCGTCAGCCGCTCCCACCATGGGTGGAAGCAAAAAGCCCCAGCGGTGATGAGCACATCTGGGAAACCTGCTTTCTGTGTATATATGGTCCCGGCCCCTCGGGTGCTGGGCTGTCAGTGTGGGGAGGAGGGCGGGAAAAGCCCTTCCCAGCCTCAGCTTGGAGGCAGATTTATTTGGAATATATAGGATTTACAGAAATCCTCTCCAAGTGCAAAGCACTGAAACGCAAACAGGAGATGTGAGCCACATGTTGTCTGCTCAGATATGGGGAGAGCCTGGAGAGCCACACGGACACCCCTGCTTCTCCTTGGGCAGCTCCCCAGGCGTTGGGGGACCACCTCTCACGGTCTCCACCTGCCCACCCAGCCCCTTGGTTGCTGCAAACCCTCACTCATCAGGCAGAGCGTGGACAAGTAAACGTTTGTGTCCTAGGTTTCTGAGCTCTCTCAGGAAAGCACTCTGGCTCCGGGGCTGTCGGATGCCTTAGGATGAGAGTGTTGTGGGCAGCACGTGGCCACAGACTGCTCGGTGCCGGGCATCCCAGAGGTGGGGCTCCCCTGGGGACTTCGCTGTGCCCAAGGCCTGGCTCCCATCCTGAGAGAAGTGACTGTTCCCAGGGAGCTCACAGATCCACACCACAGCCTTCTGGAAAGAGAGCTGACGGTCCTAAAGACTTGGCCCTGCCCTGAGGGTGCCCACAGCCCTGAACCAGGGCCCTGTCCCGGGGGAACTCATGGGGCACAGCAGAGCCCTCACCTGAGATGACAGTGTTAAAACCTTAAGTCTTGAGGGAGCCTGGGGGCCCAAAAGCCATGAGCTTGTCCCAGGGGAACCCAGAGCCCTGAAACATGGCCCTGTTCCCGGGAGATCATAGTTCCAAATTCTGTGTCCCACCAGATGCAGAACTTAGCCCTGGAGACACAATAGTAGGAGACCGAATGCCCGAAGGGGTAATGAGCAGACCATACCTGGAAAAGGACCTCTGACCCCACTGCTTGTGGCCACCAGCCCGGGGAGCCGAGCCGTCCCTCCAGCAAACTGCCCAGGAAGCCCGCCTGCAGGTCAGAGGGCAGGGGCCAGGGGGCAGTGACCCTGTAACCATCACTGGGACCTGATTAATAACTCACCGCTGCCCCGATTCCTGTTCCTGCTTCCAACGTGGGGCCCGGCAGAGAGAGCCAAGTGCGCCCCTAACGGGCTCCCTAGGAGCCCCCCTCCCATGAGTCCCCCACCATCCCAGACCAGCAGCCCCGTGGGTCACGAGCCCGCCTTTCCCACCGTGAACCCCACCGTTCGCCCGTCTATGAGGCTCCCCAGGGGTGAGTGGGGCACCGGCTCCCAGCCCCAGCAGCTCTGAAGAAAAAGCCTTGCCTTGTTCCGTCTGCTCGGTCTCCTTTATCTCCACAGCTGCCATCGGATTCGGGGCCTACCTGGAAAATCTCCCCTCCAGATCCTGGCTGCATGACATCAGCAAACGAGGCCAGAGTCACAGCTTCTGGGGGTTCCGACGTGGACACAGCTTGAGGCGGGGCCCATTCAAGCTCCTACAGCAGGGAACTCAGGCACACCCCTGCCTCCGCTTTGGTGGGTGTGAGTCAGGGATAACAGGACCTGCCCCACGTGATCACTGGGACGGTTACCGCGTGGGTCCTTGGAAAGCCCCCAGGAAAGGACCCGGCAGGGCGTACAGTGCCCACCAAGAGCCTGTCATTACTCAGAGTGGAGAGGAACCTTGGCTTTTCCCCCTTTAGTTCGTCTTCTCTGATTTCCACAATTGCGTGACCATGTCCTTCAGGAAACTGCAGCCCTAAGCTACGGCACTGCTGTAAGGGCACGCCTGTCCTAAGGGATCCGACAGACCTAAGCTGGGACTCTTTGCTGAGAGAGCTCACAGCCCTATTTGGATCGAGCGGGTTGGCCCCCATCTACCTCCCAGAGGAGTTTCAAGTCTGGGAAGCCCAGGCCCTCCAGCGTTTCTTCTCAGCCCCTGTGGATACCTGGTGTCTCCCTCCGCTCCACCCGACCCTCAGCTCCTCTGTCCGCCGGTGTGAGCCTTCCCACAGCCCCTTTCCTAGGTGATCAGCCTGGAGCCCCCGAACCTGGGGGTCCCAGCATCAGCCGACCACCTTGCTCGCCTCTGCTTCTATTCTCCACCCAACAGTCCCCTGGAAAGGGGCCAGAAGCTGTAAAGAATGTTGTTTCCACCCTAAGAATGAGAAAAACCCAGAGAAGACTCCAAGGACTCACCCCCACAGGTCACAAACCCTCCAGTCATGTCACCTGAATGACAAAGAAGAACAATCCCCTCTGGACTGGCTCACGTGGGCCTCACCTGGCAGGAAGTGGCGGCTGGGTAAGAAAAAGAGCTAAAATGCTAGCGAGGCCAGGGGCAGGCTCGAGGGGGACTGCCAAGGGGGCTGCACCCAGGTGAGTGGCTTACCCCCACTCGGAGCTTGCTCAGGGACCTCCAGCAGACATACAGGAGGAAGAAAGGCTGGAGAGTGGCCCCTCAAGGACACCGGAGTGGGAGAGGCGCCTCTGGATAGAATGCAGGTGGAGGTCTGCTAAGAGATGAGTGCTCATCCTCACCCACTTTTAAAGGCCCTCCTCGCCTAAGAATCAAAGCTTTAAACTGACGGCAGAGAAGTAAAAATCTGTCACCTCGAGGACACACAGGCAGACAGACGCCCACCGTGGCTGAAGTGAAAGACGAAAGGAAAGGCCGTTTACCTGGGGGCAGGGCAGGAACCCACCTGGGGCCCAGGATCCACTGCTGAAACCAAATGCAGGTCTGCGCTGGCAGAGAAGGACAGGAAGCTCCCCCACAAGACCAGCCGGGGACCCAAGCAGAGTTACAGGGGTCAGGACGGCCGCCCTGCCCTGAGCCCAGGCGCATAGGGCCTGCCTGAGACCGAGGCTTTCGTTGATTATCAACTGACCACAAATGCACGGATTTACATCTGGACTTCCAGTTCTGTTCTGCTGATCTAGATGTCTTATCTTTATGCCAGTGCCTCACTGTCTTTTTCTTTTATATATCTGCTTTGCTTTTTGTTTATTTTTGTTGAAGTAGGGTTGATTTACAACGTTACATTAGTTCCTACTGTGCAGCAAATTGACTCAGTTATACCTGTCTATACATTCTTTGTCATATTCTTTTCCATTATGGCTCATCACAGGATATTAGTTTATCACAGGAATATAGTTCCCTGCGATATACAGGAGGATCTTGTTTTTAATCCATCATATACATGTAATAGTTCACATCTGCTAACCCTAAACTCCCGGTCCACACCCCCCTCCACCCCACTGTTGGCAAGCACAAGTCTGTTCTTCACGTCCGTGAGTCTGTTTCTGTTTCATCGATAAGTTCGTCTTAATAAGGCAGCAGCCTTAAGGTAAGTTTTGAAATTGAGTGGACTGGTGGCTCCCAAGAAGATAGGTGCATATCCTAATCCTGGAACCCGTGAATCTGGCCTTAGTTGTAGAAGTGGTCTTGGCAATGCGGCTAAGCTGAAGGTTATCCTGGGCTATCTGACTGGGCTTTAGGCCCACTGACAAGTGTCCTTAGAAGAGGCACAGAGGAGAGAAGAGAAGAGAAGAAAGGGCCTGACCATGTGAAGCTGGAGGCTGAGACTGGGGTGATGTGGCCACAGGCTGCAGGAGTCCCCAAAACTGGAAGTCACAAGGGACACAGTCTCCCCGGAGAGCCTGCTGATACCTTGATTTCAGATTTTGACCTCTAGAACTGTGACAGAGTAAGTTTAAGAATTATTTGCAATTTATTAGTAATTTACGTAAGGGATTTCTCTGGTGGTCCAGGTTAAGACTCTACACTCCCACTGCAGGGCACACAGGTTCTGTCCCTGGTCAGAGAACTAAGATCCTGCATATCACACAGTGAAGCCAAAATAATAATAACAATTTATGTAATAAATTAATCTATTGTTTCCAAGCCACCCCAGCTGTGGTATCTTGCTGGCAGGTCTAGCAGACTAATCCAGTATCCTCCAACTTTGTTCTCCTTTTTCAAAATTGTTTTGTATCCTCCGGGCCACAACTGCATGTCCATATAATTTTTCAGATCAACTTCCCAGCTTCTGAAAAGAAAATTTCTGCTGGAATTGTGATAGGGATCGTGCTGAGTCTATCAGTCAATTTAGGGAGAATTGCCATTATCACAGTATTGAGTCCATGAACACGGAATGTATCCCCATCCAAACAGATCTTTAATTTCCACCAGCTATGTTTCATCAATTTCAGTACATCTTTCACCTCTTTTGCTAAATCTGTTCCAAAGCATTTTATGTTTTTGATTCTGTTGTGAAAGGTATTTCAGCCTTAAATTTTCATTTCTGATTGTTCATTGCTGGTTTACTGAAACAGAACTAACTTTTGTACGTTGATCTGGTAACCTTGCTGAATTCATTTATCAGCTCCAATAGTTTTCTTTATGGGTGTTTTAGAGTTAGTTATATGTAAGATCACGTTACCTGATGAAAACAAAGATTCAGGGGCTTCCTCTGTTCCAATCTGGATGTCGTGTATTTCTTTCCCTTGGTTGATTTCATTGTCTAGAACTTCTGTACAGTGCTGAGAAGTGATGAGAGCTGATGTGTCTGTCTTGCTCTTGATCTTGGCAAGAAAGCATCCAAGCTCCCACCATTAAGTTTGAGGTTTACTGTAGGTTTCCTCTAGATAGTCTTTATCAGGTTGAAAATGTTCCCTTCACTTTCAGTTTTATTTAGAGTTTTTATCACAAATCTGTGGTGGACTTAGTCAAATGCTTTTTTCAGTATCTGTTGAAATTATCATATGGTTTTTATATTTTCTTCTATTAATATAGGGTATCACATTAATTGAATTTTTTTTGTTGTTGTTGAACCAGTCTTCTTTCTTGGGATAAGTCCTGCTTTGTCTTTCTGTGTAAGCTTTTTTATTTTTATATTGCAGTGTTCAGTTTCCTGGTATTTTATTGGCGATTTCTGCATCTATATTCACAGGAGCTATTGGTTTTTGTTTTAGATGATGTTTTAGTCTGGCCTTGGTATCAGGACAATGTCGGCTACATAAAATGAGTTGGAAAGTATTCCTACCTCTTCAGCTTTTTTGGTTTGGGTTTGGACTATTGTTAATTCTCCTTTAAACATGTGTTAGAATTCACCAGTAAGGCCAGCTAGTACCTGGCTTTTCTCTGTGAAGAGAGCTGTGATTACTAACTCGATTTCTTTCACAAATGTATTCAAGGTTTTTTTTTCCACTTTCTTGTATATTTTGTGC
This sequence comes from Ovis canadensis, assembly GCF_042477335.2. NCBI lineage: Eukaryota > Metazoa > Chordata > Mammalia > Artiodactyla > Bovidae > Ovis > Ovis canadensis. The sequence goes on from NC_091262.1 coordinate 79,432,809, forward strand.
TTTCTCAGAAATAATCTCATCAAGTGATCTAACTTGGTGGCATGCAATTGTTCAAAGTATCCCCTTATCACACTTTTTACTTCCAGGAGGTTGAAAGTCATGTTGCCTCTTTTATTCCTGATTTGCTACTTTGAGTTCTGGTCTTCTCTTGGTCAGGCTAGCTAAAGGCTCGTCAGGTTTGTTAATCTAGTTTAAGGACCAACTTGTGGTTTCATTGATCTGCTCTGCTGTCCTCCATTCCCTCTTCCGTTAACTTTTGACCCTGGTCTGCACTATTTGCTTTCTTGTCGCTGTTCATTCGCTCAGTCATGTCTGACTCTTTGCGGCCCCATGGACTGCAGCACGCCAGGCTTCTCTGTCCTTCACTACCTTCCAGAGTTTGCTCAGACTTGTGTCCGTTGATTCAGCGATGCCATCCAGCCATCTCATCCTCTGCCATCCACATGGCCTGCTGCCCTCAGTCTTTCCCAGCCTCAGGGTCTTTTCCAATGAGTTGGCTCTTCGCATCAAGTGGCCAAAGTATTGGAGCTTCAGGTTCAGCTTCAGCAGCAGTCCTTCCGATAAAAATTCAGTGTTGATTTCCTTTCTTGAACTTGGTAGAATTAAGTTTGCTCTTCTTGTTCTATTTCTTATGGTAGAAAGTTACATTACAGTTCTGAAATCTTTCTTGATTTTTAATGTAGGCATTTACAGCTACGCATTCTCCTCTGGGCACCGCTTTCTCTACATCCCACAGGTTTCAGTATGTTGTGATTTTGTTTCCATGCGTCTCCACATGAGCTCTGCTTACCCTTGTGACTTTTTTTTTCTTTGACTCATTGTCATTTAGGAACATATTTTTAAAATTTCACAGTAAGTGTAAATTTCCCAAGTTTCCTTTGTCTTTCTGTCTGTTTATTTGTATGACGAGTTTGTTTATTTCTTGGCTGTCCTGGGTCTCCCCTGTTGGCTGCACGAGCTCTTCTCCAGTTGCAGTGTGGGGGCTTGTCATTGCCGAGGCGTCTCTTGCTGCTGAGTGCTCCAGGGTGCACGGGCTTCCGTAGCCGCAGTTCCCGGGCTCTCCGTGCGCAGGCTCAGTAGTCACGGCTCACGGGCTTCGTTGCTCCTCGGCCTGGGGGATCTTCCCAGACCAGGCATTGAACGCCGTCTCTGGCATTGGCAGGAGAGTCTTTACCACTGAGCCACCAGGGACACCCATGGCATTGACTTCTCATGAGAGCATGCTCTGTATGATGTCTGTCCTTTTAAAATCTTTTAAAACTTACTGACACTTGTTTTATGGCATAATATATGATCTTCCCTGGAAAAAGCTCTGTGTGCACTTGAGAAGTAGAGAAGGCAATGACACCCCACTCCAGCACTCTCGCCTGGAAAATCCCATGGACGGAGGAGCCTGGTGGGCTACGGTCCATGGGGTCGCGAAGAGTCGGAGGCGACTGAGCGACTTCACTTTCCTGCATTGGAGAAGGAAACGGCAGCCCACTCCAGTGTTCTTGCCTGGAGAATCCCAGGGACGGCTGAGCCTGGTGGGCTGCCGTCTATGGGGTCACACAGAGTCGGACATGACTGGAGCAACTCAGCAACAGCAGCAGCACTTGAGAAGAACAAGTCTTCTGCTACTGCTGCGTGACAGGCTCTGTGAATTCCTGTTCGGTTTAGCGGGTTGACAGTGTTGTTCAAGTCTTCCAGCCCTTGTCTTCTAGCTTTTAGACCCATTATTGAGAGTGGAGTTTTGAAATCTCCACCTACTCTTGCTGAATTGTCTGTTCCTATCTTCAACTCTTGAGTTTCTTCTCCAGGTATTTTGGGGCTTAGTTGTTAGGAGCACAGATGTTTATGATTGTCACTACTTGATGAATTGACTCTTTTATCCTTTTAAAATGTCATCTCGCTAGCAACATTTATCTTAAAGTGCGTTGTATCTGATATTAAAGCAGCCACTTCAGTTCTCTGTTACTATTTGTAACGCATATCTTTTTTCATCCATTTGCTTTTGAGCCGTTTGAGTCTTAGTATCTAAAATGCATGTAGCTCAAATAGAGGAGAGTCCTACCTTTTGTCCCTTCTTCTAATTCCTGCATTTTAATTGGAGTCTTTCATATACTGACATTTAATACAAACAAGTAAGACTTACGTATGCCATCTGCTGTTAATGTTTGTGTCCTATGTTGTAGGCCTTTTTAGCTTTTCAATGGGATAGCTGTGAGATGATGAGCATGCAGATATAATTTATCTTTCCTTTTCTCTCTCTGTCCTTTTCTGTCTTCTCTCCTCCAGCACTGAGTGTCTTCGCAAATGTCACCTACTCAGAAAGTATTTCTTCTCCATTCATTTAAGATTTGGCTGCATTCAGGGTTGTGTGCTGGCTCTGTGTGCTGGACTCACCGGTTTTACGTTGGTTTTGTTCCTACACTTCGGCTGTGCCTTAGTTCGGTTTCTTAGAACTTGCAGCAGACTCACTGGGCTACATTTAGTCCAGGAACAATGCGTGTAATGTTACAAGACGTGGCCTAGTAATACAATCATCTTTCTTCGAGCAAAAACTACCTCTAGGTTGCGGTAAGCTTTCACTGTCCTACAACAGGAGCCACAGGTACCTTCAGGATGCAGAACGGTAACTTCCTGCAAAGTGTCCATACAGAAATTATCTTTTTGGTGTTCTGGGCTATTTTGAAAAGCTTCCACCAGTAGACTTTTGAAAACATCATTTAAAAACCATTAATTTGGTTATTTTGATTGGAGGCTAATTACTTTACAATACTGTAGTGGTTTTTCCCAAAGATTGACATGCATCAACCATGGGTGTCCCAAGCCCCCCTCCCACCTCCCTCCCCACCCCATCCCTCTGGGTTGTCCCAGGGCCCTGGCTTTGAGTGCTCTGGTTCATGCATAGAACTTGGACTGGTCACCTATTTCACATAGGGTCATAATATACATGTTATATTTCAGGAGCCCCTGGTGGCTCAGACGGTAAAGAGTCTGCCTGCAGCGTGGTAGACCTGGCTTCGATCCCTGGGTCAGGAGGATCCCCTGGAGAAGGAAATGGCAACCCACTCCAGTATTCTTGCCTGGAGAATCCCATGGACAGAGGAGCCTGGCGGGCTATGGTCCCTACAGTCCCGAAGAATCAGACACGGCTGAATAGACTCAGCACACGCACAGCGTTGCACTCACTGATCAGTTTGGGGAGGACAGCCACCTTGACAACATTAAGTCTTCCAATCATTGGACATAGAATTTTTAAAAACGTATTTAGAGCTGCCTTCTTTCAACAGTGCTTTGTAGTTTTCAGATAGTCAGTTTTGCACTTTTCTTGGTAAATTTATTCCCAAGTATTTCATTCTTTTTGATGCTATTGTAAATGGATTTGTTTTCTTAATTTCATTTTGGGTTGTTTATTGCCAGTACAGAGAAATACAACTGCTTTTTTAACCTATTGATCTCATGTGCCATAACCTTGCTGTTCTAGTTTATATGTATGTGTGCACATCACGTCTGACCCTTTGTGACCCCATGGCTCCTCTGTCCTGGGGGTTTCCCAGGCAAGAACACTGGAGTGGGTTGCCATTTCCTTCTCCCGGGGATCTTCCTGACCCAGGGACTGAACCTGTATCTCCTGCATTGGCAAACAGATTCTTTCCTACTCAGCCACCAGGGAAGCCCCATAGGTTCTAATAATTTTTACATGCATTTTTAAATGCAAGGTCATAGCTGCTGCAAATAGGGATTGTATTTAATTTATTTCTTTGTTAATTGCCAAGGCTAGAATCTCTAGTACAATGCAGAATAGAAATGATAGTAGGCCTTCTTGTATTGGCGATGTTTTGGAAAAGGCATCCAGGACTTCATTATTAAGCATAACGTTAGCTGTGAGTTTTCCACAGATGACCTTTGTCAGTTTGAAAAAGTTTCCATCTATTGCTTTTTCCTCAAGTGTTTGCATGAGGGCAGGTGCTGGAATTTGTCATGTGCTTTATTTCCTGCATATATTAAGATGATTGTGTGGCTTGGGTTTTCATTATTCTATTGATGTGTATTATATTAATTAATTGATTTTTAAATGTTAAATCAACTTTTTATTCCAGGGATAAATCCCCTTGATCATGCTGTATATTTTCTTTCTGTTTTCCTGGATTTGATTTGAAATGTTTTCTGTTTTAGAGTTTTGATTTTTTTGATTTTTGATTTTGAATTTTTTCATATATATTGATAAGACATATTGATCTGTAGTTTTCTTTCCTTGTGATATCTTTTTCTGGTTTTGGCGTCACGATAATGGCTTCATACAATGATTTAGGAAGTATTTCCTCCTCTTCTATTTTTTGAAAGAGTCTGTGAAGAATTGATATTCATTCTTTGAAAATTGTTTGGTTCCTAATTCTTTCTTCTGGTTGCTGTTCAATCGATAAGCCATGTCTGACTCTTTGTGACCCCACACACTGCAGCATGCCAGCCTCCCCTGTCCTTCACTATCTCCCAGAGTTTGCTCAAATTCCTGTGCATTGAGTCAGTGAAGCCATCTAAGCATCTCACCTTCTGTCGTCCCCTTCTCCTCTTGCCCTCAGTCTTTCCTGGCATCAGGGTCTTTTCCAATGAGTCAGCTCTTTCCATTAGGTGGACAAAGAATTGCAGCTTCAGCTTCAGCATCAGTCCTTCCAATGAATATTCAGGGTTGATTCCCTTTAGGATCCAGTAGTTCAATCTCCTTGCTGTCCAAGGGGCTCTCAAGAGTCTTCTTGAGATCCGCAATTCAAAAGCATCAATTCTTCAGTGCTCAGCCTTTGTTATGCTCCAACTCACATGCATACATGACTTCTGGGAGAAACCATATCTTTGACTATATGGACTTTTGTGGGCAAAGTGATGTGTCTGTTTTTTTAATACACTGTCTAGGCTTCTCATGAAAAACAAAACAAAACAAACCAAAACACTTGCTCCTTGGAAGTAAAACCACGACAAACCTAAATCCCAGAGGAAATCACCCTGAAGACTACTGGAAGGACCGATGCTGAAGCTGAAGCTCCAATACTTTGGCCACCTGATGTGAAGAGCCATCTCATTGGAAACGACCCTGATGCTGGGAAAGATTAAAGACAAAAGGAGAAGGTTGAGATGGTTAGATACCAACACAGACTCAATGGACATGAATTTGGGCAAACTCCGGAAGATAGTGGAGGACAGAGGAGCTGGCATACTGCAGTCCTTGGGGTCACAAAGAGTCAGACATGACTAACCGACTGAGCAACGACAACTATGTTTGCCACTGTTTTCCTTCCAAGGAGGAAGTGTTTTTTAATTCTGTGGCTGTATTCACTGTCTGCAGTGATTTTGGAGCTCAAGAAAATAAAATCTGTCACTGTTTCCACTTTACCCCCTTCTATTTGCCTTGAAGTGATGGGACCAGATGCCATGATCTTAGTTTTCTGAATGTTGAGTTTTAAGACAGCTTTTTCACTCTCCTCTTTCACTTTCATCAAGAGGCTCTTGAGTTCCTCTTTGTTTTCTGCCATAAGGGTGGTGTCATCTGCATATCTGAAGTTGTTGATATTCCTCCTGGCAGTCTTGATTCCAGCTGTGAATTGTGGATTTCTTGTGATGTACTCTGCATATAAGTTAAATAAGCATGGTGACAATATACACCCTTGACATACTCCTTTCCCAATTTTGAACCAGTCTGAATCTGTTGTTCCATGTCCAGTTCTAACTGTTGCTTCTGGCCCTGCATTCAGGCTTCTCAGCAGACAGGTCAGGTGGTCTGGTATTCCCATCTCTTGAAGAATTTTCCACAGTTTATTGTGATCCACACCCATCAAAAGCTTTAGCATAGTCAGTGAAGCAGAAGTAGATGGTTTTCTGGAATTCCCTTGCGTTCTCCATGATCCAGGGAAGGTTAACAATTTGATCTTTGGTTCCTCTGCCTTTTCTAAACCCAGCTTGTACTTCTGGAAGCTCTTGGTTCATGTACTGTTGAAGCCTAGCTTGAAAGATTTTGAGTATAACCTTGCTAGCATGTGAAATGAGCGCAATTGTACAGTAGTTTGAACGTTCTTTGGCATTGCCCTTCTTTGAGATTGGAATGAAAAGTGACCTTTTCCAGTTCTGTGGCAACTGCTGAAGTTTCCAAATTTGCTGGCATAGTGAGTGCAGCTGGCGTTAATAGCATCATCTTTTAAGATCTGAAATAGCTCAGCTGGAATTCCATCACCTCCATTAACGCTGTTCGTAAAAATGCTTCTTAAGGCCCACTTGACTTCACACTCAAGGATGTCTGGCTCTAGGTGAGTGAGCACACCGTCATGGTTATCCAGGTCATTAAGACTTTTTTGTATAGTTCTTTTGTGTATTCTTGCCACCTGTTCTTAATCTCTTCCCAGGTGATGCTAGTGGTAAAGAATCTGCCTCCCAATGCAGGAGATGCAAGAGACATGGGTTTGATTCCTGTTTCGGGACGATCCCCTGGAGGAGGAAAATGGCAACCCATTCCAGTATTCTTGACTGAAAAATTCCATGGACAAGAAGCTCCTGGCAGGCTATAGTCCGTGGGGTTGCAAAGAGTCGGACACCGCTGAGCGACTAAGAACACAAAGATTCTTTCTTATGTGAGTTCAGGTTTGTGGTTGAGTTTCTCTAGTGGATTTTTCATTTCAGATTTTGTACTTCTAAACTCCAGAATTTATACTTGGCTCTTTTATTTTTTTTTTCTCTTCAATTTAATTCTTTAAACATAGTTTTTAAAGTTCTTTGAACGTATTTACACTAACTGATGTAAATTGCTTGCCTCCTAAATCCAACATCTGGGTTGCCCCAGGGGTGTTTTCTGTTCAGTGCTCCATTCCTCTGCATACGCTCTTGTCTCAGGGCCTGGGTCAGACTCTTTTGTTGAAAACTGGAAATTTTAAATGACGGTTTGTAACAATTCTGCCATCAGCTCCTCTCCCTCCAGGGACTGGTGTCGCTGCTGGGGTTTCGGGGGCTGTTTGTTTGCCTTTGTTTCTGTATTTGCTGCCTTTTGCTTTAGTGGCTTTCCTGGGATAAGTGTATTCCCTGCGGTGTGCAGCCGCCGAGTTCTCTGCTTACTTTTTCTTGTGTTTTGAAGTCCTTGCTTGTGTCTTAAAGCCTGGCTTCCTGGGGTTCGCCCCATGTCTGTACAGCGTCGCGCTCAGCCAGTGATGGAGCAGATTTCCTTGACTGCCCTGACCATCAGTTTTCCGTCCTTAGTCAAGTTTATCTGTGAGTGAAGGTGACCTTCAAACTTCAGGTGGTTTCCACACTGTCCCTAGTTTTTCCTTCTTGCTCTCAGAGGGCCTCAATGTCAGTCCTCGGGGAGTAACAGACTCTCGGCCTTTTCCAGATCTTTCCTGGGCACACGTATGCTTGTGTGCATGCTAAGTCGCTTTAGTCCTGCCTGAGTCTTTGCAACCCCATGGACTGTAGCCCACCAGGCTCCTCCGTCCATGGGCTTCTCCAGGCAAGAGTGCTGGAGTGGGCTGCCATGCCCTCCTCCAGGGGGTCTTCCCGACCCAGCGATCGAACGGTGCCTCTTATGCCTCCTGCATTGGCAGGCGGGTTCTTTCCCACTCCTGTGCCCTCCTAGCCCTGTGCATTCGCACAACCTTTTCGAACCTCAGAATGTGTTGGAACTCTTCAAAGTTCCCTTTAGTTTCCCAGTTCTCCAGGTCTTCCTTTTAAATTTTGACCAGGCTCTCTCCTTTGCGCTAACTGAAATCGCAGCCTCTGACAATTGTGATGTTACCAGCAGATTCCTTTTTTTTTTTTTTTCTTTTTCAGTAACGCCCTGGGCATAGGGCTTTGTTCACAGAGCCGAGCTCACAGTCAAATCAAAGAGTAATAACACCCTGGGAATAGAGATTTTCCTGCACAATCTAGTTCCCTGTCAAACTACTGACTGCGCTCTGGGTCTGAGCTTTTCACAGAATGTACCCTGAGCTGCAAAAAGGGCACAGACCAGAACAGCCGTGGATCTGGACTGCCGCAGACTCACTGCTCTCTCTGAGCTTCAGCAGTTTCTCTGGAAACCCTTCACTTTGTTTTCTGCCTATAATTGCTCTCATTCCAAAATGGTGGAATTTTACCATTTGCAAGACTTTTTGTTGCTTTTGAGGGAACGTGGTTTCCCTGAGTTTCTTGCTCTGCCATGCTTTGCACAGGTCTTTTTTTTTTTTTTTCTGTAAGATGTTTTATTGAAGTATGTTTGATTTTAAATGTTATGTTAATCTCCTCTGTACAGCAAAGTGATTCAGTTATACATATATATGGATGCTGTTGGTGTTCGTCACTCAGTCATATTCAACTCTTCTCAACCCCACAAACTGTAGACCGCCAGGCTCCTCTGTCCGCGCCATGCTCTAGGCAAGAATACTGGAGTGAGCAGCCATTCCCTTCTCCAGGGATCTTCCCGACCTGGGTCTCTTACTCCTACATTGGCAGGCAGGTTCTTTACCATCAGTGCCACCTGGGAAGCCCCATATACATATTGTGTGTGTGTGTGTGTGTGTATTATTTTTCATTTTCTTTCCTATTATGGTTTATCACAGGATGTTGAGTATAGCCCCCTGTGTTATATGACAGGACCTTGCTTATCCACTGTATAAATAATCGTTAGCCTCTGCTAGCCTAGTCCCAAGCTCTGAACCCCACCCTCCCTCAGCCCACCTGCCCTTTGGCAACCATAAGTCTATTCTCTATGTCTGTAAATGTGTTTCTGTTTCATAAATAATTTCATTTGGGTCACTTTTTAGATTTCACGTAAGTAACATCATACGGTATGTCACATATAAGTGACATCATATGATAACTGCTTTTATCTGTCTTACTTGACTCGGTATGATAATCTCTAGTTGCATCTGGGTTCCTGCAAACGGAATTATTTCATTCTTTTTATGGCTGAGTACTGTTCCATGTGGGCCTCCCTGGTGGCTCAGATGGTAAAGAGTCTGCCTGCTGTTCAAGAGGCCCGGGTTCGACCCCTGGGTCGGGAAGATCCCCTGGAGAAGGAAATGGCAACCCACTCCAGTACTCTTGCCTGGATAATCCCATGGACAGGGGAGCCTGGCAGGCCACAGTCCATGGGGTCGCACAGAGTCAGGCACGACTGAGCGACTTCACTTTCTTTCTTTCCTCCTAGCATTCCGCGTGTATGGTGTCTTCTTTATCCGCTCACCTGTTGATGGACAGTTTTCAGGTTGTTTCCATGTTTTGGCTGTTGTAAACAGTGCCGATAGGAATACAGAAGGGTGTGTATCTCTTTGAATTATAGCTTTGTCCAGACATACTTAGCATACGCTTTTTGAATCTCATCATATTGATCCATTTATCCATCATTTGTTTTGTTTTGTATAGCAGTCCACTTTGTGGCTGTAGCTCACTTTGATTATGCATTCACTGGTCAAATGATATTTGTGTCATTTTCAATTTCGGGTGACTGTAGATAAAGTCACCACAAACTCTCAAATACAGATTTTGTGTGACATTTGTTTTCATTTCCCTTGGATAAATACCTGGAAGCTGGGTTTCCAGGCTGTGTGGTAAGCATGTGTTTAAAGTTGTAAGAAACCGCCAAACTGTTTTGCAAAGTTGTGACATTTTGCATCTCAATCAGTAAAAATGAAGGCTTGAGTTGCTTCATACCCTCTCCACCACTGGGGCATGTGAGAGTCTATACATTTGGGATAAAAGTCATTTATCAGCAATGTGTTTATCAAATATTTTCTTCCATCTGTGGCTTATATTTTAGTATTAGTGACAACATTAGAAACACTAGAATTATCAATTTTGATGCAGTCCAATCTATTAATTTTATTTTTTTATGAATTGTGCTTTTGGTATCATTTATAAGAAACTTTTGGCTTCCCAGAGGCTCTCTTGCCAGTGCAGGAGATGTGGGTTCGATCCCCGGGTGGGGGAAGATCCCCTGGAGGAGGAAATGGCTGCCTACTCTGATATTCTTGCCTGGAGAATCCCATGGAGAAAGGAGCCTGGTGGGCTACAAACCACAGTGTTGCAAAGCGTCAGACACGACTGAGTGACTGGGCACACACATACATAAGAAATCTTTAACTGATTCAAGGAAAACCATAAGGATTTTTTCCTATATTTTCTTCTAAAAGTTTTGTAGCTTTGGGTTTTACGTTTAGGTCTAGGACCCATTCTGAACTTTGTATGTGTGTGTGTGTGTGTGTGTGTGTGTGTGTGTGTGTGTAAGCTTTGCAGTATAAGGAAAGTTTCACAGTTCACATTCGGATATCCAATTATTCCACCATCTTTTATTGACAAGACAGTTTTTCCTCCATTGAATTACCTGTACACCCAAATCAAAACTGGCTGGATGAGCGGGTTTATTCCTGGAGTCTATTCCCTTTCATTGATCTGTCCGTCTACCAATTCCCATGCTGTCTTAATTTCTGTAGTTTATAACAAATCTTGAGATCAGATAGTAAGGCCTCCAACTTTGTTCTTCTTTTCGAAATTATTTTAGCTCTTCTAGTTTCTTTGCTTGTCCATATAAATATTAGAATAAGCCTGTGAATAACCTGGAAAATATACTTCGGAGATTCATAGATCCATTTGGGGAGATTTGAAGTCTTAACAGTAATTGGTTTTCTGGTCGATGGACATTATTCCGTTTATGTAGGTCATTATTTTTTTCATCAGTGCTTTTGAGTTTTTACATGCAGTTTGTGCACGTATTTTGTTGGATTTATACTTAAATATTTGACTTTGGGGTGATATTGTTAATTTCACTGTTTTACAGTTTTCTCCATTTTCATATACTCCTGTAGATTTTTTAAAAATTGAGCTCATAACCTGCAGTCTTAGTAAATTCACTTAGTTCTAGGAAATAGGCTGTAGATCCTTTGAGGTTCTCTACATGGAAAATAAGTGAAGTGAAAGTCACTCAATCATGTCTGACTCTTTGCGGCCCCATGGACTGTAGCCCACCACGCTCCTCTGTCCATGTGGTGCTGGCTTTGAAGGTGGAGGGGGCTCATGAACCAAGGAACGCAGCTTTAAAAGCTGGAAAGCTAAGGAGACTGATTCTCCTGGAGGGCTTCCAGCCTGCACACACCTTGATCCTGACCCAGTGAAACCCTTCTGGATGACTGGATCCAGAGCCGTAAGAGACCACATTCCTGTTGTAAGTCACTGAGTTTGCAGCAGCCCTAGAAAGTGAGTACAAGGATTTTCTGGTCAATAAGCAGGGCAGGACCAGGATCCCTGAAAGAAACAGACAACCAGAGGAGCCAGCTTTCTGCTTAGATGCCTTTCCAGTCCAGTCTACAGCACAAGGGAGAGACAAGGTTCTCCAGGCAAGGATATTGGAATGGGTTGCCATTTCCTTCTCCAGGACATGGATAAATATGTTGTCTGCAAATGCATATTTTATATATTCACTTAACCTGTATATCTGCTATAGCTGCTATGTCTTTCTGCACCACGTTGGACCTCCAACACATGCTGAATAGAAATGATAAGGGTGGGTATCCTTGCTTTGTTCTCTACTTCAGAGGGATAGCATTCAGTCTTCTTCATGGTTATGTGTGATATTAGCTGTAGACAGCTAATCTTCTGTAATGCCCATCTAACTCACATTAGATACTTAGCATTTTTCAGTTCTAAAATTCCCATGTTATTCTTTTTTGAATAGTTTTCTTTGCTCTTTTGACATTCTCTATTTGTTTCCTCATTAAGTGCACATTTTTCCTTGAATCCAAGATCATATTCCTAATGATTTTAAAAATATTTACTAATTCCATATTTGGGGGTCAATTTTTTTACTAATAGTTTTATGAATTGTGTTTTTCCTCTTTTTGTTAAATTCTGGACATTTTGATGCTCTTGGGCTAAATGTCTGGTTTTGCCATCTCCTTTATTTAAAATACTGAGTTTTGCTTCAGTTGGTAGTTAATTCTCTTGTGGGTAAGCTTGTTCTTTTCAAGACGTTTCTAAACTGTGCAGCTTTTCCTTTGGGGCTGGTTTTGTTGTTGCTCAGTTGCTCAGTGGTGCCTGACTCTTTGCAACCCCAGGAACTGCAGCACACCAGGCTTTCCTGTCCCTCACTATCTCCTGGAGTTTGCTCAGACTATGTCCGTTGATGCCAGCCAACCATCTCATCCTCTGTCATCCCCTTCTCCTCCTGCCCTCAATCTTTCCCAGCATCAGGATCTTTTCCAATGAGTCAGCTCTTTGCATCAGGTGGCCAAAGTATTGGAGCTTCTGTTTGAGCATCAGTCCTCCCAATGAGTATTCAGGGTTGATTTCCTTTAGGACTGACTGGTTTGATCTCCTTGCTGTCGTCCTATTTTGAAGTGTGGCTTTTCCAGTGTCTCCATTCCAGCCAGTTGAGATGTGAACATCTTCCAGGTCTGGAGACCAATCCAGTCCACATCTGCCCAGAATGACCCCCGGCCCAGCCTCAGGGAGCCTTGCCTGGCACGTGTACAGCTTAGTGTTCAGAGACCCAATCCTCCTCAGATTCCTGGAGCTCCTTCTCTACACAGAGCCCTTCTTTCCTGAACTGATGCTGCCCGGTTTCAGCTGCCCGAGCAGGCTTGAGCTGCGGTCCTGCCCGTCAACATGAGACCACCTTGTCCACATCAACGTCCTCTCCCTTGTGCTGTAGACCGGACTGGAAGCAGAAAGCTGGCTCCTCTGGTTGTCTGTTTCTTTCAGGGGTCCCGGTCCTGCCCTGCTTATTGACCAGAAAATCCTTGCACTCACTTCCTAGGGCTGCTGCAAACTCAGTGACTTACAACGGGAATGTGGTCTCTTACGGCTCTGGATCCAGTCGTCCAGAATGGTCTCACTGGGTCAGGAACAAGGTGTGTGCAGGCTGGAAGCCCTCCAGGAGAATCGGTCTCCTTAGCTTTCCAGCTTTTAAAGCTGCGTTCCTTGGTTCATGAGCCCCCTCCACCTTCAAAGCCAGCACCACAGCATAGCACTTCTGTGGGCACATTGCCTTCTGCTGCTGCATCAAGTCTTCCTCTCACAGGGGTACTTATGATTGCACTAGGGGTCATCTGGGTAGCCCAGGATCAATTCTCTATCTCAAGGTCCTTAGGGTAATTGGATTTGCCATCTTAGGAACAAGTCGTGCGCTAAACCGCACCTCTTACTCTGGGCCCAATCCCGTGAGGCCACGGAGCTGGAATCAAGCTCCAGAAGCATGGGGGGCTGCACAGGGTGTCGTGCCTTGGGGGTGATGGAGCTGAGGAGGCTGTAGGATGCTCCCCTCCCAAGGCTGGGAAATGCCCACCCAGGGGGGCGCCCTTTTCCTGGCAGATGGTCTCAGGGGTCTCGAAGCTTCTCCAGTCACAGCTCCAGGCTCCCCAAACCCCTGCCGTCTCCTGGTTACTGTGACAGCCCCCTTGCTGTCTTCCTTGCCTCCGACTTCTGGCCACTTCCACAGATGCAGCCCTCGTGCCCTCTCACAGCCCTTTTCTGAAGCCTGTGGTCCTTTGGACATCTGGCCTGCCACTCCAGGCCCCTGGGAACTGCCTGCCCTCAAGGAGGAGGCCTGTGGGCTTCCTGGGCTCCAGGTCAGCCAGACAGGGCACAGCCAGGCTCTGCCCGCACCCACGACCTCCTTTGCCTGAAACCAGCTTCTACTTTTCTCTGGTGGAGCCGGGCCCCTCCCCAGCCATCTGAGCTCCCTGGTCAGCATCGTAGGGGACGCATCCCCCTGACCTGTGACCACCTGTGTGTTGGTCCCTCCTCCACAGCCAGGAGAGCTCTGGAGGGCTGATTTCTGGGTGTCCTGGCCTCCACACCCACCAGGTAAGAGCAGAGGCCTGGGGCTACTTAGAGGTGGAGGAAGAAAGGGAGAGATTAAAGAAGGGAACATCAGGGGGCAAGGAGCGCCCATCCAAGAAGGCAGGACTACCCCTGTCTTCACCTGGGGAGGGCAGGGACTAGGGGTGGGTAGGAAGGAGGCCGCTACACCTGGTCCCTCTCTTCTGTGAGCCTCCGCAGGAGGGTTCCTGAGTGGACATGGTGTGCAGAGCCGAGCAGGGCCCCGGGGCCTAGGCCTGGCCATGTGGCACACCCGCGGTGCAGCTGGAGGGAGACAGTACCCTTCCCTTCCCTTCCCTCTGACTCCTCAGGGCTGCTTGGCACTCACCTCTCCCATCTCAGACCTTAGGAAGACTCCACAGTGGCCAAGCTGCCTGCTCTGAGTCCTTAGCCCGGGGTTCTGGTGGAGAGGAGGCCAGGTTCGGGCTGCAGGGAGGCGGCAGAGAGTCAGGAGAAGGGAACCGGAACCGGGGCAGCAGCAGTCCCCGCCGCCCTGATGGGGACGCTGGCTGCACACACAAAGGGCCTCAGAGACGGAGCCCCAGGTCCCACGAGGGACACGTGACCACCCGGCCCCCCTGGGGTCTCTGCCTCCCTTCCTATCACTGTCTCCTTCCCCTCCGTGGCTGCCCCCATCCTCCCTGATCTCATGGCTCCACCTCACGCTCCGTTTCCTGAAATCACCAGCCAGGGGATGCTGCGCCCCATCCTGTGTGGCCCCGGGGGCCCTCAGCACCCCCACCCCGAGGGCCTCTCCTTGTGCCCCAAGCAGTGCAGGCCTTGGCATGGATGGACGGCCAGGAGCGGGGCTCTCCAAGAAACAGCAGATCGGTTCCCCTGAGGCTGTGGTCCCACCGCCATGAACATGCCTGGCAGCTTTGCCAGCCCCAAAGCAAACAGCCTCCTTTCTGAAAGCTGTCTGGAGCATGGACGCAGCTCTCCTCTCTCCTGTGTCCACCTTCCCCCTCCACCCCCAGTACTAGCACCAGCTCCTGGGCACAAGCTCTCGTGTTTCAGAACTCACTCGGTGGCACAGCTATTTTCAACAGCTCAGTGCCAGGGCCAGTGAGCAGGGCCAAGTCCCTTTGCCCTTAAGTGACCCTGGGGCTCGAGCTCCCCATCCAGGGCCTGCTGTGGGACGAAGGGCGGTGGGCCTTGCGGCGTGGTGGTGGGGGTCGCCTGAAGCAGGGAGACTCTGTGACCCCCTGTGAAGGTGCCATCCCGAGAGCGTGCCCTCACACACCAAGATTCAGACTGGCCCAGCCTCCCAGGCTCTGCACTGGGGAAGGGTGCAGACCTTAAGCCCTGAGGTCAGAACTCGCGGAGGCCATGTGCAGACTCCCCACAGGAGGTGGACAGACTCACTTCCCAGGGCTGGAATCCTAGAGAGGCCACCAGCCACCTCCCAGCTTGTCTCAGGGTTATGCCAGGAGAACTGGTGGGCAAGCAACCTGGGCACATGGAGGCCTGGGAGCCAGGCCCAGGACTAGAGCCCTCTCCAGCCTCCAGCAACCTCACTGTGAGTGGTAAGGGGACCTCAGCCCCTCCCCACACCCACCTCACAGAGAGACACTTGTGAATACTGGAACATTCTTCCTTGTGTGTGTGCCCAGTCGCTTCAGTCGTATCCAACTCTTTGCGACCTCATGGACTATAGCCCGCCAAGCTACTCTGTCCATGGAGTTCTCCAGGCAATGATACTGGAGTGGGTTGGCAGGCCCTCCTCCAGGGGATATTCCCAACCCAGGGATCAAACCTGCGCCTCCTGCATCTCTGGCATTGCAGGCGGATTCTTTACTGCTGAGGTACTGCTGCTGCTGCTGCTAAGTCGCTTCAGTTGTGTCCAACTCTGCGCGACCCCATAGACAGCAGCCCACCAGGCTCCCCCGTCCCTGGGATTCTCCAGGCAAGAACACGGAAGCCTTAATATTCTTCCTTCAGTTCAGTTCAGTTCAGTCGCTCAGTCATGTCTGACTTTTTGCAACCCCACGGACTGCAGCACTCCAGGCCTCCCTGTCCATCACCAACTCCCAGAGCTTACTCAAACTCACGTCTATCGATTCAGCAATTCCATCCAACCATCTCATCCTCTGTCATCCCCTTCTCCTCCCACCTTCAATCTTTCCCAGCACCAAGGTCTTTTCCAATGAGTCATTTCTTCGGATCAGGTGGCCAAAGTATTGGAGTTTCAGCTTCAGCATTAGTCATTCCAATGAATACTCAGGACTGATTTCCTTTAGGACTGACTGACTTGATCTCTTTGCAGTCCAAGGGACTCTCAAGAGTCTTCTCTATCACCACAGTTCGAAAGTATCAATTCTTTGGCGCTCAGCTTTCTTTACAGTCCAACTCTCACATCCATACATGACTACTGGAAAAAACACAGCTTTGACCAGACAGACCCTTATTGGCAAAGCAATGTCTCTGCTTCTTAATACGCAGTCTAGGTTGGTCATAGCTCTTCTTCCAAGGAGGAAGCGTCTTTTAATCCCACAGCTTAGATTAAGCCAAATCTGTCTCTCTCGCACTTCACACAGGAGAGTCATGGGCTTTTTATTTTTATTTTTAGCTGGAAGGGCTCTTACTCACCAACTGGTTAATCTGCCTAATTTCAGAGGTGGAGAAGCTGAGGCCCAGAGAAAGGTCATGCCTTAACTGTGGTCATGCAGCAAGGCAGGTCGCAGGCCAGTTCAAGACGTGACCACTGCCTTTGCCCACTGGCCTCTCCCATTGATCCCAGAGACAGCCTAGTAGGCAAAGCAGGGGGCCTCTCCCCAGCTCCTCCGCAGTTTCAGCTCAGCCTGTTTCTGGCCAGCTCACCATCCTGGCCAATCTCACTCAGACACCTCCAGAAGAATCACAATGGCCCTCCGACAGCCAGGCCCCCGACCCCTGGAGCTGTCCCCCTGGGCTCCCCAACCCTCAGGGGGTCCTTGCTGGGTGGTGTTGTTGTTCAGTTCTGAAATCATGTCTGACTGTCTACAACCTCGTGGCCTGCAGCACAGTGGGCCTCCCCGTCCTTCACCATCTCTTGGAGCTTGCTCAAACTCATGTCCATTGAGTCGGTAATGTCATCCAATTAATTTATCTCATCCTCTGCAGTCCCCTTCTCCTCCTGCCCTCAGTCTTTCCCAGCATCAGAGTCTTTTCCATTGAGTCAGTTCTTCACATCTGATGGCCAAAGTGTTGGCGCTTCAGGTTCAGCATCAGTCTTTCCAAAGAGTAGCCAGAGTTGGTTTCCTTTAGGACCAATTGGTTGACCTCCTTGCTGTCAAAGGGGACTCTCAACAGTTGCTGTGTGTAAGGGACTGCCAGGCACCCCCAGCAGTGCCCGTGAGTCCCTCCCCCAGGCCCCCCTTCAGGCCCTCCTATCTTCAGTCTAAAGGATTTCCTTCAGCATTTCTTATAGCGTGAGTCTGTTGGCAAGGAATTCTCATGGATGCCACTTGCCAGAGAATGTCATTGTTTCTCCTTTTTTAAAAAAATACATCTTTGCTGGACACAGAATTCTAGAATAGCTTTGTTTTTTCCCCCCCAGGACTTCAACAATGTTGTTCTGTAATCTGTGACATCCATTGTTTCTGATGAGAAGTCAGTTAAAGCTATTTTTGCTAAGTACTTAAAAAAAAAAGACTTTTATAGCATTTCTTTTCATTGTTAGTTTTTTACGTGTTTTACTACGGCATACCGGGGTGTGGTTTCTTATCTATTTTCTCTCTGTTGGCCCACTGAGAATCTTAGATCTATGAGTTAATGCTTTCAATTAAATTTCCATTTTTTTTTAACTACTATTATTTAAAATATTTTGTCTGCCCTGTTTGACTTTCTTTTTCTCCTCGGACTCCATTCACATAAATGTTAGGTTGCTTGAAATTGTTTGAGGCGCTGTCCCATGTTTTAAAAATCTTTTTATCTCCAGGTTTCAGTTGGTGGGTGGCTCAGACAGTAGAGAAGCCACCTGTAATGCAAGACACTGGGGATTGATCCCTGAGTCAGGAAGATTCCCTGGAGAAGGCAATGGCTACCCACTCCAGTGTTCTTGCTTGGAGAATTCCATGGGTGGAGGAACCCGGTGGGCTACAGTCCATGGGGTCACAAAGAGCAGGACCTGAGTGAGTGACTAACACTTTCACTTTTTCCCTTGCATTTTGCTCTGTTCATATTGAACTGTTTTCAAGTTTGCTAGTGCTTTCTTCTGCAGTTCAGGCTGCCACTCAACACGTTTTTTTACTTCAGCTATTGCATTTTCCTATTCTAGAATTTTAATTTATTTCTTTAGAGTTTTTGTTTCTCTCTTGATGTTTCCCACCTCAGTGGGAAAATACATACAATCGATCCATCTTTTCTGTAAATTTTAGAAATATGTCTATACTACTTATTTTAAAGTTCTTATCAAGCGATTCCAACAGCTGGGTTTTCTGCCAGTTTGCTTCTTCTGACCAAAGTTTTCTTTCATTTATGCCATACTTTCTTGATTCTTTGCATGCCTGAAAAGTCATTAAAGTGATAGTCACTCTCTTTGCTACCCCATGGACTGTAGCCTGCCAGGCTTCTCTGTCCATGGGATTCTCCAGGCAGGATTACTGAAGTGGGTTGCCATTCCCTTCCCCAGGGGATCTTCCTGACCCAGGGTGAAACTCGGATCTCCTGCCTTGCAGGAAGATTCTTTACTGCCTGAGCCACCAGGGAAGTCCTCTTTTCATGCCAGGTAATTCTAAATTAAATAATGGACTCTGTGAATGATATATTGTAGAGGCTCTGGGTTCTGGTATTCTCCTCAGAAGAATGTTACTTTTTGTCCTTGTTATTTTTGTTTAGTGGCTAAATTGGGTCCACCTCTTTGTGTCCCCAGGGACCGTAGCCCGCCAGGCTCCTCGGTCCATGAGCTTCCCAGCAAGAACCCTGGAGTGGCTTGCTGCTCCCCCACCTCCGCCTCTTGGGGCGCTGGCATTGGCAGGCGGATTCTTTACCACCAGCGCCACCTCTTGTTACAGTGTCGGCTAAATTACCAACAATCGCCTGGACCTTCTGCAAGTTTGGGGCTTAGGCTTTGCAAGGCCAGGTCTATTCCAGTTTTCCCTCAGTCTGACAGTACCACCCTAAGTCTGAGGACTTGACCTTTATGCCTAAGGCATAGCCTTTCCTTGGCTCCAGTTGAAGCACCAAAACTACAGAAATTGGACTTCCAATTCTGTATCCCCTGAGCTGACCAGCCAGTTAAATCTCTGCTCTCACCTTAAAGACTGTGGGTGTGGCTTTGCACGGATATTTTTGGATGTACCCTTGTTTCATGTACAATTTATGAGTCAGCCAAGAGGCATTTATATGCAGGTTCAAGGATATCCTCTTCCAGCCCTGGACTCTCTTTTGTCCTGTATTTCCTCCTCATTTTCTAGTTTCTCTGGTTTTGCTGAGTTCAGGCCTTGACTCCTCAACTTTTTTAGACAGCCACTTTCTTCTTTATCTCCGTTCCGGCGTGCCTTGTAAACTGGAGGATGCTTCCAGGGCAAAAGTTCATTATACATATATCTCATCTGCTGTTTCCCTTGTTTTAAGTGTCGTATCCTTTCAAGTTTCAGCCCATTGTTGATTGTTTGTAAGTGTCTTCAAGCAGCTGTTTCTATGTTTTGTCCAGAGTGCAGTTATTGTCAGGAGAAAGCATGATTTGTTGCAAGCAATCCCACCATTATTGGACTATTCAGACATTTAATTTTACTTTAAAAAATTATTATAGTCTCCCTGGAAATTGATAAAATAGTACATAAAGTCCAATATATTGTTCTCTCAGCTTCCCTTAATGATGATAGCTTGAGTGCAGTGTCAAACCAAGGAGGCTGATGTTGGCCCAATACCGTGAATTAGACCACAGAAGTTACTCAGTGTCCACCCGCACTCATTTGCGTGTTGTTTGTGTGCTTGTGTGTGTGTGAGTTCTGTGCACTGTGGTCCTGCATATAATTCAGGTAACCGTTCATCACACAAAGGGTCTCCTTTCGCTCTTCCCTTATATTCTCACCCCTTCCATTCTTGTGCCTCAGAAACCATTCGTATGTTCTTGATTTCTCTGTTTTTGTCATTTTAATAATGTTATGCAAACAGAATTACATAGTATGTGAGATTTTTGAGACTGACTTTTGCAATGAGCTCAACACCCTTGAGATCCATCCAAGCTGTTGTATGTACCAACACTTTGCTCCTTTTCTTTCTTTTTACGTTTGAATTTTTAAAAGGAAACTTATACTTTTAGAACAGTTTTACACATACAGAATTATTCCAAGGTTGTACAAAGAGTTCACGTATATACCCTGCACCAAGTTCCTCCTATTATTAACACCTCACATTATTAGTATGGCAATTCGTGAGCCAAGACTGATTTGTTGGTATTAACTAGAGCTCATACATTGAGTTGGCCAAAATGTTTGTTCTGCCCTTTCATAAGATGTTACCAAAAAACCTGAATGAATTTTTGGACATCCCAATACTATACACATTTCCTTACTTTTCCCTTAACGTCCTTTTTCTCTTTCAGGATTCCACTCAGGAAACCATATTACATTTAGATGTCATATCTCCTTAGGCTTGGAGGAGGGCATGGCACCCCACTTCAGTATTCTTTCCGGGAAAATCCTATGGAGTTTCCATAAACAGCCTGGTGGGCTACAGTCCACGGGGTCACAGAGAGTCAGACATGACTGCGGCAACTGAGCATTCTTCCCGCTCCTCCTGGCTGTGTCTAAAGCGTCCCTTTCTTTCTGTTTTATTATTTTATTTTTTAGAGTTTTGAGGAGTACTTGTCAGATGTTTTGTAGAATGTTTCAAAACTGGGATTTTTCCGATGCCTGTCTCACGATTAGAACAGGATAATGTGTTTGGGGAAAGAAGGCCACACAGGAAAAGTAACGGTCTCTTCACGTCGTATCGAGGGAAGATACCATCAAGATGCCTCATCCTTGTTGACGCTGACCCTGATGGCCTGGCTTGGGGTCGTGTTTGCCAGGTTACTTCACTGTAGCTATGCTCTTTTGATCTCTCCTCTTTGGAAGAAAGTCTTCATAGGCAGCCCTATAAAATCCTATACTTGAGGACTGGAAGATATGCCCCCCGTCCTGACAGCTGAATGTTTGCACAGTCATTTGGAATTCTCCTGTGTAGGATATTGTCTATATTCATTCATTCATTAGTTTATTCAGCCATTTATTTATGTCAGTATGAACTCAAGGATATTTAGTTTATGCTTTAGCTTATAATCCGATACTATGTTTTTTAAAAAAGATTGATTTCTTTATTTGGCTGTGCCAGGTCTTAGGTGCAGCATGGGGGAGCTGGTTTCCTGACCAGGGATGGAACCGAGCCCCCTGCATTTGGAGTGCGGAGTTTCAGTCCCTGGACCACCAGGAAAGTGCGCCAGCCCTATGTTTCTGTTTTGTTCCCCAGAATTGTTTCAGCTTTGGCCATTGGGCTCCCTTTGAACTGACTGCTTTATGTGGTTGACATGTTTCAGGCAGTTGTGAGTTTTCTGGTTTGGTTTGGTTTTTAGGCACTTGCTTCCTTTCCAGCACCTCTTGTACTTCCTAGCCTCCCTCCTGCAGTCAGTCGTTTTCCCAAGGAACCCTGGTTCCTTCTCTTGGATAATGTTACGAGAAGGCAACATCTGGGTACAAGATGTGTTCGCTGCTACTGGAGAGTCATTGCTTCTCGGCCCTCCAAGCTGACCGAGCAAGGAGACTGCTTAGCCTGCCTCGTATATATGCGCATCAATACGAAGCTCTACATGTAACCATCTGTGTTTGTATCACAGTGAACGTGTTCACGCTGGTGTCTCCAGCTCTGCTGCACGGGCCCGTGGATCACTCTAGGCTCCTCCCCTTACTCATCTGTGACTTCTCACTCAGACAATGAGAACTTTGGTTCCTACCATCTGCCATCTATGTTTTAATTGTTCACTTCCAGCGTTCACGCCTAGTGGCTTCATAATCGTTAGCCCACACATTCCCCCATAGGAAACAGCTCCTTGAATTAGAATCCTGTGCTTATGTGCTCTTATGCGCATTTCTTTTGCCCTCAGTCTTACTGACTTTACTATTTTCAAAGTTCCTTACACCCACCCCCTTCCCTTTAGTGAGGTCGTGTCATCCGTGTCTAATACAGTTAGAGTACGCTGTCACCATCTGCATTTTATCCTGAGATGCCCCAACCTCCTAAATGATTTTTTAAATTTGCATAGAATGCAGTTCACTCTTCGTACGACAAAGTTCTACAGGTTTTGACAAATGATAAGGTCATTGGTCCACGACTGTAATGTAATAAAAAACAGCTTCGCTGCCCTAAACTATCTCTTATGCTTCACTCAGTCAACGTCTTCCCCCAACCTCTCAGCAGCCACACTTTTTTCACCATCTCTATGGTTTTGTCTTTCCCATAATGTCGTATCAGAAATCTATTGTACACAGCCTTTTCAAAGAATGTTTTTCACCTAACAATGTTCCAAACAGTATTATTATTCATTTAGAAATCGGCATTTAGTACAGACATTATGGAGAATGGTATAATCCCTTAAAAAAAACTAAAAATAGAGCTACCATATGATCCTGCAGTCCCATTCATGGGCTCATACCCAGAGAAAACCACGGTCGGAAAGGCTGCGCGCACCCAGGGTTCACTGCAGCACAGTTTACAATAGGCAAGGCACGGAAGCGGCCTGAATGTCCATCAGCAGAGGCGTGGATAAGAAATATGTGGCGTGCATGCACAAGGGAATATTACTTCACCATTAAAAACCAGGAAATAATGCCATTCGCATCGAGTACGCCTATAGATTGTCAGACTGAGTGATGTAAGTCAGAGAGAGAAAGAAGAACATTGTACCACTTGTAAGGGGAATCTAAAAACTAAGGATACAAATGAACTTACTTACAAAACAGAAACAGATCCACAGACTTAAGAGAACAAGTTTACAGTTGCCATGGGGGAAGGGTAGCGGGGAGGGATAGTTAGGGAGTTTGGGATTGGCATGTACACACCACTGTGTTTAAAATGGGTAATCAACAAGGCCTTACGGTATAGCACAGGGAACTCTGCTCAGTATGGTGTAACAACCTAAATGGAAAAAGAGTTTGAAAAAGAATAGATCCGTGTCTGTGTATAACCAAATCACTTTGCTGTACACCTGAAACTGATAAAGCATTGTTGACCAACTATATTCTCTAAGTGTAGCGTAGAGCAAAACGTTTTCCAAAAACGGGCTAATATATGATATTATGGAGAAGCAGACAGAGAGAACAGGCTTGGGGGGACGAATTGAGACGAATTGAGAGAGGAGCATGGAAACATACACATTACTGTATGTAACATAGATAACCAGCGGGAATTTTCCGTGGCCCAGGGAGCTCAACTCAGGTGATCTGTGACAACCCAGAGGGGCACGATAGGGTGGGAGGCGGGAGGGAGATTCAAGAGGGAGGGGACATACGTATACCCATGGCTGATTGATGTTGA
This sequence comes from Ovis canadensis, assembly GCF_042477335.2. NCBI lineage: Eukaryota > Metazoa > Chordata > Mammalia > Artiodactyla > Bovidae > Ovis > Ovis canadensis. The sequence continues at coordinate 79,456,113 of NC_091262.1, forward strand.
TGTATGGCAGACACCAACACAATACTATAAAGCAATTATCCTCCAGCTAAAAATGAATACATTTGTAAAAAAGAAACGGACATTTCATGTCTATCCATGTCTTTGTGACCCAGTGGATCATTTCCTTTTATTGTTGAACAATATTCCATCGTGTGGATGAACCAGTTTGTGTGTCCATTCTCCTAGGAAAGACACTTTGGTTGCCTCCAGTGTGGGGCATTTACAAATAAAGTTTCTATCAACATTTATTTGCAGGTTTTTGGGTGGACTTGTATTTTCAGTTCAGTTGGATAAATACTGAGTAGTCTGATGGATCCTGTGGTAAGATTATGTTTCACTTTGTAAGACACTGTCAAGTTACCTCCTAGAAGACTATGCCATTTTGCCTTCTGACCAGCAATGAATGAGATTTCCTGTTACTCTGCACCTGTACCAGCCATCACAAATTGGATTTTAAGCAACCTGATGAGTGTGTTGGTATCTCATCGTTGTTTTAATTTGCAAGTCCCGAATGACAACAGAGGTCTGTCTATTTAAAGCTATGGTTTTCCCAGTAGTCATTTAGGGATGTGAGAGTTGGACCATAAAGAAGGCTGAGTGCTAAAGAACTGATGCTTTCAAATTGTGGTTTAAAAGGAGATCAAACCAGTCAGTCCTAAAGAAAATCAACCCTGAATATGTGTTGGAAGGACTGACACTGAAGCTCCAATACTTTGGTCAACTGTTACAAAAAGCCGACTTACTGGAAAAGACCCTGATGCTGGGAAAGATAGAGGGCAGGAGGAGAAGCAGACGACAGAGGATGAGATGGTTGGATGGCATCACCGATTTGATGGACATGAGTTTGAGCAAACTCTGGGAGGCAGTGAAGGACAGGGAAGCCTGGCATGCTGCAGGCCACGGGGCTTCAGAGAGTCAGAGATGACTGAGCGATGGAACAACAGCAAGGACATGAGATATCGAGTCCCTTTCATATACTGCTTTACTGTGTGTGTCTCTTCTTTGATGAGAAGTCACTTCAGATCTTTTTTCCATAAGTTGTTTGTTTTCCTCTTGCTGAATTCTAAGGGTTCTTTCTTTTAAATTTTGGATATAAGTCCTTTAGTAGATATGTGTTGCGCAAATATTTCTTCCCACTATGGAAACTGCATTTCCATTCTCTTCAGTGTCTTTTGCAGAACAGAAGTTTTAAATCTTAATAACATCCAATGTATCACTTTTTCCCTTCACAGAGCATGCCGTTGATAGCACATGTACAGGCTCATCACCAAACCCAAGGTCAGGTGGAATTCCTCCCGTGTTTCCTTCCAGGAGTCTATAACTCCATGTTTCAAGTTTAGACTTACAATCTGGGCTTCCCTGGTGGCTCAGTGGTGAAGAATCTGCCTGCAATGCAGGACACCTGAGTTCAGTCCCCAGGTTGGGAAGATCCCCTGGAGGAGGGCATGGGAACCCACTCCAGTATCTTTCCTGGAGAATCCCTTGGACAGAGGAGCCTGGTGGGCTACATACAGTCCATGGGGTCATACAGAGTTGGAAATGATGGAGCGACTAAGCATAGCGCCAGTTTATGATTTATTTCCCTTTTATTCTTGAAGAACATTGTTTTCTTGATATAGGATTTGAGGGTTGACAGGTCTTTTCTTCCAGAACTCTAAAAATATACCTCTTCTTCCTGATCCTCGTGAGAAATTGCTTTTGTTTGGATTGCTGTGCTGTGCTGTGCTCAGTCGCTCAATCCTGTCTGACACTTTGTGACCTCATGGACTATAGCCCGCCAGACTCCTCTGTCCATGGAATTCTCCAGGTAAGATACTGAAATGTGTTGCTATGCCCTCCTCCCGGGGATCTTCCCAACCCAGGGATCGCACCCTCATCTCCTACACTACGGGCAAATTTACCACTGAGCCAACAGGGAAGCCCTGTTTGGATTGAGGTTCCCCTAAATATAGTATGTCATTAGAAGGCAATGGCACCCCACTCCAGTACTCTTGCCTGGAAAATCCCATGTATGGAGGAGCCTGGTGGGCTGCAGTCCATGGGGTCGCAAAGAGTCGGACACGACTAAGTGACTTCACGTTCACTTTTTCACTTTCATGCATTGGAGAAGGAAATGGCAACCCACTCCAGTGTTCTGGCCTGGAGAATCCCAGGGACGGGGGAGCCTAGTGGGCTGCCGTCTATGGGGTCGCACAGAGTCGGACACGACTGAAGTGACTTAGCAGCAGCAGCAGCACTCTGGTTGGTCTCAGCAATCCTGTGTCTTTGGTTTTCAAAAGTTTCATTATGATGTTTCTTGGCATCGACTTCTTTGGGTTCATTCTATTTAGGATTCACTCAGTTTCTTGAATCTATAGGTTGACACCTTTTGCCAAATTAGAGGAATTATCAGCCATCATTTCTTTAAATCTTTCAGCCTCACTTTTCTGTCCTCTCTTTCTCAGATTCCAATGACTAGTGTTAGAATCTTCAACAGGTCAACTGAGTGTCTGTTTTTTTCCTTTTTTTTTTTTCATTCTATTTTCTCTCTTTGGCTCAGACTGGTCCTTCTTTGATTCTATTGATCTCTTTAGAGTTCAGAGCTCTCTTCCTTTGTTATCTCCAATTCACCTTCAAGCCCATCCAGTGATTTTTAAGTCTCAGTTATTGCTTCGTTTTTTTCTTTTAGTTCCAAAATTTCCCCTTGGCATCATTTTATATCTTTCATTTCTGATTTTCTGGATTTTTTTTCATGTGTCTCAAGGGTCTTCAAATTGCTGTGGAAGCACTCTTGTGATTGCTGCTCTGTAATCCATGTCAGATAATTTCAACATCTGATTCATCTCAGTGTTGGCGCCTGCTGATTGTTGTTCCTCTGCTGGACGGTGATTGCCCTGATTCTTGGTGTGATGAGTGGTGCTTTGCTGTATCCAGGATCTTTGAGGCATTATATAACAAGGCTCTGGAGCCTATTTAATCTCTGTCTAGGTCTCCTTGTTAGGTGTCATGTGCAGGCCTGCGTGGGGTGAGTATTCAGCTTCCCGCCTGATGTCTTGAACCCCCACCTGAGCTAAAGTGATCCTCCAACTCATAGCACCTTGCTGGCAAAAGGCAAGACTGGAAGCTTGGTTCCCCCCTCCCCCAACTCTGCTAATACCGCCTCGGCAAAAGCTTAACACTGCCATGCAAACCATCTGCTTGCCATTGGCTGAGGGTGGGGATTCAGCTCCCCCTGGGCCCCACTGGCACCACGTGTGGGGAAGTCAAGTTCCAAATGGTGCCGTCTCACCCCGCCTCCAGAATCTGTGTTTCGTGTCCAGGAGGCCGCTGGCTGCTCTGGGAGGTGTACGTTCATTCTCTGAGAGCTCGGTCTGCCTCTGTGTCCTGGTCCTGCTGCTGCTAGAGGGGATGGTACCTCCTTGCTTGCTCCACCAGCAGAGAGGAAGTTTCCTCATTGGTGTTTGACTCCACGAGGGCAGGTATCTTTAAAAATGCTTTCTGCTCTGCTAAGCTGCCTGATCCCTTTGGCTACAGGGAGCAGGCTCTTCTTGGGGCTTTTTTTTTTTTTTTTGGCCCAGGCCTCACTGTCTGGTGAGAATTATGCCAGTGCAGGATGGATGGGAGGCAGAGAGAAAGCCCAGGGGCCCAGGGCCACATTGCCCCTAAGTCTTAAGACCCCTTGGCCATCCTTTGTTTCATCCTTCAGAATCTTTCCAAACTGGTTAGGTTATGCCGAAGGTTTTTTTTTGTTTGCTTGTTCTTGTTTTCCCCATTGTAAAGGGGAATAAGGAAGAAGGAGGCCACTCCACTGTGGCGAGAACTGGAAATTTCTATTTTGACATCTTCCTTAACCATTTTAGTAGGAAATAGGGTTCTCGAGTTTCCCAAATAGGCCAGTGAACCCTCTCAAGAACCACAATCCTCAGTGTGGGAAACACTTGGGAAGTCCCTACAAAAAGTTTTACCTTCACAACTGGCAAAATAAATGTTTATGTTTTTATTAAAAGGAACACGCGTGTGTGCTTAGTGACTTCAGTCGTGTCCAACTCTCTGGAACCCATGGACCATGGCCCGCCAGGCTCCTCTGTCCATGGGATTCTCTAGGCAACAATACTGGAGTGGGTTGCCATTTCCTCCTCCAGTGAAAAGGAACACACACACACATTAAAACATATTCTCATGGAATGTGTAGGCTCTGTGCCCAGGTCTAGACAGCTTTGTTTGGTTTGAGGAGAGAAACGTGGGCACTGGTATATGCCCTCTGCCCCTTGCCAGGTCTCCCCGGTTGTCGTCGCACATCTGACCCCTCTTCTAATTCCTGATTCTTCTTATTTTAAGATTTTTTTTTTTATTTGATGTTTGTGTTTTGGGGCTTCCCTGGGGGCTCAATGGTAAAGAATTCGCCTGCCAATGCCAGAGATGCAGGCTCGATCCCGGGGTCGGGAAGGTCCCCTGGAGGAGGGCATGGCAACCCGCTCCAGCATTCTTGCCTGGAGGATCCCATGGACAGAGGAGCCTGGTGGGCTACAGTCCATGGGGTTGCAAAGAGTCAGATGTGAGTGAAGGGGCTTAGCTTTTATGTTTTGGAATTTTGGTCTTGAGGCACATGGGATCTTAGTCCCATGCCTGGGGATCAAGCCTGCACCCCCTGCTTTGGAAGGGGCAGTCTTATCCACTGGACTGTCAGGGAAGTCCTCTAATTCCTAATTTTTAGCTCTTCTCAATGTGGTGAAGAAGCGATGCAGACCCAGGTTCCACGCCTGCGCCTGCCACTCACTAGCTGAGTCACAGCAGATCCTCAAAGATGGCATAGCATGCAAACGGACCTTATGGGGTAGCTGTGATGATTAAATTTAATAAGGCGGGTGAAGGAGAGAATGCAAGCGCCAACACTGGTTCTCAATAAACATTTGTTAAATGGATGGAAAGAGAGCCTGGCTCAGTGGCTGGAGTGTCAGCATCGATCCTTTATGTACCAGGTGTTTCTTTCTCAGCCTCCTGGAATCATCTCCAGCAGCCAATCCTTGACTGCCTCCAGGGCACAGGGGCCCCTTCTGCAACCCCTGTTATCAGCCCGGTGATGGCCCATGTCACTGCGTATTCCAATTGCCTCTTCTGGTCTTGGTGCCCCTGGAGAATGGACCCTCCTTGCAGGGTTCTCTTCTTGCTTTATCTACGGGACCTGTAAACTCCATAGCATCACTCAGTGGTGGTGGGGCAGCAGGAGGGAAGAATCCTAAGGCTAATGCCCCCCAGAAATGTCACCAATGAGTGGGTGTGAGAGGACAGAGAGCCTGCAAGGGAAACCGAGATGGTCAGCAGATATCGCAGACGCCAGGGAAGAAGAGATTGTCAAGAAAGGAAGGGAGATACCTGATCTGGTGACGTGGCTGCTCTTGGTGTGACTCTGTGTGGCTGGCTTGGGGGGTGGGGTGGGGGTGAGGCTGAATGAACCCTGCTCCTGGAACGAGGTGCTCCCTGAGTCTGTCCATGGTCCAGCACAAGTGTTCCTGTAGGAGATGCACCCAAAGTAGCAAAGCCTGGGTCCTGCCTCCTCTGCACAAGACTCCCCCTCTTCCAGAAACATCCACAAAATCCACAGTGTGTCTCACAACCATGGCAACTATCCCCACCTTCGTCATCAGAGCTACAGTGCTGTGCGAGCTGAGTCACTCAGTCATGTCCGACTCTTTGCGACCCCATGGACTGTAGCCCACCAGCTTCCTCTGTCCATGGGATTCTCCAGACAGGGATACTGGAGTGGGTTGCCATGCCCTCCTCCAGGGAATCTCACACTGAAGCCTGGGGAGGGGAAGGGGCTCTCCTGAGCTCCAGGCTAGCAGACCCTCTTGGAACACTCTCTGAGATCACTCCAAGTGCTTGCCGGCCATGCCAAGTCAGGAGGCCAGCAGAAGCACCCTGGCCGGGAGTGGGGGACGGGTGGGCAGGCTTCGGAGAAAGCCAGTTAGAAACACAACCGCAGTGCTGACCTTATGAACGTGCAGGTCAGGGTCACCAGGGGCTGGCTGGCACGTGGGCTGGCTGCCATGTGTCAAGGGCTCCTTGGGGACGGGGAGGGTGGGAGCAGGGGGTCCTAGATCCCTTGGCACCCACTGCCCATGGCTCCCCTTGGTCGCAGAGGTTCTGGCTTCTGCATGGCCCACAGCGAAAGGGCTGACCGTTCACATCAGCCCCTCGGGCTGTCCTCCCTGTGTTTCTCAATTGGCCTCTTCTAGGTCCTTTACATGGCAGCTCACTGCTCCTGTTTTTTAAAAAAAAAGGAAGAGGAGGGATTTTTTTTTCTCCCCCTACAAAAAGCACAAGGCTTGGGAGAGAGAGGAAAAGCTGATGCAGAGACACCAGCTCGGGGTCTGGCCTGCCTTCACTCTGATCCCTGAACACCAGGCTTTCGCCCTCAGTCACCACAGGGGGCTCAGAGACTGCCCCTCCAGAACGACACTGCATAAAAGGGAGACACTGGGCCTCGCCCTGGTCATCCACCTCTCCCCTCACAGCAGGGAAGACTTGGGCCCAGAGAGAGTGAAGGACTTACCCAGAGTCACAGAGCAGAGCAGAGCAGAGCAGACACAGGATGAAACCATCCAGGACGTGAGCGGGGTGGGAGGGATTATGCCTGGGCCTCACCTCTAGAACATGGCAAAGTGACAAGATTTTGCAGATGCAATGGAAGGCCCAAATTGGTAGATTTTGAGTCCAGCAAAAAGAATTTCACACTGGGTTGGGCCTGATTTAAGCAGGGGACTGGGCCTTCCCTGAGGTCAGACACTCTCCTGCTGGCCTGCAAAGCAAGCCACCGCGAGTCCCAGAGCGGCAGGGATGGGAAATCTGCCCACAACCTGAGGGAGTCAGGAGACAGATTCCCCTCCCTGGCCATCGAGCCTCCAGATGAAAACACGGCCCCCGGATCGCAGCTTCAGGGGTCCAGGCAGAGGACAGAGATCAGCCAGCCTGCAGTTCTGTCCCTGGAAGCTATGAGGGGACAAAAAAAAAGTGTTATTTCATTATTTATTCGACTGCATTGGGTTTCAACTACAGGGTCTCTCAGTGAGGCATCCAAACTCTCTGTTTCTGGCACACGGGCTCAGTGGTTGTGGTTCGTGGGCTTAGCTGCTCAGTGGCGTGTCGGATCTCAGTTCCCTGGCCAGGGATCGAACCTGTGTCCCCCGTATTGCAAGGCAGATTTTTAACCACTGAACCACGAGGGACGTTTCCAGGGCAACCCTTGGAGCCAGGTCTGCTCAGTCACTCAATAGCAGGTGGACCTTGGCATTCTTCTTTTTTTTAAATCTCAGTTTTATTAATTTTTTACTTTATGATATTGTATTGGTTTTGCCATACATTGACATGAATCCGCCACGGGTGTACATGTGTTCCCCATCCTGAACTCCGCTCCCACCTCCCTCTTCATCCCATCTCTCTGGGTCATCCCAGTGCACCAGCCTCAAGCACCCTGTATCATGCATCAAACCTGGACTAGCAATTCATTTCACAACCTTGGCATCCTTATCCGTGAAATGGAGTCGCTGGGGCTGATTCTCCACATCCGCTGAGCAGACCAGGTCACAGAAGACAGGAGGACCCACCGGCTGGGGCTCAGGCTGAGAAGCTGGGCCATTGATTCCCCAAGCCTATAACTGGGTCCCTGCATTTCTTTCCACACTGGACCACAAAACCCTTGGGCCAGGAACCGGGCCACTCAGGGTATGCAGAGGATCCTACCCAGAGCTTTAGGACCACATGGGGCAACATATAGCTCTGCCGTCCCAGGCCACCCAGGTCCCCTGCACATCAGAAGTCATCCCACTGCCCTTGCCCGATGTTCAGGCCTCCAGCCTGCCCTGCCGGACACACCTGACCCAGGCCACTGTGTGTGTGGGGCCACTCTGAGCCCTGGGGTGTAGAATGCACAGAAGCCACGACCTGCCTGGGTCAAAGGCCCCTTGGTGTCCTGAGGCTGTATTCACCGGGCACTTAGGAGACCTGGGCAGGTCTCAGTGATCGGGGTGAGGCCCATGCATAGGGGCCCGCCCCTGTCCGTCACACAAGGAGTCTCTCCGGCTCTCGGAGGACCAGCGCTGCCGTGGCAGCAGGCGGGGCACCAGACTGCGGGAGAAGATGTCCTCACGGCGGGCACAGATGCTGCCCCGCATCTCCTTGGCTCTCACATTTCGGAGCGTGCCAGGCGGTCCTCCCGCTGCCAGCAACTGCGTCTTGGCCTCAGGGCTTTCTTTGAAGTTGCAAATACTCGCTCCATTCCTGCACCACGGTTGGCCTCCGGCGCTGGGGGTTAACAACCTCGGGAGTGGTCTAGGCGCTGAGGTGCAAGCCTGCCAGCTCCCTGCCCCCACTGGCTCATGGAGAACCCGAGGGGACTGAGCCCCCGTTACCCTCGGGGGAGCTTGCTTAGAAATGCGCCGCGCTCCCTCCCTTTGTGTTTCCAGGACCGCCTTCCAAATAAACTGCTGCACGGCCACCTTGTCCAGAGTCTGCTTCTGAGGGGCCTAAGCTCAGACAGAAATTAGGGCATGTCCCTGCCCTCAGGAGACTCACCGCCTGGTAGAAGCAGATATGGGACTTAGGGCTGCCATGGAGCTCCAGGTGGGATGGGGGTGCAAAGCCCCCCAGCTGCTCTTAGCAGCCCGATGTCCACCCAGCACCTGGCGCATGACTGGCATCCCTGCCTGACATCCCAGGGCCTCTGAGGATGCTGTGAGCGGACACAGAGAAGGGGAGAGTGGCGTTTCCTGGAAAACAGACGGGCCTGCCAGAGCATTAATCACAGGAAAAATGACAGTCATCCCAGCCAACCTTCGATCGTTGATTGGGGTAAACACAGTGGGATTAAAAGAAACCACCAGCATTCCAGCTCATTAGAGCTAAAACGTTTCTTAAGCTTGGAACATCGTCTTGTCAGGTCCCTCCAGACTCAGCCGGCCGGTGGAAAATCCGGCTAATTTAGAAATGAGTGTGGGAGCCTGCTCTGTCTCAGGGCCTGCAGGTCAGGGATCTGGCTGGAGGGATGTGGGGCCCTCGGCTGGCCCTTCACAAGCCTGTGACAGCCATGATCTCACCCGTCCTCCCCCAGCTCCCTGCGAAAGAGGGGCCAGAGAGGGGTGACCGCTAACTGAGACCTCTGGGGTGGGTCCTTCCTGGTCCCCCCTCCCGGCAATGGGCTGCACCCAGACACGAATATCAGCCCCCTCCTCATCTTTTCCTGCCGCTGATAGAGGGACAGTCCCTTCTGCAACCTTCCCCCACGTGGAAAGGCCTTCCCAAACCTTTCTGCGAAGGCCCAGAGGGTAACATTGTAGGCTTTGCAATCTAAAATGTTTTTTTCTCCTCTCTGTTGCATTTTCCGCTTAACTTTTTTTTTCGTGTGCTGAGTTGCTCAGCTGTGTCTGACTCTTTGTGACCCCATGGACTATAGCCCTCCAGGCTCCTCTGTCTATGGGATTTTCCAGGCAAGTACTGGAGTGGGTTGCCATTTTCTCCTCCAGGGGATCTTCCTGACCCAGGGATCAAACCTGCATCTCCTGTGTCTCCTGCGTTGGCAGATGGATTCTTTACCACTGAAGCATCTGGGAAGACTTATTCTCTCGAAGCCTTCACAAATATAAAACAACTTAACTTGCCGGTTGTTTTTTCATACTGTTCATGGGGTTCTCGTGGCCAGAATACTGGAGTGAGTTGCCATTTCCTCCTCCAGAGAAGGTCCATCTAGTCAAGGCTATGGTTTTTCCAGTAGTCATGTAGGGATGTGAGAGTGGGACCATAAAGAAGGCTGAGCGCCAAAGAATCGATGCTTTCAAACTGTGGTGCTGGAGAAGACTCTTGAGAGTCCTTTGAACTGCAAGGAGATCAAACCTGTCAGTCCTAAAGGAAATCAGCCCTGGATGTTCATTGGAAGGACTGGTGCTGAAGCCAACACTTCGGCTACCTGATGCGAAGAGCCGACTTACTGGAGAAGAGCCTGCTGATGGGAAAGAGAGGGCAGGAGGAGAAGGGAGTGGCAGAGGATGAGGTGGTCAAAGAACATCACTGACTTAATGGACATGAATTTGAGCAAACTCTGGGAGAGAGTGGAGGACAGAGAGCCTGGTGTGCTGCAGTCTATGGGGTTGCAAGGAGTTGGACACAACCGAGCGACTGAATGATGACAAAGCTTGCAGGCTGTGCAAAAATAAATCTTAGGCAGAATTTGGCCACTAGGCTATAGCTTGCCAACTTCTGGTCCCCAGACATACAGAGGTTCATGTGGCGCTGATTCTCCACTTCTGCCTCTCACAGACTCCTATCCATCCTTCACAACCCAGTTCAAATGGTCTCTTCTGCCTGAGGTCTTTCTCAGCTTCTTTCCTCCGGGCACCTACACTCCGAAACTGCCCTCTGGCCCCAGGAGGGCTCCAGGCGGTGATGACAGTGCTCAGGTACCATCTGAATCCAGCCCGTACCCGCATGGGGCATCCTCCAGGCACCGGGTGTGTGTGAGGAGCCAGAAGGTGTGTGAGGGGCAACATGGCTCAGTGTCCAAGTCACAGGTTTCCAAAGGGACCCTATGCAGGGAAGCCGGTGCGCTTCAGCTCACACCGGCGTGATCGCCGGGGCTACAGACCCAGGGTCCGGAGAGCCGAGGACAGCACCGGGTGGGCTGCGGTGATTCAGAGATGAGCTCCTTCCAGAAAGGGGTCAGGAGGACGGGCCGTGGTGGCCTGGCAGGGGTGGGGCTGCGAATGGAGGAGGAGCCTTCTCGGGAGGGAACAGCACTGATGAAGTCCCGAGGTGGGGAATCCATGGCACAGTTTAGGAAGTATGAGCAGTGGGGTTGGGAGGTCACCGTGGGTTCTGAGCCCTCCACAAGGGCCGAGAACCTGTGTGCTCTTGGTGCCCTGAGCCCCCTAACACAGGACACAGGATGGAGGGGCTGAGTGCAGATGGTGGAGAAGGAGCAGGAGGCAGAGACGGGGCGGCGAGGTGCCAGCAGCCTTCCTGGGGCGCGGGGTGGTCTGGGCACTGAGGGCCCTGGTGGGCGAGGTTGCTTCAGGCAGGAAATGCTGTTGGCTAAGAAGGGTGGGTGGGCCCTGTGAAGGGTATCAAGAGTATAGACGTAGAGAGGTGCTGGTGGGACTTGCTGGTGGACCTGGGTGGGGCTCAGCCTCCCCAGGTGGCATTAGTGATAAAGAGCCTGTCTGCCAATGCAGGAGATGTAGGAGGTGTGGGTTCGACCCCCAGATCAGGAAGATCCCCTGGAGAAGGAAATGGCAACCCGCTCCAGTACTCTGGCCTGGGAAATCCCACAGACAGAGGGGCCTGGTGGGGTCACGAAGAGAAGGACAAGACTGAGCCGAAGGCATAAGCAAGTGGGCGCAGAATGGAGAAGCGGGTTTGAGAGTCAGGCGAGACTGGGAGGTGGGAAGCAGAGGGTCTTGCCCAAAGCCGGAGCCCAGACCTCCGTTGGCACGATGAGGCCGTTGATGAGGACCTTGATGAAGCCTCCCGAACCCCATGGAGCCTGAGCGTTCTGGAGTCCAATCAGGACACCTCCAGCCCGGGGGCCCGACTCCCTCTGAAGAGAGGTGAAGGCCGAAGACTGCCAGGCCTGCAGCGAGGGGAGGGGGCTGCAGCCCAAACGCAAGCTCAGCCCAGAACCTCCCACAGTGCTGGGTTTGAGAAGCCACCGTCCCAGCCCACCTGTGAGCTTTTCTCGACCTTCCCCTCTAGCAGGGTTCAGGTCCAAGCCCTCCCGTGGGCTGTGCTGGGCTCTAAGGAAAGCAAATCTTGCCTGAGGGGCCAGGGAGGCTGGGATGGGTAGCTTCCTCTCCGCCCCCTCGCCGCTCCCCTCCCACCTCATCAGCTTCAAAGGCCTCCTCTCCACAGGCAGAGCTTGCAGGCTCAGCCCCTCCAGGACCGTGGGCAGCGCCAAACCAGGATGGAAAACATACTCTAACAGCCTTAATGTAAAGCATGTGTTCCCAGCTGTTCAGGAGCAGGAGCCTCGGAGTAGGCCAGCGGCCCCCATCCCGGCCCCCGCTGCAGCGGCTCATGGGGTTCTGTCTCAGCTACTTCAGGGCCACAGGGAGCCCCTCACCCACACCCCTTGAACCAGCAGGGCCGCAAGCTGACTGAATCAGAGATGATGTCTGGGGACCCCAGGGAGGATCCAGGCTTCAAACCCACCAGCCGCTCCTCAGGGCCTCAAGGAAAGATTCAAGTCCCCAAGACTGGGCTTCAAGACTGATCCCCATCAAGTGGCTGCCACGCCTGAGAAAATCTCAGGTTCCCTCTGCGGTCAGCAGGATCACGGACCCCAAAGATGCCTGTGTCCTAATCGTTGGAACATGTCAATGTGACCTGACCTGGCAGAGGGGGCTTTCCAGATGTGATTAAGGACCTCAAGGGGGAGGTGGATGATCTTAGACGTTCCAGGTGGGCTAGTGTCTCCCCAGGGTCCAAATACAGAGGAGGGAGGCAGGAGGGGCAGAATTTGAGAAGACAGGACAATGGACGTGAAGCTCAGTGGCCTCTGGAAGCTGGAAAGGGCAGAGGATGGGTCCCCCATGCCTCAAAGACCCCAGAAACAGCCAGCTCTGCTGGCCCCTTGATTCTCACTCCCCTGGGACTGCCGGCCTCATAGACCATAATAGGACAAATCGGTGCTGTTTCAAGTTGCAGTTTGCAGGGATTTGTCACAGCAGCCTTCACTGTTGTTCAGTTGCTCAGTCATGTCTGACTCTTTGCGAGCCCATGGACTGCAGCATGCCAGGCCTCCCTGTCCATCACCAGCTCCTGGAGCTTGCTCAAACTCATGTCCATTGAGTCCGTGATGCCATCCAACCATCTCATCCTCTGTCACCCCCTTCTCCTCATGCCTTCAATCTTTCCCAGCATCAAGGTCTTTTCCAATGAGTCAGTTCTTCGAATCAGGTGGCCAAAGTATTGGAGCTTCAGCTTCAGCATCAGTCCTTCCAGTGAATATTCAGGACTGATCTCCTTTAGGATGGACTGGTTGGCTCTCCTTACAGTTCAAGGACTCTCAAGAGTCTTCTCCAGCACCGCAGCTCACAAGCATCAATTTTTTGGTGCTCAGCTTTCTTTATGGTCCAACAATCATACTCTCCCTCCTCCATCTCCCCCCGCCCCACCGACTGGTGCCTGCTCGGGGGGCCCCTCCTCCCAGACCAACTGCTCCTCTGGACTCCGTACCGAGCAGGCTCTGCTCCAACAGGCAAGTCCCCGGTGGACAAGTCCTGTCTCAATGGTCAGCCAAGTGGTTCAGACACTCCTCCTCTGCCATCATCACATGCTTAGCTCTTTCCAACGTTTCTGCTGAGAGTCAGGACTGGGAGACTTCCTGAGACAGGACGTCACCTCTCAAGACAGCCCAGCCCACCTATCCTCCCAGGACTGTGCAGCCTCTTCCTGCTCAGAGGCCCAGGCTGAAGAGCTGAGCGGGGCAGAAACCAGCACCAAATGGCCATGGAGGCAAGGGGGTCAATTCTGAGGCTCTGGTTTCCTAGGGAAGTCTCCAGTTCACATCTACCCTGTACCAGCGTCCCCTGCCCTTATCATAGGATTGCCAGATTTAGCAAATAAGAAAAAGGACACACCATTAAATTAAATTTCAGACCAATAATGGGTACTTTTTCGGTCCCTTGGACAACAAGGAGATCAAACCAGTCCAGCCTAAAGGAAATCAACCCTGAATATTCATTGGAAGGACTGATGCTGAAGCTAAAACTCTAATACTTTGGCTACCTGATGTGAACAGTTGACTCATTGGAAAAGATCCTGATGCTAGGAAAGACTGAGGGCAGGAGGAGAAGGGGATGACAGAGGACGAGATGGTTGGATGGCATCACAGACTCAATGGACATGTGTTTGAGCAAGCTCTGAGAGAAGGTGGAGGACAGGGAAGCCTGGCCTGCTGCAGTCCATGGGGTCACAGAGAGTTGGCCGCAACTTAGCAATTGAACAACAGCAACAGTCTAATATGTGAACCGAGAACTTCCAGATGTTCAAACTGGATTTAGAAAAAGGCAGAGGAACCAGAAATCAAATTGTCAACATCCATTGGATCATAGAAAAAATAAGAGAATTCTAGAAAAACATCTACTTCTACTTCATTGACTACGTAAAGCCTTTTACTGTGTGGATCACAAAAAACTAGGAAAATTCTTAAAGAAATGTGAATACCAGACCACCTTACCTGCCTCGTGAGAAACCTGTTTGCAGGTCAAGTAGCAATAGTTAGAACTGGGCATGGAACAGTGGACTGGTTCCAAATTGGGAAAGGAGAACATCAAGGTTGTATATTGTCACCTTGCTTATTTAGATTATATGCAGAGTACATCATGCAAAATGCCAGGCTGGATGAATCTCAAGCTGGAATCAAGACTGCCAGGGGAAATATCAACAATCTCAGGTATGCAGATGAGACTATTCTAATGACAGAATGTGGATAAGAACTAAAGAGCCTGTTGATGAGGGTGAAATAGGAGAGTGAAAAATCTGGCTTGAAGCTCAACATTCAAACACTAAGATCACAGCATCCAGTCCCATCACTTCATGGCAAATAGAAGGGGAAAAAGTGGAAGACATGACATATGTCATTTTCTTGGGCTCTGAAATCACTGTAGATGGTGACCTCAGCCATGAAATTAAAAGACACTTGCTCTTTGGAAGGAAAGCTATGACAAACCTAGAGAGCATATTAAAAAGCAAAGACATCACTTTGCTGACAAAGGTCTGTATAGTCCAAGCTGTGGTTTTCCCACTAGTCATGTATGGAGTAAGAATTGGACCATAAGGAAGGCTGAGCTCTGAAGACTTGATGCTTTCAAATTGTGGTGCTGGAGAAGACTCTTGAGAGTCCATTGGACTGCAAGGAGATCCAACCAGTCCATCCTAAAGGAAATCAACCCTGAATATTCATTGGAAGAACTAAGGCTAAAGTTGAAGCTCTAATACTTTGGCCACCTGATGCGAACAGCTGAAAAAACGCTGATGCTGGGAAAGATTGAGGGCAGGAGAAAAAGAGAGAGACAGAGGATAGATGGTTGGATGGTGTCACTGACCCAAAGGACATGAGTTTGAACGAACTCCAGAAGACAGTGAAGGACAAGGAAGACTGGCGTGCTGTGGTCTATGAGGTCACAAAGAATCAGAAATGAGTTTGCAACTGAACAGCGACAACCGATGTCCCAAACGCTGCATGGACACACTTTTACTAAAAAGTTACTTGTTGTTCATGTGATACTCAGATCTAACCAGGAGGCCCAGTTCTTATCAGGTGGCCACACACTCTCCATCCTCCGGAATGCAGTGGACAGGGCATGGTTTGCCACGGCCCACCCAGAACTGGGGCCCCCAGGGCACAGGCAAGGAGGTGGAAAGACCCATCGGCCTCACGGTCGGGGTGCAGGTACCTCTCTGCTCCCCTCCTCTCTGTGGGGTGCCCTGGGGATTTCCCCCAGGGCGGCTTTGGCCTCCATATTCAGTGAGGCTTATGGAGTTCTGTCCTGGGGCCAGGACACCTGGTGTAGGGGCACTGCCCTATTCATCTATCCGCAGAGATCCTGCCATGACTTCAGGACACTTTGCTCTCTTCTGGGCCCCGGATCCTCACTCCCAGTGGGGTGGGGGACCCTGGACTCAAAACCTCCTTAGCCTCCTGTGGGGTTGCAGTGACCCCTGTCTGTTTAGATGGATCTTGGAGACGAGCACCCAGCACAGACCCCCACCCGCCCCCTCCACCCCAGATCTGCCTGCCCAAGTCCATTGTGAGTGACTATGAGGCCAGCTGGAAAGTTTTGGGAGGGCAGCTGGGGAGGGAGAAGGGGGTGGAAGCTACCTACCTGTCCCCACTGCCTCTTGTCAGCGTTCAAGGGGCCAACTCATGTGAAAGCACTGCATGCCAGTGCAGTCCCCCCAGGCCTGGAGCCCGCAGGACGCCACCCTCCAGACCCAAAGTCAGGGCCGTGCTCTGCCAGGCCGTCCTGTGGGGAAGGGCTCCGTCCCTGAGCAAAGCAGCAGGGGCCTCAGGCAAACCCCACCAGCTATAGGCCTCAGTTTCCTCATTTGTAACTCTAAGACCAGACCTGGGAGAGCCTTCAATGAGCAGACAGCATCCAGACAAGGACCACGCCCCCCAAGAGACAGGCCTCCTGCTGTCTATGGGCTTCCCAGGCGGTGCTAGTGGTAAGAGCCTCCTGCCAATGCAGGAGACAGGAGACGCGGGTTTGATCCCTGATTCAGGCAGATCCCCTGGAGAAGGGCATGGCAACCCACTCCACAGTGTTCTTGCCTGGAGAACCCCATGGGCAGAGGAGCCTGGCGGGTTACAGTCTATAGTGTCACAAAGAGTCAGATACGACTGAAACAGCTCAGCACGTGCTGTGTAACAAGCAGCCCCCAGTCTCAGAAGCTGGAAGCAACAAACACTTGTCGTCTCTGACAGGTGCTGCAGAAGCTTAGCCCCCGGCTTGTGGCTGCAAGGCTCTCATGAGCCCACAGAAGGGCTGTCAGCTGGGGCTGCCGTGTCAGCAGAGGGCTCGGCTGCCGTAGGGAGGGTCCCCCTGCAGCCCCGCTCACTCCCCCTCCCCGTGGCTCTGGGCAGCCTCTGTCCCCGGCTGTGTGGCCTCTCCATGGGGCCCCATCATTACACTGTAGCTTCCTCCCTCAAGAGCTCGCAGTCTCAGAAGCGAGTGAGCCATCTCTCCCCAGGCAGAAGCCGCAGTTCCTTAAAAACCTAATCTTGGAAGGGACGTCCCAACCCTCAGGCTGTTTTCTGTTCATTGGAAGCAGGTCAGTAAGAAGGGCCCGCACTTGAGGGAAAGGATGACATGGTGTAATGAGTACCAGGGGGCAGGTCACTGGGGACCCCTAGAGCCTGCTGCCCACGCCTCCCAGCGAAATAGAGAGGGTGTTGGGTAGCTGGTGCCTGACATCCAAACGCTTTCACAGATGGGGAAAACACCTTACCTAGAGAGGAAGGAGGCTGGTGTTTAAAGACTGGGAAGGTGAGGGGACCATCAGAGTGGGGGAGAACTCGGAATTCTCAGGTCCATCGGTCCCCCTCCTGCTCCCCTCCCTCTTTCTGCCTGTCTCTCTCTCTCTCTCTCCCTTATTCTTCATTCCTTCCTGTTCCTTCTTCTTCCTCTCCCCCACCCACCAACCCTCTCTTTTATCCCCTAACTAGCAGCCCCCCAATAAGTCCCAGACCCCGACTCCATCCAGGAGGAGCTGGCCCCTGTTTCCCATCCCAGCTCAAAGGAGCCTTGAAGCAGGAGGACCCTGGCCAGCCAGCAGGACCCAGCCACAGGAGCGCCTTTCCCCTGCACCTGGGGCTGGGGCTCTTACCCCATTTTTGTGGCATCGAAAGTGAGCACTTTAAAGATGGACAAGGAGAGATTTGGGGTGGATGGGTGGACGTGCCCTGGAGACACAGAGAGGACGATGTCACTGACAGAACGCTGGATCCCTCCAAGGTGGGATTGCTGGACCCACATGGTGGAATCATCGACTCAATGGACATGAGTCTGAGCAAATTGGGGGAGACGGTGAAGGACAGAGGGGTCTGGCGTGCTGTAGTCCACAGGGTTGCAAATAGCTGGACATGACTGAGCGACTGAATAACAACATCATGAAACCTTCTGCTAAAGCACCCTCCCCCGAACGCCGTCCCAGGGCACAGGCTGTGGGCGTGTCTGCACACGCCACTGTCCATGCCCTGTCAGCCCTCGCTGTTGCGCTGCTGTCACAGGAAAAAAAAAAAAAAAAAAAAAAACCCTCCCCCAAAAATCTCATCATTTCATCTTGTAATTTACATTTCTCTGGTTGAGGAGCTCTTCAGATATTTGTTGCTGCTTTTACTCCTCTTCTGTGAATTGCCTATTCAGAGCCTCTGTCCACATTTCTATTGAAAGCGATTTCTAATTAATTTGTAGGATATTTTGCTTATTGAGTATCAGCCCCCTGTCTCTCAGAAATGTTGCCAATGTTTCCTCCGGTATACCATTCATCCAGTAATTTAAGTCTGCGTGTGAGTCTTCAGCACTCAGAGGTCTTGTGATTCTCCTTTATGGCTTCTGGGGTTTTCGTTTTGTGTGGGCAGGCTTTCCGCCACTCTGGAGCCTGGCATTAGCCCTCCGTTCTCTGATGCTCTGTGATTCATTGTTTGTAGCATCTTTAGTGCATTTAGGACATTTGTTTGGTGTGAACTAAGGGACAAACTCAACATTCAAAAAGCTAAGATCACGGCATTGGTCCCATCATTTCACGGTGAATAGATGGGGGAAAATTGAAAGAGGGACAAGCTATTTTCTTGGGCTCGAAAATCACTGCAGGTGGTGACTGCAGCCATGAAATTAAAAGACGCTTGGGCCTTGGAAGAAAAGCTATGACAAACATAGACAGCGTACTAAAAAGCAGAGACATCGCTTTGCTGACAAAGGTGTTTATAGTCAAAGCTATGGTTTTTCCAGTAGTCATGTACAGATGTGAGAGTTGGACCATAACAAAGGCTGAGCACCAAAGAATTGATGGTGCTGGAGAAGACTCTTGAGAGTCCCTCGGACTGCAAGGAGATCAAACCAGTCAGTCCTAAATTAAATCAACCTTGAATATTCATTGGAAATACTGATGCTGAAGCTGAAGCTCCAGTACTTTGGCCACCTGATGCAAAGAGCCGACTCATTAGAAAAAAACCTGATTGAAGGCAAGAGGAGAAGGGGACTACACAGGATGAGGTTGTTAGGTGGTATCACCAGCTCAGTGGACATGAATTTGAGCAAACTCCAAGAGATGGTGAAGGACAGGGAAGATGAAGTTCCCTGGTGAAGATGCCAGGGAAGCCTGGCATGCTGCAGTCCATGGAGGTCACAAAGAGCTGGACACAACTCAGCGACTGAACAGCAACAGGGACAGACTGACGCGGGTTTCTGCCCAGCGACTGCTGTCCCTCCCCTTCCCCTCCAGTCAGGAGCTCTGAGTCCTCCTGGGAGCTGCAGGCCCTAGACCAGGAGGAGAGGCTGATGCACAGGAGGAAGCGGAGCTCTGGGCCTTCCCGGTCACTGACCCTCAGGGAGGGGGCGCTGGAAAGAGGCTTCCCTGGGAACTGCATGCCTGAGACCCCCAGTCTGTGCCCTCCCTGAGCAGCCAGACCCCGCGTCTGGGCTGAGCAGAGTTTTTTGTTTTGTTTTTTTAAGTTATTATTATTTTTTTTTTGAAGCGGACCATTCTCAAAGTCTTTAGCGAATTTGCTACAGTACTGCCCCTGTTCCACAGCTTGTTTTTTCAGATCTGCAACATGTGGGATCTAGCTCCCCAAACAGGGATCAGACCCACATCCCCTGCATTGGAAGGTGAGGTCTTAACCTCTGGACTCCCAGGGGCATCCCCAGGGCAGAGTGGGGTTTTAAGGTTCTCCACAGCTCCAGAGCAGTTTCCAGGGCCTCCCCTCCTCACCCAGCCATCCTGATCTCTGGGGAGGGGACACCTGCATGTCCAGAGCCTCCGTGACTCTGCTCTCCCCGTCCCAGGGCAGAACCCTCATCTTGCACTAGATCTGGAGAAAATGAGTGGCCCCTGCTCAGCTGTGTGGGCTGCTGGAGATTTTCGCTTGGGTCACAGCCCTCAGGGTCTACCAGGTGAGGAAACAGTTCTGGGATTACCTCAAGGAAATCAGGGAGGCTTCTGGGACCCTGAGAGAGATCGCTGGAACTGTGAGAACCTTTCTAGGCACTTCCCTAGCCTCTAGACTAAGGGTAGAAAGAGCTCTCCTGACTTTTCCTTCTTTCCTTGAGGGCAGACGCAGACGGGGTAGAAAGATGCTGTGACAGTGGGCGTGTCTTCAGGCTGAGCCCTCAGCAAGCTCTTTGCCTTCTTATCACCAGTCTCCACAGCAGCCCTGCAAGGTGAAGTCCCTGATCCCTTTGTCCAGTCACTCAGTCGTGTTCAACTCTCTGCAACCCCATGGACTGCAGCAGGCCAGGCTCCTCCACCCTCCACTATCAACCAGAGTTTGCTCAAGTTCATGTCCATTGAGTCTGCGATGCTATACAACCGTCTCATCCTCTGTCATCCCCTTCTTCTCCCACCTTCAGTCTTTCCCAGCATCAGGGTCTTTTCAAATGAGCCGACTCTTCACTTCAGGTGGCCAAAGTACTGGAGCTTCAGCTTCAGCATCAGTCCTTCCAATGAATATTCAGAGTTGATTTCCTTTAGGATGGACTGCTTTGATCTTGCAGTCCAAGGGACTCAAGAATCTTCTCCAGCACCACAATTGGAAAGCATCAGTTCTTGGGCACTCAGCCTACTTTTTGGTCCAATTCTCACATCCATACGTGACTACTAGAAAAACCATAGCTTTGACTATATGGACCTTTGTCGGCAAAGTGATATATCTGCTTTTAATATGCAGTCTATTCTGTCTATTATGCTATCTATAATATGTTTGTTATAGCTTACCTTCCAAGGAGCAAATGTCTTACTTTCACAGCTGTAGCCACCATCCGCAGTGATTTTTGGAGCCTAATCCCTACTTTACAGAAAACAGAGGCTCAGGGAGGTTAAGTAACTTTCGAAGAGCTACCTAGCATGCTGGGAAACTGAAGTCACAGTGGGAGGAGCTGGAATGGGCCAACTGGAGTACAGCAGCTGTATGCCTGGCAGGACTGCCACACGGGAGGCACTCAGTACACGTAGCTGACCTCGCCCCTCCCTTCCTCCCTCCCTTCTCTATGATCCTTTTTTTTCCCCCAGGAGATTCCCTCACCACCTGAAATCCATGATGACAGTGGCAGGCAAACTCCCATCTTGAGACAGTGCACTTTTAAATAGGAGGAGAGACAGGAATTCAGCAACTGAGTGGCAAGGACCATTCATTCAAAGACTTATTCCAAAAGCTTCTCCCTGGGTGGCAGGCCCTTACAGGGAGCTCCCAAGAGTCAACATCCCGAATACCTCCCTGTGCAACCAGAGGTTCACACTGAACCAGGAGGGGATGGAGTGGGAAAGTTTCCACCCACAGGATGGCTCTCAGGAGGGAGGGGAATCTCGAGGGGCTCCCTGGAGGAGGAGGTATCTAGCCTGCTGGTCAAGGATTTGAGGTATTGGTGTTGGGCGGGACTAGGGGGAGGGGTAGACGTAGGGTGGGGCCTCTCCCAAACAGCGGAAGGAAAGTTGTTCTCTTTCCTGGTGCACAGAGATGGGAGACAGAACATTTTCAAAGCCTGCTAAACAAACCACACACAAAAAAAGCACACAGCATGATGTACAATTCCATGTACAAAAATGAAATAACCAATTAAAAACAAAAAATTAAAGTGTAGAAATCAGGATAATGATCCCCGCTGGGGCCAAAGGGGACTCCTGACCTGAAGAGGGGTGTGGTAGGGGGTTTCTGGGGGCACTGGTCAGAGTGCATTTCTTAATCCGGAGGTGGCTGGCTGCAGGGGTGTGCCCCTCACAGTGTGAAAACGTCTGCGCACCCCTGCAATCTGTGCACTTTTAAACCCACGTATTCCACTCCAGTAAGAAGAGCCCTAAAACTAGAGCTCGGGCGGACGGGAGGGTTCATGATTCTGGAGGCAGTGGGCAGATCCAGAGGGCTCTGAGAAGTGGCAGTTCGTGACCAGAGCTGTGTTTTCAGATGATGAATCGGGCGGCGTGTGAGACGGATTAGCAGGAGGAAGGGGCGGGCTGGGGAGCAGCACAGGTGAGACGTAATTCACAGCCGCCCCAGGGAGGACCTCCGTGCACCAGCTGTCTGCGGCTTCATTAAACCCCAGGAAAGAGAAATGAACCAATTTCCCGGCCCTGGTCAGTGCTTTCTCCCAGGATGTGGAGTCAGAGGCTCCGCAACTGAAGGCCAGTAGCAATCCGATTAATTCCCCAGGATAAAGCCTTTAATCTAACACATAACAGCAAATTCTTGTTTTTCCATTAAAAACAATACCTCAGCCCCCAGGTTGGCTGCCAGGGCCTTAATGAGATCCCTTTCCCACACGGGAGCCTGAATTGGACCTTTGTCCATCGCAGCACGGGGCTTTGCTAGTTTGGCGGTAGGTCTGGTAGGGGGTATTTGCACTGATGGGGAGCATGAGGCTGGAGGAGACATAGGCAGTGCAAGGTCCTTGGCGACCTCAGCTGAACTGAAAGTTGGCCTGACTTCTTGGAAGAGTGTGTGGGGAGGTTTGCTGGGGCCAGGTCCAGGCGTGGGAGGGAGCAGGGAAAGCCGTGGGCTGGGAGGTCAGAGCTCTGGAGTCTGTCCACCAACTCTCTGAGTGACCTTGGGCAAACCTTGCCCTTCTCAGGCTTCCACGTCTCTCTGGGTCCCGTGAGATGTTTGGCCCCTTGGGAAGACCAGTTCTCTAAAGAATCGGGCTCCTGGTTTCTAGTCCCCTGATGATGAGGACTGAACAAGACTGTGGGCAGGAGCGTGCTGGTCTACCGAGCTCAAGCGGCAGAAGAGGTGGGAGAACTGCCCCAGCACTTGGAAGCAGCTGGGGGAAACTTGCTGGTGTTACACAGGAAGTGCGGTGGCGTCCATGGTCCCGAAACATGGCAGAGGAGAGACCTGTTCACCCTGGATCCTGTTCAACAGAAAGTGACTCACCACCAAAGGAGGTGGCAAAGGCTCCGCCCACCTCCCAGGATAGGGTGACCACCGACTCATCCTGGTCTGCCCAGGACTTCCCTGCATTAGCTTGGAAGCTCCACACCCCAGGAAAGCTCGTAGACCCTGGCCAACCAGGATGCTTGGGCACCCTATTTCTGGATGGCTGAACAGAATGTGACTGTCCTCTAGACTCTGCCTATGGTTGGGATGTCTGCTGTGGTGGATCGGATGTACCCTTTCTGGGCTGTAGCCCCATCATCCTATCAAATTCTCTTCTTTGCGCGTGTGCGTGCTCAGTCATATCCGACTCTCTGTGACCCCATGGACTAAGCCCACCAGGCTCCTCTGGAATACTGGAGTGGGTTGCCATTTCCTACTACAGGGGATCTTCCTGACCCAGAGGTTGAACCCATGTCTCCTATAGATAGGCGAATTCTTTACCACTGAGCCACGTTGGAAGCCATCTTGTCCCTAGAGATCCCAATTAACAGGACACCCTCCAGGAAGAGCCGAGGAGGGGCTTCCTGACCTCATGGTCCCACCTGACCTCTGCAGCCAGGCTTTGGAAGCCATTAGGGCCAAACCAGGTGAGTGGCCCTCCTCCAGGCCCTTGACTCAGCCAGGCTTTATTCGGACTGGACGTGTGCCAGTCACAACCTTGCTAGCTGGAGCCTTGGGGCCTGGCTCACCTCACCGGGCTCCCCAAGCTCCAGCTGCCTCTGCCTCCAAAGAGGAGCCAGGCCCATGGTCACTGGGTGGCCCCCCCAGCCAGGCCAGAGGAGCTCAGATGTGAGGCATCACTTTCGAGGGAGAGTTTGGTAGCTTTCTGCCCAGCCATAATTTCTGGGGCTGGAAGTCTCACTCTTCTTAATGAGGTGTCACTGGAGAGGTGTCCAGGACAGGCCTGGATGCTGGATGGGCAGACAGAGCTTCCAAACAGATTCCACACTGGGCAGTGTGAGTCCAGCTGGGACGCCTCGTGTCTAATGCCCAGTAGGTGGGGGATACCACTCGTGGGAAATGGTGATGGGCAGTGACCTATGAATCAGGAACAACAGGATACAAACATTTGTCACCAAGAAAATAACTTTATGCTTATTAGAACAACATGTTTTCGGGCTCATAGAAAATAAACACGTTGGGTCGAATATTGCCATGAGCCTTACATTTACAAAGGGACGAGGAAGGTATGAAATTGTGGTTGGGAGCTGGCAAGAATGAAAAATTACAGCGGGACGAGCTTCTTGTGCTGTAAATTGGAAATTTCAGAGATGTGCGGCACCTCTGTGGAGGCCCAAACTTCTAAATGAAATTTATTATTTCTGTAAAATCTGGAAACAACATCTTCAGGGATAACAAATACAGAGAAAACATGATTTCAGTCTTGATATTTGGTCTCCTTGCAGATGGTTTTCATTAAAAAGGGCTTTATAAAAATGATACAAATGGTATAGTTTGCTAAATTAAGTCTGAAACGGCTCTATTTAATAATCTGGTGCATTTTAATCATTTTTTGAAAAGCCTGACATATTAAAAAGAACCTCAGTCTTGGGTACCACCAAAAAAATTAAAAGAAAAAAAAGGAAAGAAAAAGAAATCGTCTCAACTTATCTTGGGTTGTTTTGTGCATTTCTTACATTTGTCCTCCTCAGTGAAAGTTGGTGCCAACTGAGGAAGCATCTGAGGGCCAGACCTCCAGAGCTTTGGTAGCTGTGAGTGAGCGAGTGAAGTCGCTCAGTCGTGTCCGACTCTGTGCGACCCCATGGACTGTAGCCTACCAGGCTCCTCTGTCCATGGGATTTTCCAGGCAATAGTACTGGAGTGGGTTGCCATTTCCTTCTCCAGGGGATCTTCCCAACCCAGGGATTGAACCCGGGTCTCCCGCATTGTAGACAGACACCTTACCGTCTGAGGCACCAGGGGAGTCCTGAGTA
This sequence comes from Ovis canadensis, assembly GCF_042477335.2. Classification (NCBI taxonomy): domain Eukaryota; kingdom Metazoa; phylum Chordata; class Mammalia; order Artiodactyla; family Bovidae; genus Ovis; species Ovis canadensis. The sequence goes on from NC_091262.1 coordinate 79,480,662, forward strand.
GCTGTGACAGGGGTCAAACAGTGGGGTTTCTTTGCTCATCTTTCTCTCAGGCACCTGAGTAGAAAAGGGCAACTGCTCTGTTTCCACTCTTGGCCCCCTGCTGCAAGACAGGGAAGAGGCCAAAGGAACAGACCATAGCTTGAAGTTTGGAGTGAAGCCCTCACACAATGCCTTTCAGGGGCCAGTAGGAAGGGCCTTCCAAGGGGTCCTTAGAAAAGATCTTGGTTTCGGAGGCAGAAGCTGAATTTGAGATGCGGCTGTCGGAGTTGTAAGAACCGTGGGCTCAGACTCTAGAAAACCAGAGCTACGACACCATCGAAGGCCAAGCATTGGACGCCCCGGCACGGCCGCGGCCTCTGGACCTGCCTTCCCCTTCCACGTTCCTACCTCTCTTCAGGCTCACCGAACTGCCTCTCCTGCTTATGGGGCAGGAAGCAGACCGGCCCCAGCTCTGGCAAGTCTGGAGGAACAGCGACACCCAGAGATGCCTGGGAAGCACCTGGGGCCCTCATGGGCAGCACCCAGAAGGGATGCCGTCTTCCCTGCCAGCCCCTCCCTGGAAACGCTGCTGCCGAGTGCTTACCTCATCTGCTTTTTCCCTTCTTTTTCACAACCTCGTTAAACTTTTAACTGCATCCTCAAGCTACTAAGTAGGATGTTTCTCAGTTCCCAAGAGCCAGGTGGCCTCTGGGTGGGCAGCTTCCACAGGGGCCCCCACCCCTGGAGTCGGGCCATGGGTCACCCGGAAATGGGAGTGTCCTTCTGGGACTGGCTTCCCCTTCCTCCGGTGCAGAGCCAGGGCAATGCTCCCTGGTCATCAAGACGGAGGTTCCTGCCTAATTCGCACAAACACAGACCCACTAAGTCTGCCACCCTGCTTGTGCGCAGTGGGTCAGTCACCCATGGGACGCAATTTCCTTCTGGCTTTGAGTGCTTTCTTTCCCCAGATGATGGAGGAAACCACTGGGCAGAGTAGGGCAGTGAGGGCCTGGTGGCCAGGCCTCTGCCAGGGTCCCTGCTGTACGCTTGGACATGATTATTGATCTCCAATTCCTTTCTGTGATATTATGAAAGAACCCCATGTCTATGTCTTGAGTCCATGGCTACCCAAATTCAGTTCAGTTCAGTTCAGTTGCTTAGTCATGTCTGACTCTTTGCAACCCCATAAACCGAAGCACGCCAGGCCTCCCTGTCCATCACCAACTGCCAGGGGCTGCCCAAACCCATGTCCATTGAGTCGGTGATGCCATCCAACCATCTCATTCTCTGTCATCCCCTTCTCCTCCTGCCCTCAATCTTTCCCAGCATCAGGGTCTTTTCAAATGAGTCAGCTCTTTGCATCAGGTGGCCAAAGTATTGGAGTTTCAGCTTCAACATCAGTCCTTCCAATGAACGCTCAGGACTGATCTCCTTTAGGATGGACTGGTTGGATCTCCTTGCAGACCAAGGGACTCTCAAGAGTCTTCTCCAACACCACAGTTCAAAAGCATCAGTTCTTCGGCACTCAGCTTTCTTTATAGTCCAACTCTCACATCCATACATGACCACTGGGAAAACCATCGCCTTGACTAGACAGACCGTTCCTGACAAAGTAATATCTCTAGTTTTTAATATGCTGTCTAGGTTGGTCATAACTAGGTTGGTCATAACTAGGTTGGTCATTTCTTTGGAAGGAATGATGCTAAAGCTGAAGCTCCAGTACTTTGGCCACCTCATGAGAAGAGTTGACTCATTGGAAAAGACTCTGATGCTGGGAGAGATTGGGGGCAGGAGGAGAAGGGGACGACCGAGGATGAGATGGCTGGATGGCATCACAGACTCGATGGACGTGAGTCTGAGTAAACTCTGGGAGATGGTGATGGACAGGGAAGCCTGGCGTGCTGCGATTCATGGGGTCGCAAAGAGTCGGACACGACTGAGCGGCTGAACTGAACTGAACTGAAATTGAATCCCTCACTAAGACCAGAAATTATCTGTGTTTGCCTGTCCACTGGCTACCAGCTTGGCCATGAAACAGGACTGATTCTTAGTGAACCCACGTTGGGTCCCAGGACCACCGTCTTCTGGCCCTGATATTCTCAGGCCATCTGTCACAACTTCTTTGCTTTAATCTGGTTGGGAACTGCCAGGAAGTCTTGCTGTGTGGACCACCTGGGATCTGTAGGGATGCTGCTCTGAACACCCCAGCTTCGGTCCTGTGGTCTAGAGACACCTGTTCTGTCCTGAAGGGCTTCTGTGTTTGCCGCCATAGGAATGGAGCTATAGGAGCCCGGAGTGGCAGGAACAAGATTGGATGCCTGCCCAGGGGTTGACTCATCTGAGAGGAGTTCTCAGGAAGCCCCAGAGATCTGAAACAGGGGACGGCCTTATCTGGTGGGGTGGGCAGTGGTGGGGAGAAGCAAGAGGGTGTGGAGTCCACTTCCCGGAGGAGAGGTCTTAAAGCAGGGTCTTCAGAGGTTGGGAGGGGCTCCCACCACGTGTAAACCCACCTGGAAAGCAGGTCGGGGCAGCTGGACATTCACTGAGAGGCACCAGCCAGGCAGCGGAGCGGCTTCTTGCAGCCTAGGGAGGTGACATTTACAGAGGGCAAGCTTCTCCATTCCTGGGGCTACAAAAGCTGAGGCAAAGATCAGAATCGCCAGCAAACACTGGCGAGCTCTGAGCTTTCTCCCCAAGAGGAAGTCTCCAGAGAGTTGCTCAGACATGCCCGCCCCTGGATCTGGGATGCAGCTTCACTGGAATGTCATTTAAAAGTGGTTCTTAGGGCTTCCCTGGTGGCCCAGTGGCTAAGACTCTGTGCTCCCAATGCAGGGGCCCCAGGCTTGATCCCTGGTCAGGGAAGAAGATCCCACATGCCACAATGAAGTGTTCATATGCCTCAACTAGGACCCAGTTCAGTTCAGTTCACTCGCTCAGTCGTGTCCAACTCTTTGCGACCCCATGAATCTCAGCACACCAGGCCTCCCTGTCCATCACCAACTCCCGGAGTTCACTCAGACTCACGTCCATCGAGTCAGTGATGCCATCCAACCATCTCATCCTCTGTCATCCCCTTCTCCTCCTGCCCCCAATCCCTCCCAGCATCAGAGTCTTTTCCAATGAGTCAGCTCTTCTCATGAGGTGGCCAAAGTACAGCTTCAGCATCATTCCTTCCAAAGAAATCCCAGGGCTGATCTCCTTCAGAATGGACTGGTTGGTTCTCCTTGCAGGCCAAGGGACTCTCAAGAAGATTCTCCAACACCACAGTTCAAAAGCATCAATTCTTAAGTGCTCATTTTTCTTCACAGTCCAACTCTCACATCCATACATGACCACTGGAAAAACCATAGTCTTGACTAGATGGACCTTTGTTGGCAAAGTAATGTCTTTGCTTTTGAATATGCTATCTAGGTTGGTCATAACTTTCCTTCCAAGGAGTAAGTGTCTTTTAATTTCATGGCTGCAGTCACCATCTGCAATGATTTTGGAGCCCCCCCAAAATAAAGTCTGACACCGTTTCCACTGCTTCTCCATCTATTTCCCATGAAGTGATGGGACCAGATGCCATGATCTTCGTTTTCTGAATGTTGAGCTTTAAGCCAACTTTTTCACTCTCCACTTTCACTTTCATCAAGAGGCTCTTTAGCTCCTCTTCACTTTCTGCCATAAGGGTGCTGTCATCTGCATATCTGAGCTTATTGATATTTCTCCCGGCAATCCTCATTCCAGCTTGTGCTTCTTCCAGCCCAGCGTTTCTCATGATGTACTCTGCATATAAATTAAATAAGCAGGGTGACAATATACAGCCTTGACGTACTCCTTTTCCTATTTGGAACCAGTCTGTTGTTCCATGTCCACTTCTAACTGTTGCTTCCTGACCTGCATATAGGTTTCTCAAGAGGCAGGTCAGGTGGTCTGGTATGCCCATCTCTTTCAGAATTTTCCACAGTTTCTTGTGATCCACACAGTCAAAGGCTTTGGCATAGTCAATAAAGCAGAAATAGATGTTTTTCTGGAACTTTCTTGCTTTTTCCATGATCCAGTGGATATTGGCAATTTGATCTCTGGTTCCTCTGCCTTTTCTAAAACCAGCTTGAACATCAGGGAGTTCACGGTTCACGTATTGCTGAAGCCTGGCTTGGAGAATTTTGAGCATTACTTTACCAGCCATAGCCAAATAAATAAATAAAAATAAATATTTTTTTAAAATGGTTTGTGTTCGTTTGTCATCAGTCATCACAAGTCACTCCCCTTTCTGAGGCTGCAGGCAGCCCTGGGTCCACATGAAATAAACTGTAATGAAAAGTGGGAGGACCCCCTACTCCCTGTGAGATGCACGCTGCCCAAAGCCCTTCCATGCCCTGGGGGTTTGTCCTCTGTGGCAGCTGCAGGCAGGAAAGCCCTGGCAGTATCCCAGGCTCAGACCCTACCGGCAGAAGTTTTCAGTTTGCAAAGGGTATGTTCGGATGCCTCTGATGACACTTCGAGAGTCTGGCTCATCCGAGCTCTCACTCATCTTTCACCATCTCGTGCATATTTCCTTCACTCCGTCTCCAGCGAAGCAGAAGGAAACGCTGGGTTTCTTGCAGGCAGCAACCCAGGGAGCCTTATTAGGAAGACAGGGCTCCGGCTGGTATAATGAGTGGTTATCAGCACCGGGCCCTCGGCCTTGGATCAGGCTGCAGGTGTGAGCGTTCCCACCCCGGGCCCGGCCTCCCACCCGGCGCTGTGATGGGCAGTGTGGCAGCTGCCGCCGGAGCACCCTGGGTGCCCCACAAAGGTGGGAAATGGCATCTTCCTGACGAAGTCAGGCCCGAGTGCCAATCAATGAGCCAGCCAGAGGCGCGGAGGTTGGTGAGGGCCCGGGAGATGGCTCCCTCCCAAATCCTTGGAGGCGGGAGCCCCGTTGATACCGTGAACTCTAGAACTCCAAGAGGTCTCCCTGGAATCTGCCCAGGTGGAAGGAGACGGAGCTGCTAGGCCACCTCTGCAAATATCTGAGCTGCAGGAAGTCTAATCTCAGCCCCCTGGCCTGAAACTCTCCTCGCACTTCCCTGCATGGTGAGAGAGGCCCCCAGGGGCAGGGAACTCCCCATAGCCCAGCTCTAAGTATAAGAACCTTCTAGAGGTGAGTGAAAACTGAGCTCAAAGGCCGCATGCACATGCTCTGCTGTCCAGGGCCTTGCAGGGGTCCTTCTGTCGATGGCAGGAGAATTGGCAACACGAGAGCTTGGGTACATCTCAATGGAGAGATGTTCTAGAACCAGAGAGGGAGCCCTCAAACAGCAGAGATGGCACCCAGTGCCCCGAGGAGCCTGTCTCCCATTCATTCCCAAACCTGGGACCCTGATTTCCAAATAGGAGCAGAGATGGGACTCCTCTGATCCTTCTGGAAGAAGGTGGCCCTGGGCCCTCTCCCCAGAGATGGCAGAGTGCCAGGCTTGCCCAGGAGCAAGCTTGCTCCCAGGACCTTGCTTCCTTGCAGGGAGACAGAGGACAGTGAGAAGGGGGTCTGAGCTCCAATGGGCATGGCGCAGGGAGCAAGGGAGGCATCTCCTGCTTCCAGAATCTTCTCTGGCTCCTTCTGCCCAGGGAGCTTTACAGACATGGGAGGGCAGCCCTCACACGGAACCCCCTCCCTACCCTCCTGCACCTAACCTTCCTGACCTCAGACTATGGACCCCAGTCCGTTAATAGATCCTTTCTCTGGACCAGCTGAGTCCCCTGGAATGTCCTGAGGTTGGCCCTGCCCATCAGAGGAGTCCTCTCCACCACCACTCCACACCCAAGTTGGGAGACATGGGCCCCACATACGCCATCCCAGCCTCTCTTTATCTCTCTCCAAGCCACACACTGGTCTTGGCCGGAGCATGTTTTCCCAACGCGTGTCTCATGTTTCAAAGCATAAACCTGGTGAGTGGAAGAAGGGGCTGTATTTTTCTCCTCCTCATGCTTCTCTTGAGCCTCCCACCTTGTAGCGAGAGGTGTCTCTAAAGTTGATCTTGGGTGTTTTTCGCAAATAACTGGGCCCTCCCAGGAGCTCAGGGGAGTGGGCCAGAGGAGCCTGAGCGCCTGGCAGGCTTCTGCTTGCCACCAATCTTGCTAAAGAGGTTTTTGTGCAAAGGGTGTTTCTTGAGCTCTTCGGGGCTTTTCCCGTCCGCGTTGACGGCTGCCGTCCACACATCACCACATTTATCATGGGAAGGGAGGTGGGCCCCACCCGGGTTTCCACTGGGAGCCCGGCTGGCCAGCTGTCGCTGGGCCCCGCTCCCTGCCCAGCCCTGTGCCAGCCCGTCTGCTGTGAGCCCAGTCCTTCCCGAAGCGTCCAGGGCAGACGGCGCTCTGGGGGGCGGGTCAGAACTCCCTGTTCCCTGCGGGCTCCACTTTCCAGTAAAGGTGGCAGGAAAGGTGATGGGGTGAGCGGGCAGGCGCCTCTCCCCCCCCGCCCCGCCCACCCCAATGCAGAGCCCAGCTCCACTGAAAGTGACCGGCGGGGGTCCAGGCGCACCGACAGGGCACAGAGGCAGCAAACCTGCGGTCCTGCTGTTCCCATCCGAGACCCCCCACCACAGCCCTCCCGCCCCGATTTCTACTTCCCTTAAGTTACCAGAAGAGGAGGTCTTAACTCCTCGTGGATGGTGGCTAAAAATGAGCTCCTCTCTGAGAATCCATGCCGTCTCTCCAAGGTTGTAAAGGCATCCCCTCTGCTGTTTCCCTCCCAAGGACCCAGAGGAGGATGCAGTCTTCTTGGCTAGGTAGCGTGAGGCCAGGGTAAGGTTCTTTGCCAGGAGGCTCCTCTTGACCAGACTAAGCCAGACCGTGAGCCCAAAGCCCTGCTGCCCTGGCTCCCTGGCGTCCAGAAGCCCGTTGCAGGGGTGGAGAAACAGCAGCTCTGTGTCCCCTGGAAATCCAGGCACCGAGGGAGCAGAAGGGCCTCATCCAGGGCTGGGTCCCCTCGCCAGCCCCCCGGAAACACAGCATGCCTCCGTCAGTCACTAAAGGTCAGGCCGAATTACCAGAGAAAAGCAAAAAGGCGCCGTTCCCTGACCTTTCCGGGCTAATAAGAAGGAATATTTGATGCTATAAAACATTGCATTATTAAAGCGATCAGGAAAACCTTTGTGGAGGCGCAGCCAACAGGCTTTACTCAATTAGCATGAACAGGGGGCCTCCCCATCCTCTCCAGGCCACCCATCCATGCTCCCAGAAGCCAGCGGAGGCCTGGCCCAAACCGCAGTCTCTCCGGCGGAGAAGGGCCTGGGCAAGTGCAGGGCTCCGAGCCACTTGTTTTCAGCAGCTGCTCCATCCACTCTGGTCAGCTGGCTTCTGTGAGGTGCCTGGGCCGGGCCCTGCACCCCCAAAGACAGGGGTTGGATGTGCGTCTACTTGCAGAAGCTCCGGGGCGGCGGCGGAGGGGGTGTTTGCAAATCCACACCATGAGGAACCACAGTGTGTCGGGGGTCTGGCCTAGCTGGCATCTCAAGGGAAGCTTCGTGGAGGAGAGGAAGTGATGGGAGCTGAGTGCTGGGGTAGACAGAGTAGGGCAAGCCGTGGAGCGCTGTTGGCCAGAAACTTCTGGAAGCCAGGGTACAGCCTGTGACCTAGCTCAGCCCATCACTTCCGCTTCTGTGGCTGCCAGCCCGGTGCCCACACACAGCCCAGGGGGATCTCTCCTCTGCCCTTCAGGCCTCTGTTGGCATCTCTGCTCTAGCCCTGGCCCCTCGATCTGCTCCCCAACTCCACCCCCTGAGCTGCCCCGATTCCATCTGGCTTTCTGGTCACTCAGGACCACCAGTTTCTGCACCCTCTCCCTCCCCCAGGCGAGCTCCCAGACCCTGGTCCGTGTCTTCGGAGGGGCTGCCCAGGACAGAGAGAAGGGAGCTCCTGGGTCAGGTTTGCCTCAGGAGTGTGACCCCAGGGCAAACGGGGTGAGGAGAGGGAGCCAGGCAGGGACAGAGGCCAGCAAGGGGAAGGCAGCGAGGGCCTGAGCTCAACCGGCTTCCTGAGCCCCCTTCCTGGGCCTTGGGGGCCTTGGAGGCCAGCCTCAGAGAAGCTGCGTCATCAATGGCTAGAAACCTCTCCACGGGGCCCTGGGGTGTCTGCCCCTGGCTCCGTGTCCCATGGTGCGGGGGGCAGAGAGGTCCGGCTGGATCCCTGCTCCAGCTCAGCAGGGCCTCCCAGGGCCCCGGGTCAGTGGCGAGGAGCAGCAGGGACCTGGCCCCCTGACTACAGAACAGCAAGCCCCTCCCTGGCCACAACTGAGCAAGGCCGGGGGGCCTGGGGCCCAGGGCACACCTGATCTGGCCCGAGTTTCCTCAAGTAGAAGCCCAAGCAGTGATCCCCTCACCTCCAGCCAGGAGGCCTCAACCTGGAAGGTGCCCCTCCCCAGCTCCTAATCTCCAAGTTCCCACTTAATTGTGAGAGGCCTGGACCCAGCCCCCACTCCCTCCACCGCCTCATTCAGGCCCAGCCCTCCCTCTGGAAGCTTCTCTCTGCCCACAGGCTGCCCTGGAGCTGAGCTGAACTGTGCTTACCTGGGAGCATGTGTACCCACCTGTGTAGTTTTGAGCCAAGCTACCCCTTCTTACAAACATCTCCCCTGGTGGCTCAGAGGTTAAAGCATTTGCCTGCAATGTGGGAGACTTGGGTTCGATCCCTGGGTTGGGAGGATCCCCTGGAAGATGAAATGGCAGCCCACTTCAGTGTTCTCGCCTAGAGTATCCCATGGATGGAAGAGCCTGGTGGGCTACAGTCCACGGAGTTGCAAAGAGTCAGACACAACTGAGTGACTTCACTTTCACTTTTCACCTCTTCTTACACCCCAGCAGTCCACGGAGGTGAACAGAGTCTGTTATAAGAGGAGGGAGGCTGGAAGGCCAGATTTCTTTTTTGCCAGCTTACTTTCTTAGAAGGGGATTGGAACACACCTGTAATGTCTTTGTCCTCAAGAAAAAAATGCTCCCGACGCTGTTTTGGGATGCACTGTATTATTTGTTATTATTTGAACTTCCCTGGTGGCTCAGACGGTAAAGCATCTGCCTACAATGCGGGAGACCCAGGTTCGATCCTTGGGTCAGGAAGATGTGCTGGAGAAGGAAATGGCAACCCACTCCAGTTCTCTTGCCTGGGAAATTCCATGGACAGAGGAGCCTGGGAGGCTACACTCCATGGGGTTGCAAAGAGTCAGACACGACTGAGCGACTTCAATGTCAATGTCAATGCCAGCATTATTTGTTACTGCCTGGTATGTGTGTGTGTGTGTGTTAGTCACTCAGTGGTGTCCGACTCTTCGAAACCTCATGGACTATATAGCCCACCAGGCTCCTCTGTCCACGGAATTTTTCAGGTGAGAATACTGGGGGCGACGGCTCTGCCCTTCTGAGAGGGGGACTTCCCGACCAGGGATTGAATCTGCATCTCTTATGTCTCCTGCACCGGCAAGTGGGTTCTTTACCCCTGTAGTACCTGCTGTTGTCTGTTACTGCCTGCTGATGAGACCCCAGACAGACCTCATGCTTACTTCCCACCTCCGCTCCCAGCCAGCCCAGAGCTGAGACCAGGTGGGGAAATGGTTGGGTGGGAGACCTCAGTCTCCCTGTACACACACGGGACTCACAGCCTGATTGCCTCCACCTGGCAACCAGCAGGCGCCCAGCCTTGTTGGCTCAACCCCAGAACCTGAGCCCTGGGGCTCAGAGAGGTTAAGTTCCCCAGGCTCAGGGCGAACAGCACACGGCAGGGTCGGAACTCATCCTCCATCCTCAAGGCGCCTGCTCTCCCCTGCCTCTGCCCTCAGCTAGCCCCCTCCTCCCCCAGGAAGGCTCCATCTGTGTTTGCGGCATGATCCGCCTCCCGGAGCCCAGATTGCTCCTCCTGGCGCCCCCCATGCCCAGATCTGCAGCAGGGGGTCTGCGGCTCCAAATCTGCAGGAAGCCTCCAGGGGCGCAGTGCGGCCTGGCAACCTGTGATTAATTTTCCCGTCCTCATTAATTCCCGGATTTCGCCCTCTCATTACAAGGCGGTGGGCGGTGCGGCTCGGGCCGCTGGCCTGCCCGGCTCTGAGGAGCGGTTACGGGAAGGCCTGGCACTCCTAATTGCCTCGCCGGGCCTCAGATGGGCTCATTAGAGGGAAAGAAATCTGGGAGCTCGGGGCCGAGGGGAGAAGCTGCATCTCCCCCCCGCCCCGCCCCTGCCAACTCCCACCCCAGGGAGACGGGCAGGCGTGAACTCTTCAGGAGAAAAACACCCACAAGAAGCCAGAGAATGCAAAGGGCCTGGTGGGGCTGGGGGAGGAGGGCCTGGATCCGGTGGGCCAGGGGCCAGGCCTCCAGGACCAGGGCTGGATCTGGAGGAGGGGTCCAACGCCTCCTCCTGAAGCCTCGCCGTGAGTTATCTTTCCTGGGAGGACCAGGCCCCCACCCCAGCCACCCATCCTGGACAGAGGGTCTGCGCTGACCCCTCTTCCCCACCCCACTATCCTATGGGCCACGCCTGTCCCCTCGGCCGCCTCCCTGTCCCCAGGGAGAAAGCCCTCTAGAGCCCACCCGGCTCCCAGGTGCCCGGGAACAGGGCTCCCTGGTCCTCCGCCACGTTTGTCCTCCGGGTGGGCCTCGGTCTCCTGTCCAGGCAGCCTCCCCCAAGTCCGCATCCCCCTGCGCCCCCCGCTTGCTTCCTGGAGCACCCCTGCCTGCGATCTACCCAGTCGGGGCTTTGCTGTGCCTACCCCACCTGTCCTTTCCGTGCCCCCGATGGACTGTTCTCCTGGAGATGCGAGCGGCCTCCAGGTCCTGCTTCCTGCCTCTCAGGAGAAGCCCCAATCGAGGCAGCCCAACTGAGGGTGAAGGTCAAGGCGGTGCCCTCTCCCTCGCGGGGCCTGGGCTTGGAGATGCTCCGGCTGGCCTGCGCGGCTGGCTCCAGCCCTGGTGATGAGCGACAAGGGCCACTTCCCCTTGGGTACTCGGGGAGGGCAGAGAGCGGCCGATCTCTTGGGCTCCTCCTGGGGAGGCGCTCAGGTCTGACGTGTGTCTCCTCCCCTCGGGCTGCTACGAGGGAACCCGCTGCGCACGCGGTGGCTGATGATGAAACAGACTTCCCACCTCGCCGTTCTGGAGGTCAGACGTCTGACACGGTCCCCTTGGGCTAACAGTGAGGTGCTGGCAGGGCTGTCTCTGTCTGGAGGCTCGCGACTTGAAGCCATCTCAGCCTCTGGAGGCTGCCTGCACTCCTTGGCTTCCAGCCCATCCCTTCGTCTTGAAAGCCACATGGGCTGCCAAGTCCTTCTCGGGTCAGAGCCCTCTGACCCTGCCCCTCTTGTCTCTGTCTTGGCCTCATGAGGGCCCTGCGGTGGCGCTGGGCACCTGGATAACCCCATGGATCCATGTGGATCCAGGAGCTCCCTCTTCCCCTGCGCTGCACCCTCGATGACTGTAGGATCGGGCAGAGGGATATTCCACTTGAAACAGAAGCAAGAACCTCAGTTCCTGGAGCAGGAAGTGTGCAGTGCTGGCCTTTGCAGGGCTGCTGCTGTGACCACACTCACATCCTGGGGGCCTGGCCTCAGCTGACCAGTGTCTGGGCTGTTTACAATCTGGGCAATTATGAATAATGCTGCTAGGAACGCTGAGAACAAGTGTCTGCGTGAATATACGTTTCCAGTTCTTTTGTGCATATACCGCAGAGTGAAATTGCTGAGTCATATGGGCTTCCCTCATAGCTCAGTTGGTAAAGAATCTGCCTGCAATGCAGGAGACCTGGGTTCGATTCCTGGGTCAGGAAGATCCCCTGGAGAAGGGCATGGCAACCTACTCCAGTATTCTTGCCTGGAGAATCCCATGGACAGAGGAGCCTGGCGGGTTGCAAGAGTCAGACAGGACTTAGCCACTAAAGAGAGAGAGAGAGAGAGATGGCAACTCTGGGCTTCCTTGGTGGCTCAGATGGTAAAGAATCCGCCTGCAATGCCGAAGACCTGGGTTCGATCCCTAGGTTTGGAAGATCCCCTGGAGGAGGGCGTGGCAACCCACTCCAGTATTCTTGCCTGGAGAAGCCCATGGACGGAGGAGCCTGGAGGGCCACAGTCCACGGGGTCACAAAGAGTCAGACGACTGAAGGACCAAGTCATGGCAACTCTATCCATGAGGAGGTGTTTTCCAAAAAGGCTGCACCCTTTTACATTCCGCAAGCAGCGTACGAGGCTTCCAATATCTCCGTGTCCTGAAACTAGTTGTTTATTTCTTTGTGATGACAGTTGCCCTACCGGGTGTGACGTAGTATCTTGCTGTGGTTTTGATTTGTATTTCCCTCAGGACTATGATGTTGAAGGTCTTTTTCAGGTGCTTATTGGCCATTTGTGTATTTTCTTTGGAGAAATGTCTATTCAAATCATTTGCACATTTTAAAACCTGTTTTTTCTTAATATTCAGTTGTATGAGTTCTTTATAAATTATTAGATACATCACTTGCAAATATTTTCTCCCATTTGATGAGACTTCTTTTTACTCTCTTGATGTGTGTGTGTGCTGAGTTGTTCAGTCATGTCTGACTATTTGCAACCCCATGGACTATATCCTGCCAGTCTCCCCTCTCCATGGAATTTTCCAAGCAAGAATACTGGAGTGGGTTGCCACGCCCTCCTCCAGGGGATCTTCCCGACCCAGGGATCAAACTAGCATCTCTTGCATCTCCTGCTTTGGTAGGCAGATTCTTTAAAACATAAGTTTTTATTTTGGATAAAATTTTACTCATCTACTGCTTCCTGCGAAACCTGTATACAAGAAGAAACAACTAGAGTCAGACGTGGAACATGGACTGGTTCCAAACTGGGAAAGGAGTACGTCAAGGCTGTATACTGTCACCCAGCTTATTTAACTTATATGCAGAATACATCATGTGAAATGCTGGGCTGGATAAAGTACAACCTGGAATCAAGATTGCCAGGAGAAATATCAAAAACCTCAGATATGCAAATGACACTACCTTAATGGCAGAAAGCAAATAGGAATTAAAGAGCCTCTTGATGAAGGTGAAAGAGGAGAGTGAAAAAGCTGGCTTAAAACTCAACATTCAAAAAATGAAGATCATGGCATCCAGTCCCATCACTTCATGGCAATAGATGAGGAAACAATGGAAACAGTGACAGACTTTATTTTCCTGGGCTCCAAAATCACTGCAGATGGTGACTGCAGCCACAAAATTAAAAGACATTTGCTCCTTGGAAGAAAAGCTACGAGAAACACAGACAGCGTATTAGAAAGCAGAGACATTGCGTTGCTGACAAAGGTCCGTCCAGTCAAAGCTCTGATTTTTCCAGTAGTTAAGTAGGGATGTGAGAGCTGGACCATGAAAAAAGGGCTGAGCACCAGAAGAATTGATGCCTTGCAACTGCGATGTTGGAGAAGACTCTTGAGATTCTCCTGGACTGCAAAGAGATCAAACCAGTCAATCCTAAAGGAAATAAACCCTGAACATTCACTGGAAGGACTGATGCTGAAGCTGAAGTTCCAATACTTTGCCCACCTGATGAGAAGAGCCGACTCTTTGGAAGAGAGCCTGATGCTGTGAAAGATTGAAGGCAGGAGGAGAAGGGGACGACAGAGGATGATGGTTGGATGGCATCAGCGACTCAGTGGATGTGAGTCTGAGCAAGCTCCAGTAAACAGCGATGGACAGAGAAGCCTGGCTTTCTGCGGTTCCTGGAGGCACAGAGCCGGACGTGACTGAACAAATGCACACCACCACCACTTCTTTGCCTGCTTGCGTTTTAGATGTCATAGCTAAGAAACCACGAGCTAATTTCTGTGAGGAAGACCTGTGTTTTCTTCTAGACAATTTGTAGTTTTAGGTCTTAAATTTAGGTCCTTGATTGGATTGCTTCAAGTTAATTTTGCATATGGTATGAGGTAGGGCCCTAAGTTCTTATTTTTTTCCTTTTTCCTGCTTCTGGTGTGCAGATATCCAGTCCTATCAACACCAATTATCAAAAAGAATATTCTCTGAGCACCGAACTTTCTCAGTTGCTGTTGTTCATGGGGTTGACTCTTTGCGACCCCATGGACTGCAGCACGCCAGGCTTCCCTATCTTTCACCATCTCCCGGAGCTTGCTCAAACTCAGGTCCATTGAGTTGGTGATGCCATCCAACTATCTTGTCCCCTGTCGTCCCCTTCTCCTCCCACCTTCAATCTTTCCCAGCATCAGGGTCTTTTCTAATGAGTTGGCTCTTAGCATCAGGTGGCCAAAGTTTGGAGCTTCCGCATCAGTCCTTCCAATGAATATTCAGAACTGATTTCCTTTAGGATTGACTGGTTTGATCTCCTTGCAGTCCGAGGGACTCTCAAGGGTCTTCTCCAACACCACAGTTCAAAAGCATCAGTTCTTTGGCGTTCAGCTTTCTTTATTGGGCCATCTCTCACATTCATACGTGACTACTGGAAAAACCTTAGCTTCGACTCTATAGACATTTGTCAACAAAGTGATGTCTCTGTTTTTTAATAGGCTGTCTAGGTTTGTTATGGATTTTATTCCAAGGAGCAAGCATCTTTTAATTTTGTGGTAATCATGTCAAAAGTCAAAAATGTCTATGAAGAGTTTTTCTGGACTCTCAGATCTGTTTGACTGATGTATATGGCTATTCTGGTAGGAGTTCCACACTCTTGATGATTGTACTTTTTTTCCATTCTTTTAAAACATTTTTCATTGAAGTATAGTTGACTTACAATGCTGTTTTAATTTTTGCTTTATAGAGAAGTGATTCAGTTATTTGTATATATACATACATATGTACTTTTTAAAAATAATCTTTTCCATAAGGTTACCATAGGCTATTGAATACAGTTCTCCGTGCTATACAGCAGGGCCTTTTTTGTTTATCCTTTTTATATATAAAAAATTTACATCTGTTAGCCTAACCCCCTCTCCTTCCCCCCCAACCCCCTCCCCCTTGGCCACCCCCAGTCTGTTCTCTGTATCCATGATTCTGTTTCTGCTTCGTAGATCGGTTCATTTTTGCCGTACTTTACTTTCCACATCTGAGTGATATCGTATGGTGTCTGTCTTGATGACTGTAGCTTTGTAGCAGGTTTGGACATCAACGAGTTGGAGTCGGGGGTGTCCTCCAGCTTTTTCCTTTTCATGGCTGCTTTGTTCATGCTGGGCTTTTGCTTTCCATGTACATTTTGGAATCAGCTTGTCAATGTCTTTGAAGAGCCAACTAGGACTTTGAAGAGACTGCACTGACCCTGTATTGATTTGGGAAGTGTTGCCATCATAACAATATTCACTCTTCCAGTTTAGGAACACAGGTTGTCGCTCCTCTTAATTAGGACTTTATTCAGGACTATTTATTCAGTGATGCAGTATAGAAATGCAATTGATTTTTATACATTGAGTTTGTATCATGCCATCTTGCTAAATTTGTTGATTGGTTGTAACTGTGTGTGGGTATATTCCTTAGCATTTTCTACACACAGTATCATGTCATTTGTAAGCAGAGTTTTATGTCTTCCTTTACAACATATATGCCTATATTTATAGTTCTGCTTAATTTCCCTGGCTAAGACCTCCGGTACAATGTTGAGTAGAAGTGGAAGGAGTGAGCACCCTGTCCTGCTCCTGCTCTTCGGGGGAG
This sequence comes from Ovis canadensis, assembly GCF_042477335.2. Taxonomy (NCBI): domain Eukaryota; kingdom Metazoa; phylum Chordata; class Mammalia; order Artiodactyla; family Bovidae; genus Ovis; species Ovis canadensis. Next base: position 79,496,262 of record NC_091262.1, read on the forward strand.
TCTTCTAGTCTTCACCATCAAGCAGCACGTTAGCTGCGGGTTTTTAGGAGATGCTCTTCATTAGCTTGAGAACACTTCCTTCCATTTCAAATTTGTTGAGGGAAACAACTTAAAAGCAGTATTAAAATGTTTTTAATTTCTCTTTTGTATCTGTTGAGATGATCATGTGTTGGTTTTTTTTTTTTCCCCTTTATTAACAGCACTATGTTGAGTTGATTGACTTTTGGATGTTAAAACAATCTTATATTCCTAGGATAAACTCCACTTTGTCATAGTATGTAAGCCCTTTTGTATGTGGCTGGATTTGGCTTGCTAGTATTTCCTGGAGGATTTTTGAGACTATATTCAAAGGGATGTTAATTTGCAGTTTTCTTTTCTTGTGATGTCTTTGTCTGGCTTTGGTATCAAGGTAATAGTGGCTCATAGAATGAGTTAGGAGGTATTTGTTCTTCTTTTTTGGGGGCAAGAATTTGTGAATGGTTGTATTAATTCTTCTAATTTTGGTAGAATTCATTAGTGATTCCATCCGTTCCTGCATTTCTCTTTGTGAGAAGTTTTATTGTTATCGTTATTACAAAAAATATGAGTTTGAACTGTGTAGGTCTATATATATGTGGATTTTTTTTCAGTAAGTATAGCACCTCTGTTTTCATTTTATAAATCTTTAAGTAAGTATGGGGAGACGTTTGTGCTTAATTGGGGATCACACTATGTGGATTCAAAAGAAATAGGGTTTGGGCCCTGATTTCACCCAAACTGTTCTAGATTCCTGCTCTTAGGTAAGTCATTTATCAGTTCCTGGGTATCAAGGCAGAGAGGGCAGTACACGGATTTTCAGCTACATAGGAGTTGCTGTCCCTAACCCCTCACACTGTCCAAGGACCAACTTTATTACTACTATGGCTATTAATTCAGCCTATGTGCTAAAGGTCTATTTAAATTTTCTTCTTGGGTTAGTTTCAGTAGTTCATGTCTTCCTAGAAATTTGTACATTTCATCTATTAACTTATTAGCATATAATTGTTTATCAAATTTCTTTATCTGTTTTAAAAATTTCTGAATATGTGTAGTACTCTGATAACAAGAGTCTTCTCTCTTTCTTATTTGGTCAGTCTAGTTAAATGTTTATCAATTTTGTTAATATTAAAAAAAAAAAAACCAACTTTTGGTTCCACTGATTTCTTTCCACTTTTTTATTCTCTATTTCAGGTTTAATTTTTATTATTTGCTTCCAGGTTTAGTTTAATCTTCTTTTCCTAGTTTTCTAAGATGGAAGATTAAATTGTTGATTTGAAATCTTTGCTTTTTTAATGTTAACCAGAAACAAAATTAACTGCCATGAATGGCCCCCTGGGTACTGCTTTAACTGCATCCCATGGGGTTTTGTATGTTGTGTTCTCATTTTCCTTCCTCTTAAAATGTTAATTAATCCCCCTTGCTATTTCTTCTTTGGCCCATGGGTTACTGAGTAGCGTCCTGCTTGCTTTCCACATCTTTGTTAATTTCCCAAATTTCCTCTATCATTGATTTCTAGCTTTCATTCTGTTGTGGTCACAGAATATCCTTTCTATGATTTATTTTTTTTAATTATGGAGACTTGTTTTATTATCTAATAGCCTATTTTGGAGTGTATTTCACGTGTACTTGCAAAGAGTGTATTTGGGTGTTGTTGGGTAGAATGTTCTGCAAGTAGCTGCTGGGTCTAATTGATTAATATTGCTGTTCACGTTTGTTATTTCCGTATTCTTTCTAGTTTTCCTATCCATTATTGAATGGAGGGTATTGGAATCTCCAGCTGTTATTTCTGAATTGTCTCTTTATCACTTCATTTTTGTTGCGCATGTGTTTGTGACTTTTTATCTCCTTAATGGATTGATTTTTTATCGTTACAGAATGTCTCCAGTAACAACTTTCGTCTAAAAGTCTGTTTTGTCTGGTATAAATATAGCCACTCACACTCATTCTTTAATTGCATGGCGTGTTTCTTATCCATTCATTTACTCCAAATCTGCCTAATCTTTCAGAATCTCAAGCACACCCCATGTAGAAGGAAAATAATTGGATCGTATGTTTAGTTCATTTCGTCAGTGCATGCCTTTCAAATAGAATGTTGAATCCATTTACATTTAATATAATGACCGATCAGGTACCACTTATGTCTGCCATTTTGCCTTCTATTTGTTATGCTTTTTTTGTTTCTCTGTTTCTCCATTTCTGCCTTCTTTTGCATTAACTAGGGTACTTTCTAGTGTGTAATTTTAATTCCCTTTCTGTTGCTTTTACTCTCTATTTTTACATTATTAATTTTTGCTTTTCATTACAATTACCATCTTTACTTATAACAAATCTAGTTGTTTACATTAATACTAACTTAAATTCAATAGTATTTAAAAACTGTTCCTCTATACCCCATTTCCTTCCGTATTCGTTTGTGCTATTATCAGAAAATCACATTAATATACATGGTTTGCTCATCAATATATGTTTATAATTATTGCTTTATGCAATTGCCTTGTTAATTAGATAGGAGGAAATCATTGCCCAATGCTCTGCCTGTTCATCCCTCCTTCCCCCACTAACGCCTGGCAACTGGCTCCAAAGTTTTGCCTTTTCCAGAATGTCAAATAGTTGGAATCATACAGTAATCTGGTCTTTTAAGACTGATTTCTTTCATTTAGTAAAAAAGTCATGTATTTTCATGGCCTGATAGCTCATTTTTTTAGCACTGAATAATATCCCATTGTTTAGATGTACCACAGGTTTTCTTATCCATTCACCTGCTCAAGAATATCTCTGTTGCTCCCAGCTTTTGGCAATTAGGAATAAAGCTGCTATAAACACTTGGGTACAGGATTTTGTGCAGATGTAAGTTTTCAGTTCCTTTGGGTAAATACCAAGAAACATGATTGCTGGATCGTATAATAAGAGAATGTTCAGTTTTTTAAGGAAACACCAAACTTCTAAAATGGTTGTACCTTTCAGAGACATTATTTTGCCAACAAAAGTCCGTATAGTGAAAGCTATAGTTTTCCCAGTCAGCATGGAGGGATGTGAGAGTTGGACCATATAGAAGGCTGAGCACCAAAGAACTGATGCTTTTGAACTGTCGTGTTCGAGAAGTTAGAATCCTTGGGACGGCGAGGAGATCCAACCACTCAGTCCAAAGGAAAATCAGTCCTGAATATTCATTGGAAGGACTGATGTTGAAGCTGAAACTCCAATACTTTGGCCACCTGATGTGAAGAACTGACTCATTGGAAAAGACCCTGATGCTGGGAGAGATTGAAGGCAGGAGAAGGGGAGGACAGAGGATGAGATGGTCGGATGGCATCACCGACTTGATGGACATGAGTTTGAGCACGCTCGGGGAGTTGGTGATGGACAAGGAAGCCTGGCGTGCTACAGTCCGTGGGGTCACAAAGAGTCAGACACGACTGAGCAAGTGAACAACAACCACCAGCAATAAATGGGAGTGACCATGGTTTCACATCCTTGCGAGCAGTCAGTGTGGTCAATGTTCTAAATGTGGGTCTTTCTCACGGATGTGCGAAAGTAGCAGGTCATTGTTGTTTTAATTTGCGTTTCCCTGATGATGCAGAACATATTTTTATATGCTATTGTTTATCTGAACATTTTATTTGGAGGTTTTGTTAAGGTTTTTGAACTGTTTTTTAACGAGGTTGTTAAGATTTCTTTGTATATTTTGGATAGCGGTTCTTTCCCAGATCTTTTGGAAGTATTTTCTCCCAACATGTGGTTTCCCGTTTCATTCTCTTGACAGTGTCTTTCACGGAGCAGAAGTTTTAAATTTTAAATAAGTCCAACTAATCAGTTCTTTCCTTCATGGACTGTGCTTTGATGTCGTATCTAAAAAAATCATCACCAAGTCCATAGTTATTACATTTTATTCTATAATATCTTTTAGAAGTTTTGTAGTCTTTCATTTTACATTTAGGTCTGTGATGCATTCTGAGTTAATTTACAGTAGCTTTAAAGTAAGTCTATACCTCCTAGACTTCCCTGGTGGCTCAGACGGTAAAGCGTCTGTCTACAATGCAGGAGACATATGGGTTCGAGCCCTGGGTTGGGAAGATCCCCTGGATGAAGGAAATAGCAATCCACTCCAGTACTATTGCCTGGAAAATCCCACAGACAGAGAAGCCTGGTAGGCTACAGTCTGTGGGGTCGCAACTACACACACACATACCTACTACAGACTTAGTAAAAATCTTACTAAGTCTATAGCAAGTAAGTTATGACCAACCTAGACAGCATATTAAAAAGTAGAGACATTACATTGCCAACAAAGGTCCGTCTAGTCAAGGCTATCGTTTTTCCAGTGGTCATGTATGGATGTGAGAGTTGGACTGTGAGGAAAGCTGAGTGCCGTGGAATTGGTGCTTTTGAACTGTGGTGTTGGAGAAGACTCTTGAGAGTCCCTTGGACTGCAAGGAGACCCAACCAATCCATCCTAAAGGAGATCAGTCCTGAATATTCACTGGAAGGACTGATGCTGAAGCCAAAGCGTCAATACTCTGGCCACCTGATGCGAAGAGCTGACTCATCTGGGTTGCCATTCTCTTCTCTAGGATATCCTCCCAACCCAGGGGTTAAGCCCGCGTCTCCTGCATTGCAGGCGGATCATGTACTGTCTGAGCTGCCGGGGAAGCCCAGTGCTATGTGACTCCCTCTAAATACTGCTCTCACTGCATCCTACAAATGTCAATGAGTTTCATTTAGTTCAAAAGATTTTAAAATTTACCTTGAGATTTCTTCTCTCACTGGTGCTTATTGGGAAGAATGTTTTTTGATCTCTACCTGTTTGGGGATGGTGCAGCTGTCTTTCTGTTACTCGCTTATACTGTGGTCCGAGAGCAAGCACTGTATGATAGAAACTCCTGAAATTTGCTAAGATGAGTTTTATGAATGTCTTGGTGAGAGCTCTGTCCTGGTGAACATTTCATGGGAGTTTTAGAAGAATGTGTGTTCTGCTGTTGCAAATAAGAGGCTCTTTCTTTCTCCTCCCTTTTCCCCTAGTTCATGGAAGGTTTTTCAAGTGAACATTTAAAATCACGAAACGTGCTAACTCTGAAAATCAGACTTCCCTCCTCTCCCCAGGGTGTGCTGATGCTGCTGTTGGCTGTTTTGTTTTGTTTTGCTTTGTGCAAACAAAGCAAACTCTATAAAGTCTGCTCTTTGTCATTTGTGGCCACTGAAGTCTCTTCTCACTGAACTTAGCATTCAGCTAATGATCGGATAGTTTTCCTCGAGTGCTGGAAACCATAAATCTCCCGTCTTTGCCAAGTGGGCCTCTGTGTTATAGGTGCTTCTTCAGTGCTCAGCCAGGCCGCTGGCAACTCTGCCCCAGGGCCTCCACTTCCAGACCTCAAGGTCAGTCCCAGGGAAGAGCTTATGGTGTCCTTGGGTCTTTCCTAAGCAAGCACATAGCCTGCATGTGGCCTTCTAGGGTCTCAGGAATATGTTGTAACTTTGAAAATCTCCACGGACACTTCATTTCCTAGCTTTTCCTTGCAAACTTTCTGGTTAGCCTGCTGTTTGCCCCAGCTGTTACCCACTGCCTCAGGTTACCCTGAAGCTAAACATTTGCCAATGAATGCTCTGGAGAAAGGTATTTTTGTTTCCAGGAGAGCTCCAAGTCAGATCAATAAATACAGCTTTGCAAATGGGATCTTTTATGAAGCCACCAGACTGGTTAAGTGACGGCAGTTCTCTGGTATTGAGGCTTTGAAGTAGGTCCCAGGTTCCGTTCTTTTTCCCCTCCGATGGCTATGGGCTGCTGACCCTCATCTTGATCTTATAGCACAAAGCTAGAGAAAGGGTAATAGGAGCAGGGTAAATAAAAGGCTAACCTTTCACTTCATAGCAAATAGATGGGGGAAGAGTGGAAACAATTGCAGATTTTGTTTTCTTGGGCTTCAAAATCACTGCAGAGAGTGACTGCAGCCATGAAATTAAAAGACACTTGCTCCTTGGAAGAAAAGCTGTGACACACCGAGACAATGTATTAAAAAAGCAGAGACATTACTTTGCCAACAAAAGTCCATCTAGTCAGAGCTAAGGTTTTTCCAGTAGTCGTGTATAGGTGTGAGAGTCGGACTATAAAGAAAGCTGAGTGCCGAAGAATTGATGTTTTCGAATTGCGGTGTCGGAGAAGACTCTTGAGAGTCTCTTAGACTGAAGGGAGAGCAAATCAGTCAATCCTAAAGGAAATCAACCCTGAATATTCATTGGAAGAACGGATGCTGAAGCTGAAGCTCCAAAATTTTGGCCATCTGATGCAAAGAGCCAACTCATTGGAACAGACCTTGATGCTGGGAAAGGTTGAGGGTGGGAAGAGAAGAGGATGACAGAAGACGAATGGTTAGATAGCATCACCAGCTAAATGGCTATGAGTCTGAGCAAACTCTGGGAGATAGTGAAGGACAGGGAAGGCTGGCGTGCTGCAGTCCATGGGGTCACAAAGTGCTGGACATGACTTAGTGACTGAACAACAATGATAACAAGAGGCTACAAAATCTCTTCTTATCATCAAGATCCAGCTGTTTTTCTGGAATACATGTTCCTAAAATTACTGCAAGACTTTGGCCAATTTCCATAGTTCTTAAAAAAAAAAAAGTTGATCATACCCATTTCTGTCAGCTTTCTCACTGTTTTGGAGGAGAAGACTTTGGGAGGAGGTCCATTTTCACTAACATGATCTCTTTTGTATGAATTGCTCGCTGTGTGTCAGGAGGAGGCAGGGGCAGGCCCGAGGCAGAAGCCCTGAGGATGGCCTGGGGAAACTGTCTGTCCTTCTCTTGGCCTCATTTTCCAGAGCTGTAAAAAGAGATGTTCAACAGAGGTGATCCCAGAGGGCATACTTACCTCAAATATCCTGTCTCTGTGCCTTGCCTGGAGGCAGATCAGAAACACAGAGGGTATCTCTTTATTCTCCACATCCCCCAAAGCAACCACTTTCAGATTGTTCTCCAAGCTGACTTAGAAATCATGACCCAGCCCGTGCCCTTTGCAGACACATTTATCCACGTGCATTGTGAGTACATGTGAATAAATTCCCCCAAACGATAGCTATTGCTTCAGGGACACAGTCTGATTTTGGTATCCTGCTTTTTTTTTTAAATGTGTTGGTTGTAAAAGGACTTTCCTGACCCACAACTTGAAAACCCCAGCCCTCAAGGTACCCCATGAAGGAGCTGGGTGACTCTAGTTGAGAGAAGACCCGGTGCTCGACAGGACAGCAGGTGAGCATGGGGGAGCCCGAAGCCAAGCTGTAGCCAGACAGATTTGGTCCTCAGAAGAATATTGATTTGGGGGTTCAGGGGAATGAAAGGTTGTGTCATCAGGACCCTGGAGCAGATGGGGCAGACACCCTGGTGGGGCAGCTGGAAAGACTCTTCCCTGTGAATTTCTGGCAGGCAAATCTTGCAGGTGAGCTACCTGACCCACTTCTCCCACTCCTACGGACACAATTACATCTCCTGGAAATTCATGTGCTAAAGCTCTAAATTCATGTGCAGCCATGAAATTAAAAGATGCTTACTCCTTGGAAGAAAAGTTATGACCAACCTAGATAGTATATTCAAAAGCAGAGACATTACTTTGCTGACTAAGGACCGTCTAGTCAAGGCTATGGTTTTTCCTGTGGTCGTGTATGGATGTGAGAGTTGGACTGTGAAGAAGGCTGAGTGCTGAAGAATTGATGCTTTTGAACTGTGGTGTTGGAGAAGACTCTTGAGGGTCTCTTGGACTGCAAGGAGATCCAACCAGTCCTTTCTGAAGGAGATCAACCCTGGGATTTCTTTGATGCTAAAGCTGAAGCGCCAGTACTTTGGCCACTTCATGCGAAGAGTTGACTCATTGGAAAAGACTCTGATGCTGGGAGAGATTGGGGGCAGGAGGAGAAGGGGAAGACCGAGGATGAGATGGCTGGATGGCATCATGGACTCGATGGATGTGAGTCTGGGTGAACTCCGGGAGATGGTGATGGACAGGGAGGCCTGGGGTGCTGTGATTCACGGGGTCGCAAAGAGTTGGACACAACTGAGCGACTGAACTGAAAGCTCTAACCCCCGATATCATGGTATTTGGAGATGAAGTCTTTGGGAGGTAATTGGGTCATGAGGCTGAAGCTCTGTCATGAGATTAGTGCTTTTTTTTTTTTTTTAATGTTTCTTATTGTGGTAAAAGTCACATAATACAAAACATATCTCTTGTTGCTTGTTGTTTAGTCACTAAATCATGTCCGCCTCTTTTCTGACCCCATGGACTGTAGCCCGCCAGGCTCCTCTGTCCATGGAATTCTCCAGGCAAGAATACAGGAGTGAGTTGCCATTCCCTTCTCCAGGGGATCTTCCCAACCCAGGATTGAACCTGGGCCTCCTGCATTACAGGGGTATTCTTTACTGTCTGAGCCACCAGGGAAGCCCTGTGTATGTGTATATATGTCTTAGGTATTTTTATATTCTCTTTCAGATTCTTTCCCCATATCAGTTCAGTTCAGTCGCTCGGTCATGTCCAACTCTTCATGATTCCATGGACTGCAGCATTCCAGGCCTCCCTGTCCATCACCAACTCCCAGAGCTTACTCAAACTCATGTCCTTTGAGTCGGTGATGCCATCCAACCACCTCATCCTCTGTCATCCCCTTCTCTTCCTGCCTTCAATCTTTCCCCAGCATCAGGGTCTTTTCCAATGAGTCAGTTCTTCACATCAAGTGGCCAAATTATTGGAGCTTCAGCTTCAGCATCAGTCCTTCTGAGGAATATTCAGGACTGATTTCCTTCAAGATTGACTGGTTTTATCTCCTTGCAAGTCCAGGGGACTCTCAAGAGTCTTCTCTAACACCACAGTTCAAAAGCATCAATTCTTCATTGCTCAGCTTTCTTTATGGTCCAACTCTCACATCCATACATGACTACTGGAAAAACCACATACATTAATTACCCATATACATTATCACAAGATTTAAAATATAGCTCTCTGTGCTATACAGTAGGGCATTGTTATTTATTTTATATACTGTGATCTGTATATGTTAACCCCAAACTCCTAATTGATCCCTCCCCCCTTCTCTTTGGTAACTCTAAGTTCGTTGTCTACGTCTGTGAGCCTGTTTGTTTATAAGTAAGTGCATTCATGTCTTTTTTTAGGTACCACATAAGAATGATGTCGTGATACTTCTCATTCCCTGTGTGACTGTCTTCCTTCAGTCTGGTCATCTCTAGGTCCACCTATGGTGTCTCACTGGCATTATCTCACTCTTTTTCACGGCTGGGTAATATTCTATCGTGTTCATGCAGTGCATCTTCATCCGTTCTTCCATCAGTGGACATTTGGATCGCTTCCCTGTCCTGGCTGTTGTAACTAGTGCCGCTATGAACATTGGAGAGCATGTATCTTTTCATATCAGAGATTTCTGCAGATATGTGTCTGAGAGGAGAATCGCCGGACCATATGGAAGCTCTGGCTTCTTTATGGTCCAGGTCTTGCAACCATAGGTGACCCCTGGGAAGACTGCAGCCTTGACTCTATGGACCTTTGTTGACAGAGTAACGTCTCTTCTTCTCAATACGCTGTCGAGGTTTATCATACCTTACCTGCCAAGAATGCCAAAGAATTGATACCTTCAAACTGTGGTGCTGGAGAAGACTCCTGAAAGTCCCTCGGATAGCAGGGAGATCAAACCAGTCAATCTCAAGGGTAATCAACCCTGGATACTCGTTGGAAGAACTGAAGCTCCAGTATTTGGGTCATCTGATGCAAAGAGCCGACTCATTGGAAAAGACCCTGTTGCTGGGAAAGATTGAAGGCAGACAGAGAAGAGGGTGTCAGAGGATGAGATGGCTGGATGGCATCACCGATGCAACGGACATGAACTTGGGCAAACTTCGGGAGATGGTGAGGGACAGGGGGGCCTGGCGTGCTGCAGTCGATGGGGTCACAAGGAGTTGGACACGACTGGGCGACTGAGCAACAAGTTTGGTAGCTCTCTTTTTAGTTTTTAAGGAGACTGCATGCTGTTTCCCATAGCGGCTGTGCCGATTCGTTAATCTATTCCCGCGAGCTGGGCAGAGTCCCACACTCTCCTGACGTGGCACCTCTGCTTCCTTGGGGGGTGGAACCCCAGCCGAGGAGAGAGCTCTGAGGATGTGGCCATCCCTGCCCACCCCCGCACCCACTGATGCACTGAGGCACTGCCCTCAGCCAGGAGCCCCCGGAATGTCTGCCCCCACCTGCAGTCAGCACCATCGTCAACAGCGTCCCCACCGCCGTCCCTCGCATCTTCTCACCTTCGCTGGTGTCATTTCCGTGACCTGCCCCAGTGAGACAAGACGAGCAAGCACCGGGCATGGCACACAGTAGGGTCATGATGAACATCACTTCGTCCTTAGTCCTCAAGCACTCCCCGGGTGTCTTGCTAATAATGGGCACCAAAGCTGCAATGGTTGCCCTTACCAAGTGCTCTCTGCACGCCAGGTACAGGAAGCAAAGCCTTCTAGGCATTAATTCTCTGAATCCCAACAATTTTGTGTGTGCTCACGCTCAGTCACTCAGCCATGTCTGGCTCTTTGCAACCCCATGGACTGTAGCCCACCAGGCTCCTCTGTGCATGGGATTTCCCAGGCAAGAATACTGGAGCGGGTTGCCACTCCCTTCTCCAGAGATCTTCCCGACCCAGGGACTGAACCCACAGTACCCACATCTCCTGCACTGGCAGGCAGATTCTTTACCACTGAGCCACCAGGGAAGCCCCAGTTTTACAAGGTGGAATTTATAAGGCCTGTGAGGAATCAGAGAACAGTCCAAGGGCACCATGGTTTATTTCAAGGGCAGAGCTGAGAGAAGGGCCTGTTCTAGGCAGGCAGGATGCAGGGCCCCCTCCATCCTCCAACTGCAAGAAATAAAACCAAAATGGCCCCAAAACACACCACTCACACAACACAGACTGACATGTGTGCATACCATGGACACACACTCCATATACACACGCATCACACCTGCTTGTGCACAAACACAACTCTCACATACATACACGTTCACGCAAGCTCATGTACACAGACACACTGAACACACATTTGTACGGTCATGCAGGCATACACATCTGCTTATTCACATGCACTGCTTCACACACACCACACACACACAGCCACACTAGGATGTTTAATTTTATGTTATCAACGTGGCTTGGTCATGGTGCCCAGATGTTTGGTCAAACTTTCCTCCGATTGTCTCCGCGAGGGCATTTTCTGGGTGAGAGCAACATTAAGGGGCCTCCCAGGTGATGCTGGTGGTAAAGAATCTGCCTGCCAATGTGGGAGATGGAAGAGGTGCAGGCTCGAAAGTCGCCTGGAGGAGGGAACGGCAGCCGGCACCAGCACTCTTGCCTGGGAAAAATCCCACGGACAGAGGAGCCTGGCAGGCTACAGGACGTGGGACCGCAGAGGGTCTGGCACGACTGAGCGATGAGCACACACAGCGTTTGAATGAGCAGTCTCTGAGTAAAGCTGATTGCCCTCTGTAGCTGTCAGTCAAAGGTCGAAAGCTCCCCTGGCAAGGGGGGATTCTGTCAGCAGAGAGCCTCTGGACTTGGACTACAACCATGCCCTGGGTCTCCAGCCTGCCAGCCCACCCTGTCAAATCGCCAAGTCGTGCGACCCGATATTCCTTAAGCTCAATCTCTCCCTCTCTCTTCACACACACGCACACACACACACCCCCCACAGCGCAGACAGCCAGACACACACTGACGCTGAAACTATGCACAAACCCATACGTCCCAACCCCACAGACGCACACGTGCTGACACCCCAGAGACGTGCACACACACACTCCCGGAAACTATCCCAGAATTGGCCCCAGACAGTCCTCAGCCTCGGGACCCTGTCTGTGGGCCAGTGTTGTTCCAGGTGGCATCCAGACCCCACTTCTGAACCAAAGCCTGTTTGTTTTTCTCCCTGGACTGCTCCAGTGAAGCACGTTGTCCTTGAACATGTCAAGAGGAAGCTGTTCTATGGGTGGATGTGCAGCTCCCATTATGGTGGCTGTTTCTGAAGTCATCTCGGCCACACAGGCACCAGATGGCTCTGGGATGCTTCCAGCCGAGCTGGCCAGGGTGCTCACCCCCTGCAGCTTGTCCTATCTGATGACACCCCCAGGCTTGGGCTCCCATCGTCAGGACATGGAGACAGCAAGCGGGATGGATGGGCCTTCTGGAAGAGCCTGGACCTCCCTTCCTCCTCCACCCAGCCAAGGCAGGAAGTCGGCGAGTGGCTGAGCCACCGCGGGTGTCCCCAGCGAAGACCCTAGCTCCGTAGAGCTGGTCTCCGAGCCACATCCCTGGGATCAGAAACACAATCCAAGTGAAATAGGAGCTCTTCCAGAAACATCTGCCGTTGATGTTTGCTTCGGTTTCTTAACACGTGGAAATGATGACATCCTTTCCTCAAACACACACAAAAATGTTAGTTGACAGCAGAACTCTTGGTAGAAGGTTGCATGATCTCAGTGGGAGTCTAGCTTTCCAAAGGATAAACTAAATCTATGAAATTTCAATTGGTGGTCGTCACAGCTGGCTCCAGCCCACAGGAGCCGGGAGGCCACGCTCCCCTGAAACACTTGAAAGACGTCGTTACCCAACACCGAGTCCCAGCTGAGGGGCAGCCGACACGGCTGCTGCGTGTGGCACAGGGCAGCAGGGCCATGGGAGCTGGGGGACTCGCGGCTCGGGCAGACAGGCTGCCCCTCCCAACCCTCCACCCAGACATCTTGTTCAGTCACTCAGTCGTGTCCGACTCTTTGCGACCCCATGGACTGCAGCACGCCAGGCCTCCCTGTCCTTCACCCTCTCCCGGACAAGTTCATGTCCATTGAGTCGGTGATGCCGTCCAACCGTCTCATCCTCTGCTGTCCCCTTCTCCTCCTGTCCTCAATCTTTCCTAGCATCAGGGACTTTTCCAGTGAGTCGCATCAGGTGGCCAAAGGATTGGAGCTTCAGCTTCAGCATCTGTCTTTCCAATGAATATTCAAGGTTGATTTCTTTTAGGATGGATGGGTTGGATCTCCTTGCTGTCCAAGGGACTCTCAAGAGTCTTCTCCAGTGCCACAATTCCCAGACATCTACGTGGAAGGAAAAAAGAGAGACAGAATGGACCCACTCTGGGCAGACTGTTAACCCCTCAACCATACATTCTGGGTACTTCCCTGGTGGTCCAGAGGTTAAGACTCTGCAAATCCTAATGCTGGGGGCCTGGGTTCAATTCCTGGTCAGGGAACTAGACCCCACATGCTGTAACTAGGAGACTCCCTTGTGCCAGGACTAAGACCTGGCCCAGCCAAGTAAGGAAATAGAATAGTTTAAAACAACAGACAAACAAAAAGTTCCAATACAGTCTGAGGCTGGTGATACGAGCCCAGTTTGCAACTGAGGAAACTGATGCTCTATAAGATAATCAAGTGCTTTTTTTCTTTTTAATAAAGAAGGAGGCAGCCCTCCCCCTCCACTCTCTCCTCTTAAGGCATCTCCTTGAAAACATAACTGGTCTGATAAGATGGGAAAGATTTTATATGCAAGGTCACAGGCCTCCTGACCCTGGGAAAGCACAGATGTCTGAGATGATCTCAGGGCCCCTCGCCATGCATCCTATTGTGTCTCTAGGAGATTTAAGATTTCCTTGCGGCCTCTCCCACACGCTGTATAATAAATCCGCTGGAACGATGTCCAGTCTCTGTACTGTCTCATTTCATATCACATGCATGGAGACCCACTCAAGGTCACGTTTCATTGCATTTCCTCTCCAATATGGACACAGTAGAGTCTTCGTCAACAGGGCGGTCTTGTTTTCCCAACAGTAATTTGCCTGAAGTCACGCAAGGGTGGGGGGTGGCTGTAACCCCCAGGGCGCCTTGCCTACCACTCTTACCTCCTTGGCGCCCTGCCCTGGAATGGCCGGGTCTTGGGAATCTTGGCGATAACATCTGGAATGGAAGGAAACAGCCCTTCTTTGTAGAGCATTGACCTGCACAGGATGCTTTTACGTGCTAACTGAGCCCAAAAGGACGCAGAATAACCCAAAGGCCCATAAATTCAACTGATGCCGACGACCTGGAGACAGGGATGACGCCATTGCATCCACAGGTCCTGAGCTGTCTCCCCAGCATGGCGACAGTGAATATATAACAGGATATATATATATATCCTGTTTTATATATATAAATATTCTTTTCAGATTCTTTCCATTACAGATTATTACAAGATATTGAAAATAATTTCCTGCGCCGTACAGGAGGTCTTTGTTGTTTATCTAGTTTATAAATGGTAGTGTGTGTCTGTTGATCCTGAAGTCTTAATTTATCCCTCCCCTCACCCTCCCCTTCGGTCAACATCAGTTTGTTTTCCGTGCCTGGGAGCCTCTTTCTGGTTTGCGATTAAGTTCATCTGTCCCGTCTTTTAGATTGTACATGGTAAGTGACAGCTTGTGATACTTGTCTTTCTCTGACTTACTTCATTTAGTACAATCATCTCTAGGTCGGTCCAGGTTGCTGCAAATGGAATGACGTATAATAATACTTCCCGTTTTTATACCCCACATCTGCTCTATCCATCCATCTGTAGTTGATGGGGGCGCTTGGGTTGATCCCATCCCATCTCACCCATGTCTTGATTATTGTAACTAGTGCTGTGATGCACATTTCCAGACATACGCTCGAAAATGTGATTGTTGGATCACATGGTCCTTCTATTTTTAGTTTTGTAAGGACCCTCCATACTGTTTTTCACAGTGGCCGCAGCGATTTGTGTTGCCACCAGCAGTGCGGGGTGGTTTGGCCAGTCCCTTTAAGGCTCGTCTCCCCACAGCCTGGCTCTCAGAGATGCTCTCTCATCAGGCACGCTCACCCAAGCTCCATCCCAGGGGCTGTGCGTGTCTGCATAGCCGGTTCCTTCCCACGAGCAGCGTCCATGCTCCCTCAGCATTCCTCTCAGGCAGCCCTGGCTATTTGAGCTCATGGGTCTGCGTCCACGCTCATCATCTCTTCCCGTATCGCTGCTTTCTCCTCATTGCTGAAAGGCTGTACTGAGTCAGGCTTTACCCATCACAGTCCAGCAGCATGAACTCTTCCTATCACGTGGTTCATCAGGCCTCTTTTTCTGACTCAGCCTCTTCCTTCCAGCTTCATCACATACAGATGGATCCCATGGAAGAGAGCTGATCGCTTTTCGCTCAGTCACTAAGCCATGTCTGACTCTCTGCGACCCCATGAACTGCAGCACGACAGGTCTCCCTGTCCATCACTATCTCCCAGTTTGCTCAAACTCGTGTCCATTGAGTCAGTGGTGCCATTCAACCATCTCCTCTTCTGTTGCTCCCTTCTCCTCCTGTCCTCAATCTTTCCCAGCACCAGGATCTTTTCCAACGAGTCAGCTCTTCACATCAGGTAGCCACGGTACTGGAGCTTCAGCCTCCGCATCAGAACTTCCAATGAGCGTTCAGGGTTGATTTGCATATGGTGCCATGATTTTAGGTTGGTCAAACAAGCAAGCAGCACACATCTTAACCCTGTTAACCGTTTTATTTTTTAAAGAGCTGAACCTTTCTTATAAGCCAGGGCAGGGGACACAAGAGACACAGTCTCGATCCCTGAGTTGGAAAGATCCCCTGGAGGAGGAAATGGCAACCCACTGCATGGAAATTCCCATGGGCAGAGGAGCCTGGTGGGCTACAGTCAGTGGGACCACAGAGTTAGACACGACTGAGCGACTGGGCACCCAGCACACACACACGATAAGTCTATATACATCTACACAGCCACCATTTCCAGTGCTTTCCATTCCATTGTGTAAATTCTGAGGCCCATTCTGTATCCGTTTCTTTTTGCCACCAGGACCTCCCTTCATATTTTTCATAGTGTGGCTCTGCCGTTCATAAATTCTTTCAGCTTTTGCATGTCGAAATAAGTCTTTATTTTGCCTTCATTTTTGAAATATATTTTTTGCTGCGTATAGAGTAGAAAGTTGAGCTTTTTTCTTTCAGCGCCTTGAGATGTTTCCTTATTATCATCTCGCTGGATTGGTTTCTGATGAGAAACCTGCTTTTACTTTTGCTTTTGGTCATCTGCATTTATTACCTGCTTTTCCTCTGGCTGCGTCCCAGGTTGTCTCGTTATCACTGTTTTTAAGCAGTTAGATCAGGATGAGACTTACTGTCATTTTCTTCTCATTTCTTGTGCGTGCGGTTCGTTACCTGTCTTTGATCTCTGTGTGTTTTAGTTTTCATCAACTTAGTAAAAGTTTCTGCCATTGTTTTTTCAAATTTTTTTTCTTCCCCTGCTTGAAGAACTTTTTATTTTTTCCATACACATTGAGCCATTGGAAGTTATCCTATAGCTCCCTGAAGCTCTGTTTGTTTTTTTTTTATCTCTTTTCCTCTATATACCTCATTATGAGTAGTTTCTATTACTGCATCTTCAAGTGAACTAATCTTTTCTTCCGCAGTGTCTAACCTTTTCATTTTATCCAATGTGTTTTCCATATCAGACACTGCACTCTCATCCCTTGATGTTTGATCTCCTTTTTATCTTTCATGCCTCTAGTTAACATGTTCAGTCTTTCCTCTAGTTTTCAGAAATAGAGAATAGAGTTATAACAGCGGTTTTTATATCTTGTTTACTGATTCTGCCATCTCTGATGGAATCTCCCCCTATTATCAGACACGACTGAAGCGACTTAGGAGCAGCAGCGGCGGCATAGATCCTGCATGCCTAAGTATATTTTAAATTTTATTCTGAATTGTTTTTTATTGAAGCGTCATTATGTAATATTATGTAAGTTACAGACGTATAGTACAGTTATTTTAGCAGGGTTTTACTCTATTTATAGTTATTATAAAATATTGGCTATATTCCCTGGGTTGTACAATATATCCTTGCAACTAATTTTATGCCTAATAGTTTGCACCTCTTTAGTCCCTTAGCCTTCTCTTCCTCTGCCTCTCCCCACTGGTAACCGCTGGTTTGTTCTCCATGTCAGTGAGTCTGCTTCTTTTTTGTTATATTCACCAGTTTGTTGTGTTTTTTAGAGCCCACATATAAGTGCTATCATACAGCGTTTGTCTTTATCTGTCTGACTTATTTTGCTTAGCAAAATACTCACCCACCCACCCCCACCCCAAGTCATATATATATGTTATTCCCAGGCCATATTTTTACTGGGTCCTAGACATTTTACATTTTACCTTGTTAGGTGCTGAATACATTTCTATCTCTATAAATATGTTGAGCTTTGTTCTCAAAGTTACACAGTTACTTGGAAACAGTTTGATCCTCCTCCAGGTTTCGTTTTAAACTGTTAGGTCAGAGCAGAGTATCAAAGAGATTCCTCTTTTAAGGAGAATTTTACCCCACTCCTGTGCCAATATCCTTCTGAGCTTTCTACCCGAGGCTCCTAAGCCATGAGGCTCTCTAGTTGCACGTGTGGGGGCAGACACTGCGGTCGATGCTACTGGACCACGGATGCTGTTATCTTGGATTCTTTTCCGAGGTTCTTTTCCCACCTGGGGTAGTTGGCTCCTCACATTGCTAGTCACTCCTCCAGTGAATAGTCCAGGGGGAACCATCTGCAGATTTCTAAACATCCTTTCTGGGCACCCCTTGCTTCTTCATTACTCTGCCTGTGGACTCCAGCTGCTTCCATCCCCTCAAGCCTCCAGTTCCCTCTCCTCAACTCAGGGGGACCCCGGGCCCTGCCTGGCCATCCCCCGCAGTGTCGGGGCTTGGAAACTTTCTCCAGGCAGTGGGCCGGGGTACCAGAGGACTCACACTGCTTGTTCCTGTGGCTCAGGGATTACTGTCTTGAGCTGCTTGACGTCCAATGTCTGAAAACTGGTGATTGCATATATTTCGTCCAGACTTTTAACTGTTTCAGGACAGAAGGTAAATCTAGTCACTGTTTTTCTGTCTTGGCCAGAGGTAAAATTTCATCAAATATTTGCTGAATGGCAAATATTTACTAAGTGCCAAACATGACTGAATGTCAGGCAGTCTTCTGTACTTTAGGGACATGTCAGAAGACAAGATCCAACATCTCTACCCTTGGGGAGAGCAGTGGTAGTCAAAAAATAAAAAATAAATGTGAGAGATCAATAAATTATACGTACTGTGGTGTTGGTTTGCACAGACTGCCCTAACGAATACCCCAGAGTGGAGTTGAACAACAGAAATGTACTTTCTCATTATTCTGGAGGCTACAAGTTGGAAGTCAAGGTTTCTCCCGAGGCCCCTCTCTGTGGCTCCTAGGAGGCTGCCTGCTCCCTGTGTCCTCGAGTGGCCTTTCTTCCTATGTGTGTGTCCTGATCTCTTCTTATCAGTCATAAAGATTAGGGCCCATCCCTAGGACCTCATTTAACCTAAGCCACCTCTTTCAAGCTCTATTTTCAAAGACAGCCACATTTTAAGGTTATTGGAGTTGAGGATGGGGCGCTGGTGGTGGTGGGGGGGGAGTGGATGCAGCCATCAGTCTGTGGGAATTTAGTAAATGCTGCAGAGAATCCGGGCACAGAAGTGGTGCATTTTTTAATAGAGCAGTTGGGTAGGGCTGACTGCGAAGGTGATATTTCTGCTCCAGTGCAAACCCTAATGAATTCAGAAGGATTTTAGAGCCACTGGGAAATGAGAACAGCTTCCTCAGAGAGGCCTCATTCCAAGTCCTGGACGCCTGAAGGCTGCCCCCCACCACCAGAAGGGCCTGTGGAGCCCCCCAGGCCCACAGGAGCAGGGAAGGGAAAAACTGAGCACGGACAGGCTTCTCAGATAGCACGTGCTCCCCCGAGCCCCGTCCAAGTCATAATTAGTTGGTATACATGCTCCCAGAGTTTACAAATGTTTATTCTTCAAAATCTAGGACTTGGATTCAATGAGAAAAGGCATTTTTCCCGGTGAGAGTCTGGGTCTGATCAGGCCTCCTGTGATGGAGGTTCAGCTGAGCTGAACCTGGAAGGCCATCGTCTGTGCTCCAAATGGGGAGAGCCCCCTGAGCACCCCGCGCCCCCACCGCAGCAGCTCTTGGCCTCCAGGAACCGACCCGGGCTGCAGCCTGCAGTCTGGCCTCGACAAGGGAGAGGCCGTAGGAGGGGTCAGCTCTTAGGATAGGTGAGCGCCCCCCCCCCCCCCGCCCCATCACAGAAGCAGCCAAGGGCACTGCTCAAAGATGCGCCAAAGCCCAGATGTCGCGGTGTCAGTCTCCTCCCTGTATCCTGCTGTTGATTGAAAAAGCACAACCTAAAAGTTGAGAATAGCATTTGATTTGGGGGACAAAGCTGAGGCCTGAATCCCTGGAGGCAGCCTCTCAGGCAGCGCTGGGGGGCTGAGCCAAAGAAGCAAAGGAGGAGCCAGGACCCATAGGGGCTCTGAAAAAAAGACCAGGCAACTAGGACATCGAAAGATGACTGTTACAAAAAGAGCCAGATGTCTCAGGTGAAGGGCTTCGGTGCTTTTCTGTGTTTGTGCTGAGTCGCTTCAGTCATATCTGACTCTTCCCGACCCCATGGACTGTAGCCCGCAGGGCTACTCCCCCATGGAGTTCTCCAGGCAAGGATACTGGAGTGGCTCGCCATGCCTCCTCCCAGGTCTCTTCCTGACCCAGGGATGGAACCGAGGGGTCATCCGCATTGCAGGCGGATTCTTTACCATCTGAGCCACCCGGGGAGCCCAGAGTCGCCACAGGACTCAGCAATTTCACTCGGAGGTATATGCACACGAGAACTGGAAACGTGTATTCACGCAGACCCTTGTTCTCGGTGTTCCTAGCAGCATTATTCATAACTGCCCGAATTATAAACATCCCAGACACCCATCAGCTGAGGCCAGGCCCCCAGGATGTGAGCGTGGTCACAGCAGCAACCCCGCAAAGGCCAGCACTGCTCCAGGAACTGAGGTTCTTGCTTCTGTCCCAAGTGGAATATCCCTCTGCCCGATCCTGTGGTCATCGAGGGTGCAGCGCAGGGGAAGAAGTACAGGAAGACGCAAGAGCCTGGGCTTATTGAAACCATCGCTGCGACAGGCACCTTAGCTATCTAGGGCCAGTGTGCTGTGCGTTCTCTCCCCGAGTCCCCTCGGAGGGCACAGCTGGGTGGTGCTGCAGTGGCCAAGGGCATGGCAGTGGGCAGCCCGTTTGTATCCACCCGAGTCCCCTCAGGGCTCACCGCCAGAGGCGGCTGCAGCGGCTGGGTGGCTACAACACCCTTCATTTACTGATGGCAATATTTTTCAGTCCCCCTCCCATCACCTTGAAAACATCCACAGAGGTTGGTAAAACTTAAGGGTTCAGGGCTGCACCCTGG
The DNA here is from genome assembly GCF_042477335.2 of Ovis canadensis. NCBI lineage: Eukaryota > Metazoa > Chordata > Mammalia > Artiodactyla > Bovidae > Ovis > Ovis canadensis. The sequence goes on from NC_091262.1 coordinate 79,516,613, forward strand.
GATACCGTGAGGCAGGGGCCTCGGACCGGGGAGGGGGTGTTTGGAAGGGAGCAAGGAGACTGACTGCTCTTTATTTGGGTGTTCTGACCCCCCAGCCTGTGGACTTCTCACACATCAGTTGTTGCAGAACAACCTTCTGAAGCTTTTATAACACTTCCTTAAAATTAAAAAAAAATTCCCTCCGTTTCCCCCAACCCACAAACCCTGAAGGAGGCACAGGAGACAGAGCAACAGAATTTCATCTTTCAAACTCAGGCAGTAACGTAAAGAGCGGGTCCAGCTCCGAGGAGAGCCCACTGCCTCCTGGGCCCAGCCCACCCAGACCCTAGACCCGTGTTCTGATCCAGAGTCACTGGGACACCCTGATCCCCGCCCCACCCCATGCAAACAGCTGCCCTGGCCCTCTGTTCCTCATCCCTGGCTGAGCATCCTGGAAGCTCTGGAATACACCGAAACCAGATCGCCTCCAAGTCAATTCTCCTCAATGAGCTTAAGCTTAACTGTTCTGAACTGTTCCGCCACTTATCAATATCAGGCACAAATGGTAGGTTCGATGCGTGTAGGACAAGGATATAACCTGCTTAAGGGAACGAGTCAAGACGTCTTAGAAATTCCCCCTTACATTTCTCAAGCAGCCCTTCTTGGTGGTAAATGTGATTCTGTAAGACTTGGGGGGTTTGGGGTTCGGCTGGAGCCTGGGGCAGGGAAGCGTGTGGGGCTGAAGAAACAGCAGGCTGTGTGGGCAAACCCGTTACAACCCTCTCTGGGCTTCTGTGAGCCCTCCCCCCAACACTCCCCTCAATTCCCTTATTCGTGGAACTGTCCGCGGGGCAATTGTGTAAGGTTAAAATGCAGTTTGTAAAAAGGTTTCATGGATTCGTGATGGGAATATGATTTATTAACATGTGAATATCCCCAGCGCCCCGCTGAATAAAGGGCATTTTGGCCTCGCTGGCTCTGCGTCCCCTCACTCTAGCCCCCCAGGGAGAGCTCTGTGTTTGCCAGCTGGGTTTCAGGCTTTTCTATGATGCAGATTTGGGAGACAGAGCACAAAAGAGCGAGGTCTCAAGAGGGAGAGAGAGGGGGCGATTCTTACTGGCTGGGCGAGTTCCAGGCGCCCCTTTGTTGCGGAGAAATATGGAGAATGGGCAATGAAGAAAAGGAAACAAAGAAAGAAGCAGGCAGGCTGAATCTAGCCCATCGTAAAAAGCCAGGAGCGGGGGGCTAAGAGAGAGAGAGAGAGAGAGCCAATGAGAGGAGGCAAGAAACGGGAGCGGCAAGTGCTGGGAGGACGGAAAGACGGCAGAGCCTCCAGAGAGCGGAGGAGTTGGAGAGGGGAGAGGGGACGTTCATACCTGGTTTCCAAAGATGCCAGCCAAGACTGCGATATCTTTTGTTTTCATTTTTTAAATTTATTTTTAGAATTCTAGTTTAACTTTTAAAATGTATTTTTACGTACTTTTAAAGTTTTATTTATGTATTTCACTGCATCGGGTCTTGGTTGCGGCCGCGGGGTCTCTGTTGCATAATGTGGAATCTTTCCACGCGGCATTCGAGCTCTTTAGTTGTGCCGTGTAGGTTTCAGTACTTGCAGCACATGGGCTTAGTTGCTCCAAAGCCTGTGGGGTCTTCCTTCCCTGACTGGGGATCGAACCCACGTCCCCTGCGCAAGGCACATTCTTAACCACTGGACCAGCAGAGGAGTCCCTGGGATCCCTTTTAAAGTCTTGGTGGCTGGACTGCTGCTGCTGCGTGTGTGATCTGGTGCTGTGTCCCAGACACCTGGGGCCCTGGGTTTTTCCCAGTTACTCACCCATCCATCCACCTGTTCACTCACGACCTCATGAAATACTGCGCCTTTCTTCCAGCTCTGGCTCTGTGGCTGGTGATGCAAGCAGGTGGTGGTTACAGAGCCGTGCAGGACACGTGCCTGGAGAGAGGAGACGTCAGACCAGGCCTGGGGATGTGTCCATTCAGAATGAGCTGGTGTCACAACCAGGGACAAGCACAGGGGGCTGAACGTGACCAGGGGGCTAGAGGGGGCTGTGAGTGACCCGGTGGGCAAAGTCACTTAGAGAAGCTGTGTCAGAGAGGTGAGTCCAGAGGCACATGGATGTACCGTCAGGAGGTGGAGGAAACAGGATGGGAGAGGCACGTGCAGGCACCCTTGGCTGACGACACAGCCCGTGCAAAGGCCCAGGGGCCAGCTGGAATGCGCACGTGTGGCGAATTTGTAAAGACTCAGGCACGGTGGAAGCTCTGACTTCAAGGTGCTGTGCAGTGAGAGACGAGAGCTTGGATTTTTATCATGAAGACAAAAGGAGTCAATGGAAAAATTTAAACCTTGGGGGATGACAGGTTTTCAGTCAGAAAGTTTGCTTTGACAGCTGCAGGAGGAACACCTGAGGGATGAAGACCCCCACCTGCTTCACCAAGCTGAGGTTTCTTACCCTCAGCCGCTGCCTCCAGGGGGTCAGGCAGAGGTGTGTGTGTGTGTGTGTGTGTGTGTGTGTGCTATGCACACGGACATGGGGGTGTGTGTATGTGTATGCCTGTGTGAATGCCTGTGAGTGTGTGCATCCGTGTCCCAGCTCTGGGAGCTCGGGCTGGGGCAGGGAGACTGGACCAGCTGCCTCCCCGCATCCCCAGACCCCGTGCCCAGGGTTCGTGCAGCAAAGGAGAAGCTGTGCTGGGCGCAGCAGGTGGCCCGGGGGTGTGCGAGGACAGACGCTGCAGAAACAGCTGGAGGGGAATCAATTTGTTCTCTGCTACAGCCAGACACAAACCAATTAGAGCAGACGCAACAGGGGCCCGGCGCTGGGAGAAAGGAACACAGAAGGGCAGATCCGGACAGGGCACCCTTGCTGGCACTGTCCAGCTGCCGGCTGGGTAAAAATCCGGCTCCAGGAAGGTGGCCAAGACCGTCTGCCCTGCGTTCTGCTGCCCCCTGCCCACTCCTCATCCCACCTGGACACTCAGGTCAAAGGGAGATGTGGGCGCCAACCCGGGGACTCCCCCAGGGCCTCCCTCAGGTCCTGTCCTGAGAACACCAGCCCCTCCTCTCTCCCCCAGCCCCCTGCCGAGCTCTACTCCAGTCCCCCCTGCTGGGGGTCCCCTGGCCTTCGTTCCTCTGGCTTGGGGCTCCAGCCAGAGGTGAGGGGCCAGGAACTGGGCAGCAGGACTTCCTTGGTACAGCCTGGAATTGCCAAGACCATCTCAGGACCCCAGCCTCCTCTCCCCCAGCCCTGGTCCTGCCAGCAAGGGGGCACTCAGGAAGGCTGGCCACTTCTCGGTGGTCCCACTGATCACAGTGCTCCCCGGCTGGGCCCCCCTGTCCCCTCACGGACCAGCTAGCTGTGTCCCAGCCAGGACCCCAGACTCCTCCCTGTCTGTAGGCTCCTGGTGCCGTGCCAGCAGTGAGCCATCCCCACGTGGCCCCCTGTGGGCTGTGGGCCCTGCTTTCCAGGAACCAGCATCTCAGTGTCTGCAGCCTGACCTGGGTCCAGGCTATGCCCGCGGCGTCCTGGTTCCTACAACGGGCCATCCAAGGACTGGGAGTATAAATCAGGAGCAGCGGCCAGTGAGGCCCCTTTGCTCCCTCTGGGGCCCGTCCAGCAGTCTGGGGGGCATGGGCCCGTGTCCCTGTGTGTGGTGCTGCCTGCCACCTCTTGCCTGTCCCCACCTCACTTCAGGACCAACCTCTGGCTTCTCAGATGCCGAGTGGGTGTTCCTGCTATCCGGCAGGTCCGGCATGGCAGTTGGCACACTTGCTTCTCGAGTGCTTCCTGCTTGCCAGTGTGGGGCAGTGGGGCCAGGCTTCACCCTCCCAATTTAGAGGGCAGGACAGCACATGGGCCCCAAGAGAACTCTGCGAGTAGTCCTGGAGGGCTTCCTGGAGGAGGACATACTTGGGCTGGCCTTGAAGGATGGTCTAGACACCCCTGGTGCAAAGGGAGGGGGGGCCCAGCCTCGTGACTTCGCATCTTCTATGTGTCCAGTGCTGCCCCTCCCCCTGGCAACCTAGCCTCCCCATGGAGTCCCAGGGCCCAGCCCACCCACCCACCCATTGTCCCAGCCACTCAGGACCCCCTTTCCAGAGCCTCCCTTGCTCCTTGCAAAGCCCAGGAAATTTCTTTCACTTTGGGGTTGGTTTTTTTTTTTTTTTTTTTTTTGGTTTTTTGTTCTAATCTTTCTCTCTTGCTAAAGGAAAAATCCACAGAGAACTTCCGGTAAATAAAATCGCCCGCCTCGTTCCAAGTGCTTCGGTGACTCAGCTGCTGCTGATTACATGTCAGGACTGCGTCTCTACCTTGGGGACTCACAGGCCTCCAAGAATACATGCACAGGCCCCCGGGTTCAGGGACTAGACCCTGAAGACCCTTCAGCCAGGCCCACAAGGCCCCCACTTGCCTTCCCAGCAGATTCCTTTGTGCCCCCCACCCTCATTCTGCCACAGCCCCTCAGCAACACCCTCAAACCTCTGGGCATAGTATCTTTTCCGGCTGCTTCTAGAACCTTCTTTCTCCCTTACTTGCTGGCACAGCAAGCTCTTCTCATCCCCTGAGCAATCCATGGCCTCTCCCCGGCCCCCACCCAGAGGGCATGAATAAGAGTGTCCCCCTGCCCCTGGGGAGCGTCTTGCTCCATCTAGCTCGCCCCTGGGGTCCCCAGCACTCTTCGGTGCAGTTTTTCACATTTGCCCCCCGTTTTGGAGGCTGACTTGACCAGTGGAGCTCCGTCACCCCCACATCCACCCCCGGGACCCCCACCCCCTACAGGTGACATACTCTGCCCCAGAACTGGGCTGCTGGGGTCAAAGCCACCTCCCCTCCCCTTGAAGCCACGGAGACTCCTACCCGTGACCAGGAGTGGCAAGAACCTCCTAGCCTCTGTCTTTAGCATGTCAAAGAGCCTGAGCTGTGCACCCCCTAAGTCTAGGAGGGCGCTGGAGGGAAGAGTCACAGTCGTAGTATGGGGGAGGCTCGAAGATTCCTGGATGTCCTGCCTCTTATGGCGCTGCAATCCACCAGGACCTTCGGGGGTCTCATCTGTAAAGTGGGCTGCTGGAGCCCATGGAACTGGGCGGTGGCCATATCCCCTCCCTAGGGCCCGCACACATAAGGTGCTCAATGGTGGCACAGCACCCTGCCACGTTCTGCCCGGGACATTGCACCCAGCTCTGTCCTCAGGCAGGCTGTGGCCCTGCAGGCTCTGCGGTTTGGAATCGCGCCCTCCACTTTAACCCCCACTTACCAGGAGCAGTTTTTATGAGACTTGTTGTGACCTTTGTTGTCCAGAGGCTCTTGGGGGCAGCATCAGTGTCTCGCTTTAGGGCCACCTAGATGGAGCCGCACGGGAAAGGTGTCTTTCAGAGCCAAGGCTGGAAAAAATCTGCATGCTTTCCAGGGCACTGAGTGATGCCGTCTCTGATGGAGGCTTTTCCTGACACAGGTGGGCAGAGGCCCTGCTCTGTTCGGTGCTCTGGGTGGTCGCCTCCAGGCCGATGGGACCAGTCTTGCCCACCTTCCCCAGGGGTCTCAGCAATCCTTACATGACTTGACGGGAAGAGCAGAGGGAAGGCTTATCTTAAGGGACAGTGAAGACCACTGAACTGATCCTATTTCCCTTTTCACTCTGGCAGCCAGGAATCTCGGAGCCAAATTGCAGACTCCAGTCAAAGCCTCTGTGCTGGACCTCCTGGCCTGCATATTTATGTTCCACTTTTTCCCTTATAGTTCCGTTCCTATCCTCATTCATGTTTCCTCTAACCTGGAAATTTTTGCGTGTTACGTGTATTTTGTATAATACACTTGAATGAATGAATGAAAGAATTGAATGAATTTTGTATACATTTACTTGTATTTTGCCCGAGGCTGATGGAATCCTTCAAGTAAGGCAGGGTTTGAGTGAACGCTTGCCTGTGTCAGGCGTGAATAGACCCAACCACCGTTCCCCCCAAGCCCCACATACCCTCCCCCCAGCCCCAGAAGCAGACCCTCCACTGCCCCCTCCTCCTTGTCTCCTCCTGAAGGTCACGTCCGTTCAGAACCTGTGCTGGACGCCGTCTTTGGAAGGAGGGTACCAACGGTCCGGAGGGAATTTTTGACTCACGGAACTTGGAGCCTGAAGGGATATCTGGCCCCAGGCCTTCCTTCTGGGTGACGAAGAAGCCAGGAGAGGCTGGGTGGCAGGTTTGGGGTCACATAGTGTGACGGTGGCCCTCCTGGTTTTCACCCACGCGGGACGTGCACGAGCTCACCCAGCCCCAGCTTCCAACAAGGCAGTGGTGCCCCGGGGTGGAGATCCTACACAAACATGAGGCTCATTTATTGGTGATTGAGTGTCAGCTGCCTTGGCTAGAGGCTTTGGGATCAGAAGGAAGACTGTGGACAGGGGATGTTTCTGTCCATCAAAACCTTCAGCAGCCACCCTGAAACCAGCCCCTCGTCCTCACTGTGGAGCCGGTAAACATCGCCACCAGGGCCACCACAGAGCGGAAAGGGCCAAGTCCACAGAAGCACTTGGTTTGTGAGAAAGAAAGGAAAAGAAACTTTGAAAGCAAGACTTGCCAGAGCTGATCAACCCTCCGCCCTATTTCAGGGAACATGGGAAGCTTTGCAACACGCTCCCAGCAGGCCAGTGCTGCGCACACACGCGTGCCGCTCACACGGCTGCGCACACACCAGCACACACCACTCACCCCTCGCGTGTCTGCACACGTGCGCACACTCACATACACATGTGCTCGCTCAAAGCACACTCATGCACACACCCACAGAGCACAGGCACATGCTTTCACACATGGACATGTTCACGTGCTCACTCGTGTGCACGTGCGATCGCACACGCGTGGACACACGCCTGCACGCACAGAGAGAACGCTGTCGAATGGGAGCCCAGTCCCTCCCCGAGCCGTCACCGGTGATTAATGTGGATGCAGTAATGGCTCCGGGGGCTGCTCTAAGCCCGTGTCGAGCAGCGTTCTTAGCCCCAGTAGCCGGAGTCTGGGAAAAGCCACGACTCAATGTCAAGAAATATTGGCAGCTGGAGAGCAGAGCCTGCGAAGTCCAAGAGAACCGCGGCACTGTTCGGAGCGGTGGCAGGACAACGTCTGCACTGCACCCTGTCCTCAAGGGCTCCCTGCAAACCCGCCCCGAGGGATCTGAGGTCCCCGGAGCCTGCACAGGCTTCCTTTGCCCCTCCCACCCATACGGCTCCTTCCAGCGCCTTCTGGATCCCACCCTGGGGTGGGGGGCTGCTGGCCAAGGGGCCGGGTGGGCATTTCCAGGGGAGTGGTGACCCCTCGCCTGCCCCTTCCCCTTGCCAAGCTGCAGTGTGCCCCCCTTGCCCCCAGCCCACCCAGAACTAGGACTGAATCTTGGTGAAAAAGACTGATGGCAAAAGCTCAGAGCCCTGGGGAGGCTCCTGCCAGGCGGCGGCCTGGAAAAATTGAAAACATCACATCAATAGTGTCTCAGGATGGAGGCCCTCAGAGTGGTATCTTGAACGAAGGCTACTGCATTAATAGTTCAGAGCCCAGGGATGGCGGGAGGAGAAGACAGCTTGGCCTGAGAGCAGGAGGGGCCCCTGGACCTTGCCCCCACCTTCCCGGGCTGCAGAATCGAAAGGGGCCCACAGATGCTCTCGGCCAACCTGAGCTATGTGCTTTATGTGACTGACTTTCACAGCAGCCCAGGGGCAATGGAGAGGGCTAACAGGTCCCTACCGGCAAAGAAGAGGGGCTGATCCTGAGGCCCAGGTCAGAACGGGGCCTGGCCTCCATCCCTCACCCCCGGACCGTGGCCCCACATGAGGGCCCACCAGGCGCACCTTTGTGCGTGGAGGCTGTAACTGCGTTTGCCTGGGCTCAGAGCTGAACAGCCTCCTGGATCAGGAATTGTGGTGGCAGTGATGTCCAAGGGGGAACAGAGAGTCCCCGTGAGGGTGGACTCAGCCTTGGGGAGGACTCTGGGGCGGGGGTCCGAGCCACAAGGGGTCAGGGCACCCAAGACTCAGAGGACACGGTTTGGCGGGCGGAGGGATGTCCTGGACAGGCGGCCCCTGGAGGTGGACCCTGACCCAGCGGTGGACCCCCGTGAGCAGAAAGGCCTGCCCGAGTCCCCGCCTGGGGAGCCCCAAAGGGGAAACGAAAGGAAAAGTCACAGCCTCTCTATTCCCAGGGGGGTGTTTGGTAACTCGGCCACCCACCCGGGCCTAAGCGAGTGCAGTGTGTGTGATGGGGTGTGCACGTGTGTGGGTGTGTGTGTGTATGCTTATGTATGAGGAAGGGATTATGCGTGATCATGGATGTGTGGGAAATTCCCTGTTCCCAGGCAGAACCCTGGCCCCAAAGCCCGGCCCAGGCAGAACAGCCAGAGTCCTGGGCGGAGCACGGAGTGGGGGAGGGCTTCCTCCCTCCCGGGCCAGGCTGGCTGGCGGGCACCTCCTGTGGATCCCTGCCAGGTGTCCTGGCTCATACTGCCCCCAAGTGGCCATCCTGGGAGCCCAAGGGCCTGGGGCCCGAGTGGCAGGGAAGGTCCCAGAATGACCAGGGCCACCGTCCCTCTCTTGGTAGGGGGCCCTACGATTCCCCTGAAAAAGTGGCCACCTTCCAGCCTGAGACCTCCAGAACCACCAATATGGTGCCCGCCAGCTTCCACCAGCCTTGGAGAGGGAGGAGCCAGCTTCCTCAACTACCTGCACGGTCAAGAGATGGACCAGCCCCTCAACACACCTCCCCCGGACCCCTCCTGTCCACCAGCATCTCCTGGGGGGCATGGGGTGCCTGGTCACACCCCTACCCCAGACCTGGCTTGGCCGAGCTTGGGGGTCTTCACAACTCAGACAGCTTGTGAGCCTGGGACTTCGGAATGTGATCTTGAGGTTCTAGGAGCCTGAGGGTAGGGCTGCAGCCCTCAGATTCCGCCCCCCACTTGGAGAGGACCCTTGAGGCCCCTCCACTCCAGAGCTACAGGGGAGGGATCAGAGCCTGCCCATTCCCGGCTTTGATTTGGAGGAGAGCTACAAGAAATAGGAGCCCTCCCTGGGCCGATGGGGACCCAGGCTCCCAGAGCATGGGCAGCGGGGGGCGGGGGGCTGTGTCCAAGGCCTCCAGCTCAGCACATTTTTCAAGAGCTGCTATTTCAGGCCAGAGTGCCCAACAGAGGAAAGCGCTTGTGGACGGGAGGGAGAGTGGTCCTCTCATGGCTATGGTGCAGGGCGGGCAGCCAGCAGGCAGGGGGGCTGCGGGAGTGGGAGGCTGTTCTCCCACCACTCAACGTTCTCCCGATGGCTAAGGTCATGGGCAGAGCACAGCCCTCCCTGCAGGTAGTCAGCCCTCTAAAAACATAAGAGCTTCATGTGAGTTCTTGAGAAACAAGCAAACTTTGGGACATCCTTACACCAAGATATACTAAGACATCATCTGCGGCCCGTCGGAAATTCAAGGATAACTGGGCATCTGTATTTATTTGCTGACCTGGCCACAATAGCACCGTCTTTCCTCAGGCTGGCTGTGACTTTTCTTCTCCAGCACAGAGGAGATTGAGGCCAAGGGTCCCTCACTCTAGGCACCCCCATCTTGGACCGATGAGCCATGGACAGGTGGAGACCACCATCCAGGGCCCCGAGGATGCCAACAGCCCTGGGGTCACAAACACAAAAGACCAAGTTTAAGGACCCAGCCCTGGCTGCAGCCACATCAGCCATGCTCTCCTGGGGGCCTATCCATTGCATTGATCCCCAGGCATCTCTGTGGAGGATTCAGCATCAACACTCACTTTCTCCTCACCAAGGGGCCTCCGAGGACCTCCAGCTACATGGTGGGAAGATGCTGTGGAATGTTCCCGGCACCCCTCCCATCGGCTCCGTGGCTGGCCTCAGACCTTCCCTTCCATGCCGTGTCTCCGCGGCCCCCTGGAGCTAACCACACAGCTGTGGACCCAGGCCCACAGGGTGTCAAGAGAGGTCTCATAGCTGATCTGGGCTCTGTGTTTGTCACGGTGACGCCCCTTTGGTGGGAAGATCCCATCCCACCTAGAGTCGGTGTTAGAACAGGGTCTAAACTGTGCAGAAAAGATGCCACGGTGTCCAGGTGCAGCCTTTGGGCCCCTCTCCCTCCTTATCACCTCCCTGCTGCCCCCTCCCAGGACTGGAGGTCTCTGTGGCTGCTCCAACACCCCCTCCACCTGCCTGCCCCACCATGCCTGCTGGCAGGGAGTGTCCAGGCTCACAGAGCAACAGCCGGGTGAGGGGACCCCACCTTGGGGTTTCAGAGGGCCAGACCCAGGTTTGCACCTTGAGGGTGAACAAGACTGGGCCACAGAGACCAGGGGTTTCTGGGCTGAAGGAAGAAGACATTCGGGGGTCAGAGGTTTCCTTCTAATGAGAGATAGTGCCAGAAGGTGGGGGCGAGGTGGGCAGTGGCAAGGCCAGGGGCCAGCATGCTTTTTCTGTGAAGGGCCAGGTGATAAATGTTTTAGGTGCCAAGGGCCAGATGGTCCCCGTCACTGCTACTCAACTGCCACGAACCAGACTCCTCGAGTCTGGACGAGATTAGCTGTGCGCCCCAAAAAACCTTACTCTCCAAGGCAGAGGGTGAGTCGATGTGGTCCACAAGCCACAGTTTGCCAACCTGCCTGGTCTAGACTGGAGAAGGGGGCTGTGGGCTGGGGCTGGGGAGCGGGGAGGATGGGGGAGCTTGGAGAACCCCACTTCCAGGACTGCATGAAGCTGGACATGGCAGAGCTGGGGAGAGAAAACGGGCTGGCCTTCCCATCGAGAACGGAGGAGGAGTGAGTGAGGGAAGGGTGTGGGGACCCCAGATGGAGTCCATCACGCAAAGGAGTGCCCGGGTGGTCTCAGGCCCCCGGAGGAAACCAAGACAGGAAGAAAGGCTCAAGGCTGTGGGTCTGGGGAAGGGGAAGGAAGGAGATTCTTGGCTCCGAGGCCACGGTTTCCTCCTGCCTGGTCTGGAAACAGGCTCCCTCTGGGGACCAGGCGCCGGACAGGAGGGCAGCCGCCGTGGCCGGCCGCGGGTAGGCAGCAGGACGCAGCCCGCCTCCCGCCTCTGCCCCATGCCTGGATGCCCTCTCCTGAGGGCACTGGCGCCCCCTGGTGGGGTGCAGCCTCTGGACCCTGACCCGCCCCATGAATCCAGAGGAGGCACTTGGTTCTAAGGTCCAGCCTCCCTCCAGTTTCTGGGGCAGAGATAAAAACCCTTTTTGGCAAGTTGGGCTAATTTCCTGAGCTCAGAGCACTGCCTGCCTCTCCCGGCCTCAGCGCTGTCTCCAGGACCTCTGATGGAGCCAAGGGCAGGGATGCCTGTCCAGTCCCACCGCCTCCAGGAGGCCCTCCGGCCTCACCCCGGACACTGTCCCCAGCCCGGAACCCTGGAGTGGTGCCCATCCTCCACAGCACAGGGGCCCCCCGTGGTCTCCGGGGCTTGGACTGATCAGGCCTCCTCATGGCTCCTTGCTCCTCACAGACCCCAGGAGCTTCCCTAGGCCTCCTCACCCTGCATTGTGCACAACTCCAGGGCTCACTACAGGCCCGGCCCCAACCAGCTGCCTGTGAGCACACTGTGAGCATGCCCTTCTGCTCGGGAAACCCCCTCTCATGGCCCCCTCACCCTAGAACTCCTATGGACTCCAGCAGCCCTCGTCTCAGAACTTGGATGGACTCTGAGACTCACCTCCAACATCACCTCCTCTGGAAAGCCCACCCTGATTGCACAGAACTGGGCCATCATTATCACCTGTGGGTGTCCACCACCCCGGGCACAGAGCCTTCCTGTGGCAGCACTTGGGAATTTGAACAGATTTGTATATTTTCATGTAATGTATTTGACTATATTTTCATACTTATATGTTAATTTAGGATATATTTTATATGTTTTGCATTTTATTATGTCTTATATATGATATGTTTTCAAAGAGTATCATATAATATATTAATATTTAAATTCTAATCTGACCAATTATATAACTTAACATGTTACAAAATGCTATATAATATACACATAGAGAATAATAATATATGATATATACACATATGCATATAATGTACAATATATACAATAGGTAAATATAGATATAATATACAATATATACATATATTTTGCATATATTATATACATATGTATTTATATGTCAATATAAATAAAATATATACATATACATATGCATACATATAATAACATACCATATGTACATGTATGTTACATACATATAATACATAATATGTACATTTATTTATATGTCAAATATATGCAAATAAAAAATAATAATATGCAATGTACATATAAATTATATATATAGTACATACACATTTATATATCAACATAAGATACACATAATATGCATATAGATAGTATATATAATATACACATATATAATAATATATAATATATACCTCTATTCATATGTCAATATAAATGACAAAGCATATACATATCTAATATGCATATATATAATATACGGAAACAAGTGGGTGCCACGTGGCCTCGGACGGAGGCAGGGAGTAGGTCCCTGAGGTGCAGATCTCATGCAAAGGAGGTTGAGGCGCTTCAATGAGGAGCCTGGAGGCCCGGGGAGAGGGGGCAGGGAGACGTGGCCTCCACCCCGCGGGAGGCTGGGGGAGAGACCTGCCAAGCCCTGAGCGGGGCACTGCAAGCCTGGAGCAGCTTAACTTCTGTTCTTTGGCAAACGCCAAACAACGCTCAAGGCCAGAATGTGTATATAGATGATAACATATAATATATACATATATAATAATATACAATTCAGTCCAGTTCAGTCGCTCAGTCGTGTCCGACTCTTTGTGACCCCATGAATCACAGCACGCCAGGCCTTCCTGTCCATCACCATCTCCCGGAGTTCACTCAGACTCACGTCCATTGAGTCCGTGATGCCATCCAGCCATCTCATCCTCTGTTGTCCCATTCTCCTCCTGCCCCCAATCCCTCCCAGCATCAGAGTCTTATCCAATGAGTCAGCTCTTCGCATGAAGTGGCCAAAGTACTGGAGTTTCAGCTTTAGCATCATTCCTTCCAAAGAAATCCCAGGGCTGATCTTCAGAATGGACTGGTTGGATCTCCTTGCAGTCCAAGGGACTCTCAAGAGTCTTCTCCAACACCACAGTTCAAAAGCATCAATTCTTCGGCGCTCAGCCTTCTTCACAGTCCAACTCTCACATCCATACATAACCACAGGAAAAACCATAGCTTTGACTAGACAGACTTTAGTCAGCAAAGTAATGTCTCCGCTTTTGAATATACTATCTAGGTTGGTCATAACTTTTCTTCCAAGGAGTAAGCATCTTTTAATTTCATGGCTGCAGTCACCATCTGCAGTGATTTTGGAGCCCCCCAAAATAAAAGTCTGACACTGTTTCCACTGTTTCCCCATCTATTTGCCATGAAATGATGGGACCAGATGCCATGATCTTCGTTTTCTGAATGTTGAGCTTTAAGCCAACTTTTTCACTCTCCTTTTTCACTTTCATCAAGAGGCTTTTTAGCTCCTCTTCACTTTCTGCCATAAAGCTCCTCTTCACTTTCTGCCATAAGGGTGCTGTCATCTGCATATCTGAGCTTATTGATATTTCTCCCAGCAATCCTCATTCCAGCTTGTGCTTCTTCCAGTCCAGCGTTTCTCATGATGTAATCTGCATAGAAGTTAAATAAGCAGGGTGACAATATACAGCCTTGATGTACTCCTTTTCCTATTTGGGACCAGTCTGTTGTTCCATGTCTAGTTCTAACTGTTGCTTCCTGACCTGCATACAGATTTCTCCAGAGGCAGGTCAGGTGGTCTGGTATGCCCATCTCTTTCAGAATTTACCACAGTTGATTGTGATCCACACAGTCAAAGGCTTTGGCATAGTCAATAAAGCAGAAATAGATGTTTTTCTGGAACTCTCTTGCTTTTTCCATGATCCAGCAGATGTTGGCAATTTGATCTCTGGTTCCTCTGCCTATTCTAAAACCAGCTTGAACATCAGGGAGTTCACGGTTCACGTATTGCTGAAGCCTGGCTTGGAGAATTTTGAACATTACTTTACTAGCGTGTGAGATGAGTGCACTTGTGCGGTAGTTTGAGCATTCTTTGGCATTGCCTTTCTTTGGGATTGGAATGAAAACTGACCTTTTCCAGTCCTGTGGCCACTGCTGAGTTTTCCAAACTTGCTGACATATTGAGTGCGGCACTTTCACAGCATCATCTTTCAGGATTTGAAACAGCTCAACTGGAATTCCATCACCTCCACTAGCTTTGTTTGTAGTGATGCTTTCTAAGGCCCATTTGACTTCACATTCCAGGATGTCTGGCTCTAGATTAGTGATCACACCATCATGATTATCCAAGTCGTGAAGATCTTTTTTGTACAGTTCTTCCATGTATTCTTGCCACCTCTTCTTAACATCTTCTGCTTCTGTTAGGTCCAGACCATTTCTGTCCTTTATCGAGCCCATCTTTGCATGAAATGTTCCCTTGGTATCTCTAATTTTCTTGAAGAGATCTCTGGTCTTTCCCATTCTGTTGTTTTCCTCTATTTCTTTGCACTGATCGCTGAAGAAGGCTTTCTTATCTCTTCTTGCTATTCTTTGGAACTCTGCATTCAGATGCTTATATCTTTCCTTTTCTCCTTTGCTTTTCACCTCTCTTCTTTTCACAGCTATTTCTCAGGCCTCCCCAGACAGCCATTTTGCTTTTTTACATTTCTGTTCCATGGGGATGGTCTTGATCCCTGTCTCCTGTACAATGTCACGAACCTCATTCCATAGTTCATCAGGCACTCTATCTATCAGATCTAGACCCTTAAATCTATTACTCACTTCCACTGTATATAATCATAAGGGATTTGATACATATACAATAATATACAATACATACATATATTCATGTCAATATAAATAAAATATGCATATATAAAACAATATGCTATCGGTACATATAAACTATATATAATACACAATGTATGTATATATTTATATGTTAAATATCAGAGAAGGCAATGGCACCCCACTCCAGTACTCTTGCCTGGGAAATCCCATGGACAGATGAGCCTGGTGGGCTGCAGTCCATGGGGTCGCTAAGAGTCAGACACGACTGAGTGACTTCACTTTCACTTTTCACTTTCATGCATTGGAGAAGGAAATGGCAACCCACTCCAGTGTTCTTGCCTGGAGAATCCCAGGGACGGGGGAGCCTGGTGGGCTGCTGTCTATGAGGTCGCACAGAGTCGGACACAACTGATGCGACTTAGCAGCAGCAGCAGCATATGTCAAATGTATGTAAATAATAGATAATAATATACAATATATGTGCTCAGTCCCTCAGTCTTAGCTGATTCTTTGTGATCCTATGGACTGTAGACAGGCAGGCTCTTCTGTCCACGGAATTTTCCAGGTAAGAGTACTGGAGTGGGTTGCTATTTCCTTCTCTAATACACTATATATACATATATTTATATGTCAAATATAGGTAAATAAAAATAAAGGCTATGTGGGGGACATGGGTAAATGTGAATAGAGACCATGTGTGAATTAAAATTATTCTATCAAAGTTGAGTGACAGAATAGTGCTTTTTTAGGAAATGTCCTCATCCCGAGGAGATAAATGTCATATTCAGCTGCCTTCGTCCCTCCAAGGGAGCTCAGACCCTTGCACCGTGAACCCCCCAGCCCCGCCCTGGGGGGCTCCAGACATCCTCAGCACAGCCCCTCCACACGAGATAGCAGCTGCTGAACCAGCCGGCCGTCATCTTCTCGGGGGCAGAAGAGAGGCTTGTTTCTGGGAACAAGTGGGTGTCATGTGGCCTCAGATGAATCCATGAGTAGTACTGGTTTTGGAAACAGGCTGCTGCCCCAAACTCCAGTCCTGGACAGGCCCGAACCCTCCTGTGTCCCCAGGAGCAGGGGCCCATCTTACACCTGAATGTAACAGTGGGAAGAAACGAACGTGAAGGGTGCTGGGGACCACCAGATCCACGCCACGCCCCCGAAGGCTGTCTGCCCAGACGGGGATGGTCAGGGTCCCCTCTGTGTAAGGGTCCTGGGACTGACTGCCATAACCAAGGACCGAGACTGGGTAGCTTAAAGCAACAGAAATTATTGTCTCAGCATTCTGGAGCCCAGAGCTCTTAAATCCAGGGGTCGGCAGGGCTATGATCCCCGGAACCCACAGACGGGGATCCTTCCTGGCCTCTTCCGGCTTTTGCAGGCGGCTGGTCAGCCTCAGCTTCTGGGCCTGCAGCCACCCCCTCTCACCCCTGCCTCTCTGTCAAACAGCATCTTTCCCTCGAGTCTCTGTCTTCACAAGGCATCTTCTCTTTCTTTTCTTAAACTCCAGTATAAGTCAGACAGGACTAGAGGTCCAACATTTCTAGCACGACCACATCTTAATTTAACTAATGATATCCACTCTGACCCTATTTCCAAATAAGGTCACCTTCTGAAACACCAGGAACAACGCCTCCAGCAGATCTTGTGTGTGTGTGTGTGTGTGTGTGTGTGTGTGTGTGTGCGCACATATTTCAATTCACAACACCCTCCTCATCCATCCCCTTTCTGCCTCTGTTTTTCTTCCTAAACTGAGAGAGTCTGTTTCAAAAGCTTTTAAGTGAATGAATAAATCAAGCGTACGTTCCAACTTCCTAAAAGGACGGGGTTTCCAACTCGAGAAGACGCCGCCTTTGGAAGGAGAGTAGAGAAGAAAGTGCCCTGGCTGCACCTGCAGATTCTGTTCAAAGAGCAGAAATTGGCTGGCTTCCTCGCGACCCTTGGGCTGCGCTCCCTCGTGAACATGGGTCTCTAGGAGTGTCCGTGACCTGGGTCTGAGTGGAGGTCCATCGTCTCGCCAAAGGAAGCCCTCTCCAGGTCTTAGTAGCCCTACAAGATCATGGGATGATGAAGACCAGCAGTCACTCAATGGTCAAGTGCATGGTGGTACCCAAAGGGGCAGACAACTCAGGTCAACCACCAGCACCACAGAGCTCCAGGCTGTGAGCACGTTATCACCCCAGGCTACGATGTTTCTTTCTCCCCGACCCTCTGAGAGATTTCAGGGGCCAGGACTGTACCCCGCCTGCCCATGTCCCTCGGGGAGGCCAGCTTCTGGTACTTAACAGATGCACACTCAATGATCAATGAATTGGGGATAGATGAAGAGTTATCTCTTCTTCACTGTATCTGAAATGTGGTGATCAAACAGAAGCTTTCAAATAATCCATTTAGGCCAAAGTGGATACAGCCTCTTCTCAACAGTGACTCTCAATGAAGCGTTTTCATAATTATCCAAAAGATTTACATCTGCTCACCACTCAACAAGTGAGGTTTGACATCTTTAATGATATTTTCACAGCTTCATGTGGATTCCTCACATCTCAGCGCCCAGGGTTCCTGGCCCCAGAAGCAGCTTGCAAGAAGCACTCGATGAATGAATGAGGAAATCGGCAAAGGACAATCGTCACAGGCTTCCCCAGTCTGCCTGGCCGTGTGTCTTTCCTTAGACTGTGAGCTGCTGGAGGGCAGGAAACACTTCTCCTTCATCTTTTATCCCCTGGAGCTCTCAGGATGTGTAACACGTATCTGTTGAATGAAGACCCACCTGGAGGAAGAAGTGAATCACACATACTCCCTGAACAGGACCGCCGAGATCCCAAACGACACCCACGAAGCTCCAACAAGGGGACCCAGAAGGACAACTCCACCCTGCGATTCTGCCAGGAAGCCCCACTTGGGGCTTCCTGGGTTCATCCTCAGGCGGTAGCTCTCCGAGTCTCAGCAGGTAGAGAGGACTGCTTCAGACGCCAGCCCCTTACAGTCATGTGTGTGCCATCCTTCCCTCCACTCAGAGAGCTCGCTCGGTCCCTTGAAACAACTGAACTATTGAAAGGGCAGTTGCCAAGCCAACTGGGATCAATGTGCTCCCTGCCTATCGCCTTCCATTTTTGGGGCTGATCCGTGAGACCCACGGAGAAGCCAGAGGTGGAGCAAAGAACTTGGTTGAGAAGAAATGCTCATCGCACGTTGCTGGGGGCTTGGTAATCTCTCTGTTCCTCATCTGAGAAGCAGCGCCCACATGCTGGTCTCCTGGGCCACTTGGCAGGATCCACAGGTGCCAGCCTGAGAGAGAGGGCGCCCAGACCCGGGCTGTGGACACACAGACACAGATGCTTCTGCGCTCGGAGCTCCAGATGTGGCCCATTGCTCAGTAGTTTCTCTTGCAGCTCCATCTTCAAAGAAAGAACTCAAGGAAGCAAAGAACTGAGCCATTAAAATCACATCAACAAACCCTCCCCCACCCCCACCACCCCCCACACTCCTTTTTATTTTCTTTCACGCAGGAAGTCTGCTTCCAAAACTTTGAGATTAATGACTAAATTCATTGCACGTTCCAGCTTCCTAAAATGATCGATTTAAAATTTAAAATGCATTGGATTTTTAAATACCCTAAAGCGGTTTGCATTTCTCCAAAATCACCAAGTGTAAACTGGAGAACTCCACAGCTCCAGAGTTAGACAGACGCGATGAGGCAGGGTGTGTGTAGGGGGTGAAGCCCCCACTTTTGAGACAGGTCATCTCAGGGGCTTCACCTGGCTTCCCTGAAGCTCACGTCCCTCACCTGTGAAAAGAGGAGGCGATGCTCTCAGAGGCCAGCAATAGGAACCAGGAAGAAAACGAGTGGAAACATCCAAGAGAGCATCTGGTCAGATGGGGCGAGCTCCAGGCACCTGCTCCAATGATGTAGAACTCCATCAGTAAGTTAGGAGTCGTCATTCTTTCCCGCTGTGATGACCTGAGCCAAGAGCTAGGAAGCATCTTGGAAACTGTCTGCCCTCCCTCCCCTCCTCTGGGGAAACCGAGTCTCAGGC
This sequence comes from Ovis canadensis, assembly GCF_042477335.2. Classification (NCBI taxonomy): domain Eukaryota; kingdom Metazoa; phylum Chordata; class Mammalia; order Artiodactyla; family Bovidae; genus Ovis; species Ovis canadensis. The sequence continues at coordinate 79,535,486 of NC_091262.1, forward strand.
CAAGAGCCTTCTGTGGTCAACAGAATAAAGCCCCCACTCCAAGATGTTCATATCCTAATTCCAGAATCTGGGAGTACGCTACCTTACATGGAAAAGGGTTGCTGCGGAGGTGATTAAATTGAAGATTTTGAGATGTCGTATCATTGTGGATTGTCTGATGGTCCTGATCAGACCAGACCCCAGCCCTTAGGAGGGGAGAGGCTTTCTTGGCTGTGTAGATGAGACGAAAGAAGAAGGGGCAGAGACGTGGTACACTGCCGGTTCTGAGGCTGCAGGAAAGGACCACAAGCCACGGTGTATGGGCACCTCTAGGAGCTGGAAAAGGCGAGCAAACAGGTCTTCTCCCTGAACCCCTCCCTGGAAAAGGCACAGCCCTGCTGACACCATGATTTTAGGCCAAAGACTCAAGCCAGGCTTCTGGCCTCTGGAACCGTGGGATAAGACACGCGTGCTGTTTCAGGCCACAGAGCGAGTGGGGACGTGTCACAGCTGCAGCAGGGAACTCACTTCTCTTTTCTAAGTAACTGACAAAGTCCATGTGCCGCAAGAACCACGGCCAGGCTCCTGGCTCCCAGTCCCAGGCTTGTCCCCCAGAGCTCTGTGTCGTTTTTTCCCCAGAATGGTTCTAGCAGCTGGCACACCCCGTCTTCCCCGCAGGAGCTTAGAGCACAGACATCACTGTTTCTCCCAGAAGCATGCTCACTCACTCATCCACTCGCTACTCGGCAGGTATCTGCTGGGCTTCATTGGTGACGCGGTGGTAAAGAGTCCACCTACCAGTTCAGGAGATGCGGGTTCCATCCCTGGGTCGGGAAGATCTCCCAGAGAAGGAAACGGCAACCCACTCCCACCTGGAGAATCCCATGGACAGAGGAGCCTGGTTGGCTACAGTCCATGGGGCTGCAAAAGATTCGGACACAACTGAGTGGCTAGACAACACCTGCTGGGTACGCCCTCTACACAGGCGCTGCTCTAGGCACCGAGGCCACACAAAGTCACTTTCCAGCAGCTCTCCATCCTGAAGGCCCCTCACGATGAAGCCCTCAAGACACCAGGGGCTCTGGGCAGCCTCAAAGGCTGGATGGACAAATAAAGGCTGGTCTATCTGTACAATGGAATATGATGGAGCAGTACAAAGGAAGACCAGCATGGATGCCCACTGACAACATGATGCTAAGTGGAGTAAGCCAGACACAAAAGCCCACGTGTATGATTCCAGTGATATGAACTCTCCAGAACAGGAAAATCCATAGAGTTAGCACGTAGATGAACGGTAGCCAGTGGCTAGAGGGAGAAGGTAGGGAGTGAATTCTTAGTAGGAATGGGGTTCTATAGGTAAGGATTTCCCAGAGAAATAGCACCGGTAGAATAGAGAGAGAGAAGATAGGGATTTACTATGAGGGTTTGGCTCGCACAATTCTGGAGACTGAGAAGTCCCAAGCCTGATGTGTGTAAGCTGAGGGCCCAGAAAATTAATGGCATAGTTCCCAGAAGGGCCAAGAACTAGGAGCATCAGTGTCGGGGCAGGAAAGATGGGAGAGCAGGAAGAGTTCACCCTTTCTCTGCCATTGTTGTCTATCCATGCTCTCCCCAGACAGGGAGACGCCCGTTGCATTGGTGAGGGCAGGTTTCTCCAGTCAGGTCACCCATGCAAACGCTAATCTATTCCAGAAGCATCCTCGGAGACACACCCAGAAATAATGTTTTCAACTGCTGTCCAGGAATCCCAGTTGACACTTAAAGTCAACCATCACAGGGGGTTTCGTCTGGGGGGATAAAAAAAGTTTTAGAGTCAAACAGGTAGAGAAGCAACGTGCATCTGGTTAGCCGTGTCCCAGATGCATTGAGGGGTCCACAGGCGAGGCTGTGGGCACCCACAGGTCCGCCAGCCCTCCTGTCTGCTCTAGAGGGTGCAGATGACTGCCCTGATCTTGTGAAGGTGACCTTGTGATCTGCTGAGAGCCGCGTGCCCCCGCAAGGGTCCACATCCGCCCAGAGCACACTTCTCAAGGGACTGATCAAGCCCCTCACTCACTGACGGTCCACCGCCTGCCCAGTTTCATGTGGTTCGGTTATAATCTACATTTGTTTATCCTTTTAACTCAGTCCATATGGGCGCAAGTCTTACAGCAGACCCTGACTGCCATGTGAGAGTTAGAAGGGAGTTTGAGAAGCATAATGAACCTGGAAGAAGAGTCTAGAGACAGAGAATCGTGGGAGTCTGTGCATGTGTGTGGCTGCCCAGTCGTGGGCAAGTGAGGGGAGAAGCGCTTACAAAAGACTCGCAACAGAGGATGAGATATTTGGGTGGCACCACCGACTCAACTGGAGAAGGAAATGGCAACCCACTCCAGTATTCCTGCCTGGATAATTCCATGCTCAGAGGAGCCTAGCAGACTACAGCCCATGGGGTCGCAAAGAGTCAGACACGACTGAGCTACTAACACAGCACACACACACACACACACACACACACACACCCGACTCAATGGACATGACTGTGGGCAAACTCCAGGAGATGGTGAGGGACAGGGAAGCCTGGCGTGCTGCCGTCCATGGGGTCGCAAAGAGTCAGACACAACAGAGCAGCTGAACAACAGCCAAACTCGGGACACGAAGCAACTCTGTTCCCCTAGAGGTTCAGACTCCAGAGATACTCAGACACCAAGACCACATACATTTCATAATTTACCCGACATTGAACAGCACCGGGTACAAACACTTCCAGAATTTTCATTCACCAATTTAAACATTTGTCTAGAAGGGGGACCAAAATGTTAACATGAAGAAGTATCTTTAGAGAGCGACGGGGGGAAATCTCAGCCCATGATCTGCACGCAAAGCCTTCCTGATGGGGTCCAGGGCTTTGCTACAGGAGCTCTGTGTCCCTCAGCAGCCTGGCCCCGGGGTAGACTGCCCCACGGTTCAGAGAAGGGCAGGGTTGCCCGCAGGCTGAGGCCCCCCAGATGGGCGTGTGCCGGACCACCCTGTCCGGCTTCTATACGTACGAGCCGATTGCTTTAAATAAAGTCAGCCGTTCCTCCAGCTAATGTGTGGATGGTGGGATCAATTGGGTAGAGAGAAACAGATTACCAAGCAGGTGGCTTCGGGCTAAAGATAAATTGTGTCCTCATGTAACTTAGCAGAGTGGGATGCAGATAGCTCCTAATATGCAAAGCAAGACTGTGTAATTACTTATTTCTGCGGGAAGCCCAGGCTGCGGCTCGTGGCTGCAGAAGCCCCAGAAGACCCTGCCCTGGTGAAAATGTTACTGCTGGAGGTGCCAGCCCGTGTGCTCCAGTGAGAACTGGGGCAGGTTCCCAGGGGGTGAGGGACCAGGGGACACAAGTCCCTGCCTGGCCCCGCCCCACTCTCCTGTCCCCACAAGCAGAGAGCGAAGAGCCCAGCGGACACAGTCTAGCTCCGGGCCAAGGGTCACACCACATCCCTGGCAGAATGATTCTTGGGGCACGCCCCTTCCTTCTTACCTGAGTGAACCTCTCCCGATGTCTGACCGCTAGACAGGCCTCCACGGATGGAACAAACCCGCTCATCACATATTTCCCCAATTTCTCACATCCCTGACGTGCTTGGCTTTTGTCCACGAGTAAGCCCTCTGGGCATCTGTCCTCTCCCCAACCCTTTTTTTTTTTTTCTCTTTTTTGGAACTAATTAGAGATTCACAGAAACTTGCCCAAACCGCACAGAGTCTCATGGACTCTTCACCTACCTTCCACCCAGGGATACCAACTTGCATAACTGCAGTTCAGCATCAAAAGCGGGAAACTGACCTCGGTGTAACCCACAGACATTATTCAGATTTTACCCATTTCATAGGCCGTCTTAATCTGATCAGGCTGCCAGAACCAAATACCGCAGACGGGTTCAACAACAGATACTTTATCGCTAACAGTTCTGGAGGCTACAAAGTCCGAGATCGAGCCACTGGCCAGTTCAGTTCCTGGTGAGGACTCTCCTTTCGGTGTGCGGACAGCCGCCTTCTTGCTATGTCCACACACACAGGGGAGAGACGACCTCTCTGGTCATAGAGAGTGCCATAAAAGAGAATGCCTCTTTCATTACGGCACTAATCCTAACAGGAGGGCTCCACCCTCTTGATCTCATCACTTTTCAGAGGCCGCCCCTCTGATACACCACCCTGGGGATCAGGTGTCAACATGGGAACCTGGGGTGGATGCCGCAGTGCTCAGCAAGGCACTGTTATATGTACTTCAGTTCAGTTCAGTCACTCAGTCGTGTCCGACTCTTGGCAACCCCATGAATTGCAGCACGCCAGGCCTCCCTGTCTATCAACAACTCCCAGAGTTCACTCAGACTCACGTCCATCGAGTCCATGATGCCATCCAGCCATCTCATCCTGGGTCGTCCCCTTCTCCTCCGGCCCCCAATCCCTCCCAGCATCAGAGTCTTTTCCAATGAGTCAACTCTTCACATGAGGTGGCCAAAGTACTGGAGTTTCAGCTTTAGCATCATTCCTTCCAAAGAAATCCCAGGGCTGATCTCCTTCAGAATGGACTGGTTGGATCTCCTTGCAGTCCAAGGGACTCTCAAGAGTCTTCTCCAACACCACAGTTCAAAAGCATCAATTCTTCGGCACTCAGCCTTCTTCACAGTCCAACTCTCACATCTATACATGACCACAGGAAAAACCATAGCCTTGACTAGACGGACCTTAGTCGGCAAAGTAATGTCTCTGCTTTTGAATATACTATCTAGGTTGGTCATAACTTTTCTTCCAAGGAGTAAGTGTCTTTTAATTTCATGGCTGCAGTCACCATCTGCAGTGATTTTGGAGCCCCCCAAAATAAAGTCTGACACTGTTTCCACTGTTTCCCCATCTATTTGCCACGAGGTGATGGGACCGGATGCCATGATCTTCGTTTTCTGAATGTTGAGCTTTAAGCCAACTTTTTCACTCTCCTTTTTCACTTTCATCAAGAGGCTTTTTAGCTCCTCTTCACTTTCTGCCATAAGGGTGGTGTCATCTGCATATCTGAGCTTATTGATATTTCTCCCAGCAATCTGGATTCCAGCTTGTGCTTCTTCCAGTCCAGCATTTCTCATGATGTAATCTGCATAGAAGTTAAATAAGCAGGGTGACAATATACAGCCTTGATGTACTCCTTTTCCTATTTGGAACCAGTCTGTTGTTCCATGTCCAGTTCTAACTGTTGCTTCCTGACCTGCATACAGATTTCTCCAGAGGCAGGTCAGGTGGTCTGGTATGCCCATCTCTTTCAGAATTTACCACAGTTGATTGTGATCCACACAGTCAAAGGCTTTGGCATAATCAATAAAGCAGAAATAGATGTTTTTCTGGAACTCTCTTGCTTTTTCCATGATCCAGCAGATGTTGGCAATTTGATCTCTGGTTCCTCTGCCTTTTCTAAAACCAGCTTGAATGTCAGGGAGTTCACGGTTCACGTATTGCTGAAGCCTGGCTTGGAGAATTTTGAGCATTACTTTACTAGCATGTGAGATGAGTGCACTTGTGCAGTAGTTTGAGCATTCTTTGGCATTGCCTTTCTTTGGAATTGGAATGAAAACTGACCTTTTCCAGTCCTGTGGCCACTGCTGAGTTTTCCAAACTTGCTGACATATTGAGTGCAGCACTTTCACAGCATCATCTTTCAGGATTTGAAACAGCTCAACTGGAATTCCATCACCTCCACTAGCTTTGTTCGTAGTGATGCTTTCTAAGGCCCACTTGACTTCACATTCCAAGATGTCTGGCTCTAGATGAGTGATCACATCATCATGATTATCTGGGTCGGGAAGATCTTTTTGTACAGTTCTTCTGTGTATTCTTGCCACCTCTTCTTACGTATGCACTTAGCTCTGTGCAATTTTACGCCCTGGGCATGTCCGCATAACCACCACCACCACGGTCAAGATGCAGGACCATCCCATCACCTGGAGGATCCCTGAGTTGCATCCTTCTTGACACACCCCCCTCCCTTATTTCCCCTCTTCCCATCTCCAGCCCCTGGCAACCCTTAAGCCGTCTTCTCATTTTGAGAACGTTGTGTGTAATGTTTCAAGACCAGTTTTCCTCACTCAGCCTGATGCCCCTGAGGTCCGTCCTCTCCACGTGCCCCCACAGTCAGCTCCATTTTGTCCCTGGGCAGTGGTCCACAGCCCGATGGACCGCGGTTTGTTTAGCTGCTCACCCACTGAACGGCATTTGGATCCCCAGTTTCTGGCTATTGAAGCTGCTATGAACACCATGCACAGGTTTCTGTGCAAACAGAAGTTCTCATCTCCCCGGGATAAATGCCCAGGAATGGAATTGCTGGCTTCTAAGGTAAGTGTTGTGCTTACTGCTTTTTTTTTTTTTTTCCCAACTGTCAAACTTTTCCAGAGTGGCCATTTCACATTTGCAACTAATGCATGAGAAGTTCCACTTCTCTGTATCTTCGCCAGCGTTTGGTGTTATCCCTATTTTTCTGAGTATTTCATAGAATGTCCTTCAGTTGGAGGTCACTGGTGTTTTTCTCAGAGTCGTCGCTATTTTTAAATTTTTTTTGCTGCACTGGGTCTTCGCTGTAGCCTGTGGGCATCTCTAGCTGTGATGTGCAGGCTTAGCTGCCCAGTGGCATGTGGCATCTCAGTTCTTGGACCAGGGATTGAGCCTGAGCCCCCTGCATTGGAAGGAAATCCTCAACCACTGGACCGCCAGGCAAGACCTTCTGACTATTTTTCATTTTGACTGTCCTGATAGGCAAGTAGTAATATCTCACTGTCGGCTTCCCTGGTGGCACAGACGGTAAGAAAAAATCTATCTGCAATGCAGGAAACTCGAGCTGGATCCCTGGGTTGGGAAGATCTGCTGAAGAAGGAAATGACTGCACACTCCAGTATTCTTGCCCGGGTCCCATGGACCAAGGAGCCAGGCAGGCTACAGTCTGCGGAGTCCCAAAGAGCTGAACACGACTAAATAACGAAAGCAACATCTCGCTGCTGTTTCCCTTCGTGTTCCCCTAGTGGCTAATGGCACCACACACTTTCCTTCACGAACCCGTCTGTCACCTGTGTATCCTCTTGGGTGACATGTCAGTTCCTGGTTTTTGCTCACTTTCTAACTGGATTGATTGCGTGTCTATGGTTGAGTTTTGAGAATTCTTTATATATTCCAGATAACAAGTCTTTTGTCAAATATATGCTTTGTCAGGTACACTACCGAGATTGTAGTTTGCTTTTTCTCTCTCTGAGCAGAGTTTGTCTCATGGCTCAAAATCTCTTAATTTCAGTGAAGGCTGGTCTGGCATTTCTCCTTTCACAGGCTGTGCTTTTGGCGTCACGTCTAAGAACTTTTCACTGAGCCCTCAGATCCCAAGGGATTCTTCCTCTGAGTTCTTCTGTAAGTTTCACATGTTTACACGTACGTCTTTGATCCATTTTGAGTTGATGTTCATATACAATGTGCGGCTTATTTTTAGGCCTGTGGGTGTTTAATCCCTCTGGCACCCTAGGCTGAAATATATCCTCTCTTTTTTAATTTTATTTTTAATCAGAGGATAATTACTTTACAATATTGTGATGGTTTCTGCCATACATCAGCAGGAATCAGCCATAGGCATGCCCCTGTCCCCTCCCTCCCCATCCCACCCCTCTAGGTTGTCACCGAGCACCAGCTTTGAGCCCCCTGCATCATATGGCAATTTCCCACTGGCTCTCTGCTTTACATATGATAATGTGTATGTTTCAATGCCAGTCTCTCTCATCCCCTCCTTTTAATACACGGAAGTGCTCATCTTCTGGGAGCCTCACGCCAGACCGGTCGTCCTGCACCTGACCCCTGGAACCTCCAGACCTGGCTCCATGCCCCCTCGGGCTCCCAGCTGAGCCTCCTGCCCTCCACTCTCCTGAGTACCCCCTGCCTTCTCCCACCCTCCAGCTGTCTGGGGGGAGAGGCAGAGCCCTGCCCACCATCGCTCTGATCCCTAGTCATCCTCTGACCTCACGGTCCTCTCCCCAGACCAGCATTCCTCGGGCACTCAGCTGGCCTGGAGGAGGAGAGTGCTTGCTCCTTGACTCTTCCCCCGTGACCCCCCGCCACTCACACCTGAGGATGTCACCCCAGGCCCCCACCTGCATCTTCTGCCCTGCAGGGCCACAGTGGCCCCTCCAGTCCTCCCACCAACCTTCCCCAAATGCCCAACCTCGGCCTCCTCGGGACCACACCCTGGCGAGTCCTCTGACTTCTGCTGGCTGTCTGTGCCCTCTTCACGTCCTCCTGTAGATTCAGGGATTGGCAGAGGAGCCCTCTGATGTCTACATCCACCTTCCAGTGCCTGGCAGGCGGGTTGCAGGCCCACCGGCATCGCCAGGTCCAAACCTTAACTCATCACCTCCCTCTCCTCCCGCCCACACCTCCTCCTGGGTTCCCTACGTGTGAAGGGCAGTGACCTCGCCCCCCAGAGTGGGCATCACCCCCAGTCTCTCCTCGCCTGCCTGCTGGATCTCCCATCCATCAGCCCCCTTGACTCGGTCCACTGTTCCCCTCCCTTCTGCTCCTCCCCCCAGGCCTCTTCCTGTCCAGACAGCTCCATCTCGCTGCCCTCCCTGCAGCGGGAGACGCGCACCTGAATGCCTCACCTGTGCTGAGACCCTGCCCAGGCCTAGCCTGCCTCCCGCTCCCGCCGCACCAAGCCCTGTGCATGCAGCCCCCGCCCGCCTCCCCGGCCTCCACCCCCTCCTCTATCATCCCTGGTCTCTTGCTTCTGGGTCTTCACCTGTTCCATCCCCCTGCCTGGCACGCTCTTCCACCCTTTTTGTTGGTCACTTCTGATTCAAGCTTCGGTCTCCACGGAAGCATCACGTTTCCTGAGAAGCTTTTTTCTGACCCTGCTCCTGCCCTGCCCCAGAGCATCCTGTATCCCCATCCACAATTGCTCATCAATGTCTGTCTCATGACCTAGAGTGTAGGACTCAGGAGGACAGGCCTCCATTTCCCCACCTGGAAGGGGCAGAATTGGACCCCTGGTGTCAAAGGGGTCCAATTGGAGGTCTAGGTCTGAGCTTTATTTCACTCTATCTCCCCGTGTGTCAGAGAAGGGGCTTGCAGGGTGTGTGCTGAGCAGAAGAGAGAATGATGGGGAGAAAAATGCATCAGGAGGAGGGAGGCAAACCCGGGCAGTTCAGTTAAAATGAGCCCAGTTGGAGGGCAGTTGGAGGGCAGTGTGAACCCTGGGGTCACAGGCAGGGACCAGACTGCCCAACAGACCCCTGATGAGGGCAGACGGAGGGTCTCAGCCCTGGGGAGATGAGCTCTCAGTGAGATTTCGAGAGGCGATGCTGGGCAGGGTGGTGGCTGGGGATGAGACTGTTGGCCCTGGAAGGATCCGGGAAACCACGACCCCACTGGAAGGATGCCTGCAGTCTGCGGGACTCCCACCTCCTGGCCCCCAAGGTCCAGTCCAGAACATCTGCCCAAGCTCCCTCCCAGGTGACAGAAGTGCCATCTCAGGTAGATAGTGCGCGTTGGCCTGGCCATTCCTCACAACTCTCTTACCTCGAATGCTTGCCAGAGACAGCTACGAGCCAGCTGAACCCGGGTTGTCCACGGACAGCAAAGGCGGGGGCTTAAAAGCCAGACCCCAGGCAGCCAGGTCTGCCTGGCCATGCCCTTGGCTGTGGGCTGCCGGGAGAGCATGTCCTTCACTGCCCAGGGCTCAAGGCCCAGCAGGGACCCAGCGCCCAGCTGTGGCCCCTATGGTCTGGCCGTGGCAAATTTGGGTGAGTTTTCACATTTAGGCTCAGCTTGGGCGTGAACCACCCAGAGGAAGCTTGCTTTGGTGGTGGGGGGAGGATGACCCACCAGGGAACACCCCCCGCCCCCACTGCCATCAGGGTTCACAGGCAGGAGGCTGTTGGGGGTGCATCCATCCCAGGCTGGGAGGCAAGGCCACGGGACCTGGTCCTCCATCGGAGAGCAGGAAGTAGGCTGAGCCAGATCAGCAGAGTGTGGTTGGCACAGCCTGGGGGGCGGGAACATGGACCTCGGGTCTTCTCTGTCATGTTTGGGGTCCTGCCCCCAAGTTTGGGGCAGGACCGGCCATGAGATTTGTGGGGCCCTGTGTGAAAGGGAAACGTGGGGGTTCCCCTGTGGGGGGTGTTAAAGCAGCGTGGCTCTTCTGAGAATGGGTCTCCAAAGTGGGGACCCCCAAATATTGATTGGTCTCCATGCCAATGCAATGGATGACAACCTGTAAAAATGGCCTGCCTGGGGCTTCGGTTAAGACACTGCATTTCCACTGCAGGGGGCGCAGGTTTGATCCCTGGTCAGGGAACTAAGATCCCACGTGCTGGTGGTTCTGCCAAACAAAAACAAAAGCCCAGCCTCCCTTTGCTCCCCCTCAAAGTGCTTCATCTTGCTGTCTCCTCTTGCTGACTTTACACTGTGGGGTACCTAGTGCAGGAGATGCTTCCAGATTCCTCTGTGGGTGTCCACTCGGGAAATGTCATCAGCTCAGTGCCTCTGTTTCCCCAGCTGTGAAGCGAGGGTCCTGGGCCCGGCGGGGATGCTCTGGTCTGTCTGGACGGGCTAGTGTGCCCCTCAGTGCCGCCCCAGCTGGGCACCCAAGGCATGGTCTTGGGGGTCGCAGAGAGAGAGCCTGGCCCCCTGGTGCCCGCCCTGCCTCACACTGCCTGCCCACCCCTCTGGTCCTCACCCCAAACTCTGTTTCATGTTCCTCTCCTGGTGTTTTTAACAAGGATCCCACATACTTGGACCAAGCCCGGCTGTAACCCTGGAGGCCACCAATAAATTTTGTAGGCAAATAAAATTGACTGAAAATTAGCATAAGAAGCCTTAAATTAACAGGATGTAATTTTATGAGTATCTCACAAACTAGTCAAAGATGTATGTCAGCCCGGGGTGAGTCAAGCCTTTCAAGTGTCTTTCATTATATAATGCTGCTAATTTTTCTCAAATGTAAGCAGTGTGCTTTCTTCCTAAACATTATGTTCTTTGTTCTGCAATTTGGAAAAATAAATTCCCTTTAAAGCCAGGCTTTACTCAACCACAAAACAAGGCAGAGAGCAGGGATCAGAGGTGACCCAGCCGCCCCTTGGTCTAGGAAGCCCCCAGCCGCACACTGGAGAGGCTTGCTCAGGGCAGTGGAGGCTTCAGGTTCAGGGCGGTTACAGTAACCGCCCCATCATAGGAATGAGTTCCATTCCGAAAGTGCATTCATAAGACCGCAGAGGCCGGGAGCTGGGAGCCTCTAAACAGAGGCTGGGAGGGGAGACAGAGGTGCTGACCCGTTAGGCTGACCATGTCTGTTGAGAAAGGCTGGCTGCCCCCTTCCCCCGGTGCATGGCTGTCTGCACTTTGGGGCTTGGCTGAGGACACCGTGCTGAGAAACCCAAACCCAACCTGCAGCAGGGGCTGGGCACACGGGCTCGGGGCACCCCAGACTGTTCACCCTGCAGCACAACCTGGGACACCGGGCGAGAGGGCCCCCACCCACCCTAGGGCAAAGAAGGCCGTGGGCCGGGCAGGGGAGGGGGTTAAAGGAGGCCGTGGAGAGTGAACCGGCATTCGCTGGAACCTGGGTAGCTGTCACAGAGGTGAGTGGAGGCAAAGAGCCTTTAGGACTCACGGACAGCTTCCCTGGATACGATTCCGTGGAATGCAGGACTCACAAGGGGCCCATCCCACAGGCTGTAGGTTTGGAGACGTAAACAACTGGGGAAATGGGGCTGACACTGATTCCAAGCTGATTGCCCCCATGGATCAAGAAGATGGATGTTGGCGAAACAGGACTGAGGCTGTCATGGGTGCCAGGCTCCTGAGTGGCACATAGACACAGGAGCTGGGAGGTTTCCCCTCTGTTCTGGAGTCCTCTGTTTAGTTTGCCAAGGAGGCAGACCCGTGCGGAAAGTTCGATGCAGATCTGGTCTGGGTGGGATTGGGGGGGCCTCAGCATTCAGAGGGTTGTGGGGCCAGGTGAGACCACCCGGGTTGGGGGGCAGAGATGCAGGTGGGGAGCTGGAATGGTGTGGCCGCCTGGCAGGAGAAGACAGGGACCCGGGCATCACACCCGGAACATCAGAGCCACTGTGAGAAAGCAGGAAGTACACGCCGCGGTCCCCCCACCACCTGCCGATCCCCAGCACAGACTCCTAAAGCCCTCGGGATTTCCAAAGCGCTAAGAGAGCCGACAACACCTCTTGTTCTAGTATTTCATCTCTGCTCCCAGTTCTGACACAGAGCTCCTAAATCCCTCGGAAGTTCCTAGGAGATGGGAGTGCCTTTGGTTCTCATGAGGCCACTCTGGGTGGGCTCCTGGATGGGGCTGGCCAACAGAAAGACAGAGCTATGATTAGAAGCTGAAACTTTCAGCCCTGTCCCCCTACCTCCAGAGGGGAGAGGGGCTGGAGACGGAGCTGATGGCCGATTACTCCCTATAAGGAAGCCCCTCTGGATCCCAACACTAGGAGGTTTGGGGAGCCTCCAGATGGGTGAGCATCCACATAAAGGGAGGGTGATGCACCCCAACTCCCCAGGGACAGACGCTCCTCTGCCCAGGACCCTCCCAAACCCTACCTACGTGTCTCTCCATCTGCATGTACATCTGTGTCCCTTTTCATATCCTTTCACAAACTGGTAAATGTAAGTTTTCCCTGGATTCTGGGAGCCACTCAAGCAAATTAATTGAACCTGAGGAAGGGTTCGTGGGAAATTCTGATTTGCAGACCCCGTGGGACCGAAGTGGTGGATGCCCTAGCTCCCGATACTGAAAGGAGCTATCGATGTCTCACCGTTATGTTCAGGCCTGGCCCCCGTCTTCAAGGTCACTGTCAGTGTCCAGGAGGCCCTTCTGAAGGGCAGTGGGCAGAGCAGCACACTTGACCGAACCCCTAAGTTGTGCTCCTGGTTCTAAAGGGAGCCCAGAGGGGAGGATGAGTGGGAATAATGCAAGCTCAATTTGCCCCAAAGCTTCCTAGCTGCGGTTTCCTTGGGCACATGCTGTGCACCCAGCTGATTCCAAGTGCTTCCCAGCTCCCAGGACCCCCAGGGACAAAGGCAGGGTCAGCCTCACTTGCCAGACGGGAAGCCTCTGAGCTGCCCCAGGTGAGCAGACAGAACTGGATGCAAAGCCTCCTGGTTATCTCTCTCTTAATCCACCCTCTTGGCCCCTGAGCTCTGGCCACGATAAAAACTTCTCCCAAGCACAGAAGTAAGGATGACGAATCTGCCACCTGAGTGTGCCCTCTGATTCCCACGCGGGAAGATTTGCAGGACATAGATGCAAGTCGTGTCAGGGGTGTGGTTAGCTCCGGTGGGGCTGAAGGACCACATGGTCACAGCAAGCCCATCCCCATCTCAGGGGGTCTCTGAGCTGACGGATTTCTGGGGTGTGAGGTCAACACGAAACAGTCTCCCGGTGATCCCCATCATGCTCCAGGGCCAGATGCTGGGCAACGGTCCATGGAGTTATCTCGGTCAACAGTCACCCGGTCCAGCTTGCTGCCTCTGCCCCCGTTTTATGCCCAGACTCGCCTTCCATGGACGTCTGGCTGCAGAAAGAGAACACTCTTGCAGCACTCACACAAGTCCAGGCCACATGGCAGGCTGATTCTCACTGAGAGCTGACACGTTGGCACCTGGCCTGTGAACTTGGCTCTAGAAAATCCTACCCCATGAAACCTGGATTCAGGAAACTCCCCCAAGTCCATGAGAGACAACCCTTCAGACTCCCCTTCCCTCCACAGGCCCAAGAAGCACGTTTCTCAGCTGTTCATTGCAAGTCCCTGCAGTCACTTCCCGTATCCTTTCTTTCTTGTTCCTGTCTGGGTAGTTTGGTCACTTTCAATGTTTTCCTTGGAGGTGACAGAGCAAAGGGGTGTGGCATGTGCAGAGGACACCTCAGGGTGGAGAGCGCCTCGCACACTGAGCACACGGGCCCCCAGACAGATGTCTTTTGCAGAGCGGGGATGGGCTGCCTCCAGGAGAAAGAAGCACCCATATTTTTTTGCACCTGTGATTAGAAAACAGCTCCTTGGGGGAGATGTAGGATTTGAGGGTAGGGATGGGAATAGACAGAACAAGCCCCCAAAGGCCAATGCTGGCAGATTGGAGGGTGTGGAATCACTGGAGATGCTGAATAGGGGATGGAGCAGTCTGGCCCGGCTGCTGAGACGAAGCACTGCAGATGGGGCAGCTCCAACCACAGACACGTGCGTGCGTACGTGCGTGTGTGCCGAGTGGCTTCAGTCGTGTCCAACTCTTTGCAGCCCTAAGGACTGTAGCCCACCAGGCTCCTCTGTCCATGGGGATTCTCCAGGCAAGAATACGGAAGTGGGTTGCCGTGCCCTTCTCCAGGGGATCTTCCCAACACAGAGATCGAACTAGTATCTCCTATCTCTCATGCATTGGCAGCGGGCTTTTTCCCACTAGCTCCACCTGAGAAGCCCAACAATAGACACGGCTCAGTTCAGTTCAGTCGCTCAGTCGTGTCCGACTCTTTGTGACCCCATGGACTGCAGCACACCAGGCTTCCCTGTCCATCACCAACTCCCAGAGCTTGCTCAAACTCATGTCCATTGAGTCGGTGATGGCATCCAACCATCTCATCCTCCGTCATCCCCTTCTCCTCCCACCTTCAATCTTTCTCAGCATCAGGGTCTTTTCAAATGAGTCAGCTCTTCACATCAGGTGGCCAAAGTATTGGAGCTTCAGCTTCAGCATCAGTCCTTCCAATGAATGTTCAGGACTGATTTCCTTTAGGCTGGACTGATTGGATCTCCTTGCAGTCCAAGGGACTCTTGAGTCTTCTCTAGTACTACAGTTCAAAAGCATCAGTTCTTTGGTGCTCAGCTTTCTTTATAGTCCAACTCTCACATCCATACATGACTACTGGAAAAACCACAGCCTTGACTAGATGGACCTTTGTTGAAAAACTAATGTCTCTGCTTTTTAAATAAACACATTTTCTCACAATTCTGGAGCCTGATAAGTTGGAAGTCAAGGTACCAGCAGGGTTACAGTAACCACCCTCCTCCCAACATAGGAATGAGTTCCGTTCCGTAAGCGCATTCATAAATCCAATGTGTTTGTAAGTTCAAAAAAGTTAGCTTAGGTACCCAACTAACACAGTTAGCTATATAGCACTGTACTATAATAGGTTTACCATATTTTTCACACAAATGACATGTAAAAAACACAAAAAATAAAACACGTTCCATCTTACAGGACAGGACCTTGAAAAGTACAGCAGGGCGGTACAATAGCTGGCATCCAGGGGCTGGCACCGAGTGAACAGGTGAGAGGAGTTACTGACTGGAGGAGGGAGGGGGGGTGGGAGATGGTGGAGCTGAAGGGTGGTCAGCAATGGGAGACGGGGGCAAGCTGTGACGCCACTCACACCTGCCGCTGATGGCACAGGTTCCGTTCCTTGCTGGAACCAGATGTGCGCTCACATCTTTGAAAGTTCTCACCTTGAAGGTTCTTACACAGGGGATCTAATGCAGTCTCTTCTAAGGCCTCTCTCCTTGGCTTGGCGAGAACTGCCTTCTCTGCATCTTCACGCCCTCTCCCCTCTGTCAGCATCCGTGTCCTGGTCTCCCCTTATCTCATGAGGACACCAGTCTGATCGGGCTAGGATCCACTCTAACGAGCTCATTTTAACTTGTTACTTCACAAGGACCCAGTCTCCAACCACAGTCACATTCTAGGGACTGGGGGAGGGGGCAGGACTTCAACATGCGCATCTGTAGAGGATGGGAGACACAAGTTAGTTCACACCAGGGAATGAAGGTTGTGTCTAAAGAGCGTGAAAATGAACATGGGACAGAAAGTGTGAGTCGCGCCACCCCCGCCCGCCCCAGTTCCCCTGGTTCTGGGCAGAAGTGAGACAGCGGGACAGTCAGACCTGACCGGTTAATCAGCAAGCTTTCAGCGAGGATTGTCAAGTGATAAATGAGCATTAACACACTTCTTATCAAGTGCTTTAATCTGCCCTGAAATCAGCCAAGTATTCATCTTGATGATGCTGATTTTCCAGGAAAATTAAATAATTGCAGGCCAGGTGGGCGGGCCTCAGTCACCCCGACATTTTCCTGTCCTTCACATCATCCCCAAGGGTCCTTGCTCAGCTCCTTGTCTGCCAGGGTGATGGAGTCCATTCTTACGGACACTCGAGAAGCCTCTTGAGCACATCCGGACACCGCAGGACGCAGACAGCTAATTCCTGAGAATCAGGGGAGACGGGGCTGTCACTGGTCCGCAGTCTCTGGACGTGAGTCATCTAAGGGCCTGTAGTAATGACTACTCCTGCAGAGCGTGGGCTGGGTGGAAAAATTGATCAGAAACTTCTTGTCTTCCCAGCCCCTGCCAAGTCTTAAAACTTTCAGAATTACAGAGAAGAGGAAAGCAGCCACCCCCTGCCGATTTCAGTGGCCTCTGTATCTGTTCACCCCACACATCCATCCTGGGGGGCCTCCCTCTCTCTTGATTATCTCTGCTCTGCACCCCAAGCAGTCAGCTCAGCCTCCCCACCAGGGCACTGCTGGCCTTAGGGTCATGAAGAAACAGCTTCCAGCTCTTAAATTGGCTGTTCCCACTCATGTTCACAGGTGGAGACGGCGATCCCGCAGGCCAGAGGGGTAAGGGGTGGAACACTGTCACGGTGGGACAATAGCCTGCCTCCCCCACCTTGCCTCAGCCCCTAGACAGACCTCCTCCCAGGGAGAGAAGCACCAGGACCACCAAAAGGCTCCAGCACAAAAGAAAATCCAAGCAGAGGAAGATGGGGCTTCTGGGGGGTGTCAGTGAGGTCTTTGGTGCTGGGAGCACCCTGGAGACCAGCCTCCACATCCCATGATGTATATATTTTTAAATTTGCATCTTAGCATCAGACAGTTGAGTTCATCACACTCCTTACTTCATGGTATACACTTACTGTCTATTATCTTTCATGTTATTAATCTTCACCTCTTGTCCCCAATTTTCATCTTTATTTCTGCCTTGCCTCTGAAGATGCTCACTGGAATTATCTCATCTACAGTCATCATATTAAAAAGCAGAGACATCACTTTGCCAACAAAGGTCCATATAGACAAAGCTATGGTTTCTCCAGTAGTCATGCATGGATGTGAGAGTTGAACCATAAAGAAGGCTGAACGCTAAAGAACTGATGCTTTTGAACTGTGATGCTGGAGAAGACTCTTGAGCAGCCCTTGGACTGCAAGATCAAACCAGTCCATCCTAAAGGAAATCAACCCTGAATATTCATTGGAAGGACTGATGCTGAAGCTGAAGCTCCAATACTTTGGCCACCTGATGTGAAGAGCTGACTCATTAGAAAAGACCCTGAAGCTGGGAAAGATTGAAGGCAAAAGGAGAAGGGGGCAGCAGAGGATAAGATGGTTAGGCAGCATCACCGACTTCGTGGACACAAATCTGAGCAAACTCTAGGAGGTAATGAAGGACGGGGAAGCCTGTTGTGCCCCCATCCAAGGGGTCGCAAAGTGTCGGACACAACTGAGGGACTAAACAACAACAATAACAACAATTCTGGAGTTCAGGCAAACCTCGGTAATCCTGCAGGTTGGGTTTCAGACCTCTGCAGTAAAGCCATTATACCAATAAACAAATCACAGGAATTTCTTGGCTTCCAAGCGCATATAACAGTTATACTTACGTTATATTGGTAAGGGACCAACATGATGCTGTTCTCCGGGCAGGAATCCTGGAGTGGGCAGTCATTCCCTCCTCCAGGGGATCTTCCTGACCCAGAGATCAAACCTGGGTCTCCTGCATTGTAGGCAGATTCTCTACCATCTGAGCCATCAGGGAAGCCTCATGGTGTTATAGGTCAATTATAATTCAAAACTAAACAAGCTCATGGAAAAAGAGATCAGATTTGTGGTTACCCAAGGTGGGAATTTGGGGAGGGGGTATAGGGTACAGATAGTCAAAAGATACAAACTTCTACTTATAAAATAAACAGGTAATAGGAACGCAATGCAGAACAAAATAAACATAATTAACACTACTGTACGTTACCTATGATAGTTAAGAGAATAACCCCCGAGAGTTGTTACCATAAGAAAAACATTTTTTTCTGTTTCTTTAATTTCATATTTATGAGAAAACGGATATTCACTCACCTTATTGTGATCACCGTGTCATGATGCGTATAAGTCAAATCATTATGCTTTGTACCTTTTCAGTTATACAGTGCTCTATGTCAACTGCATCTCAATAAACCTGGAAGAAAAAGAAAGTGATGTTTATGCCACACTGTTAAGTATATTAAGTGTGCAAGAGTCTATGTCTAAAAATCAATGTGCACCTTAATTAAAACACACTCTATTGCTCAAAAATGCTAGCCATCATCTGAACCTTCAGTGAGTGGTAATCTGTTTGCAAGAGTAACATCCAAGATCACTGATCACTGATCATCATAACACATATAATAATAATATTAAGTTTGGAATGAGGCGAGAATTACCAAAACACGACACAGAGACACAAAGTGAGCAAGCACTGTTGGAAAAACAGCACCAAATGACCTGCTTGACGCTGGGTCTCCAGAGAAACCCTTAACTTGTAAAACCACAGTATGTGTGAAGCGCAGCAAGACGAGGTCTGCCTGTAAGCATTTAACTTTGAAAAACACGTAACTGTTGTGTTTTCTTGGTAAGTGTTGTTTCCGTGGTAAGTACATTTTGTTGTGCTATAAAGCTCCTGTTTCCCACTTTTCTCAGGCAACAATATGCCTTAAAAATCTGTCTGTGCTGCTGGTCGCTGCTGTGTACAACGCTCGTTCAGTGGCTCTGACGGTGCTACGGAGTCCCGCAGCCCACACCCTCATTTTCTCGATCTGGGGCTGCAAGGAAGCTCCTTTTGTGCATCCCTGGTCCTGTCCCCGCCGTGGACTAAGGTGGGGGGTGACGGACTGACGAGCCACTCAACACAACGTGAAACGTGCCCCCAGACGGTCCCCAGCACGAGGCACTCAGCTCTCCCACCCCCCTTCACCTCTCCCCGCATTTGTACTCTCCAGCTCATCTTTTTACAAAATCAGTGCCTTATGACTACTTTCGCTTTGTCCCCCAAATTACTACTGAAATTGAGCTGTCTCTTCACATACGCATCGGCTTTTCACGTTTTTCCTTCTTCCAACCGTCCATTGTCCTCTGCCGGTGGCCAGTCTCTTACTGATTCGTCAGGGACCCCTGTATGTTCTGGATAGCAATCCCCTATCAGTTCCAATGTTATAAACACCACACTACAATCTGTCCCCTGCCTATTAATTCTGGTTCCCATGGACTGATATCTTTAATTTCAATGTAGCCAAATCCATCAGCGTGTCATCATCTGGGCTGTGATGTATAAAGGACTGTCTTTCACAAGTCCCACCCATCTGAAAGCTGCAAACTACGCTGCACACTTCTTATGCACTCGATAGTTTTACTCCTCACCAAGAGATTCCCCAGGGACTCAGTGGTAAAGAATCCGCCAAGCAGGAGAGGCAGGTTCAATGCCTGGGTCGAGAAGACGTTCGGGAGAAGGAAATGGCAACCCACTCCAGTATTCTTGCCTGGAGAATCCCATGGGCAGAGAAGCCTGGCGGGCTGCAATCCATGGGGTCACAAAAAGTCAAACATGGCTGAGTACACACCCACCCATGCAGGAAACTCTGAGTAGAAATGAACACCCCTAATCTGGCAGAGGAAACAGAGATCAAATTGCCAACATCTGCTGGATCATCAAAAAAGCAAGAGAGTTCCAGAAAAAAACGTCTATTTCTGCTTTATTGACTATGCCAAAGCCTTTGACTGTGTGGATCACAATAAACAGTGGAAAATTCTGAAAGAGATGGGCATACCAGACCACCTGACCTGTCTCTTGAGAAACCTGTATGCAGGTCAGGAAGCAACAGTTACAACCGGACGTCGAACAACAGACTGGTTCCAAATAGGAAAAGGAGTACGTCAAGGCTGTATATTGTCACCCTGCTTAACTTCTATGATGCAGAGTACATCATGAGAAACGCTGGACTGGAAGAAGCACAAGCTGGAATCAAGATTTCTGGGAGAAATATCAATGACCTCAGATATGCAGATGACACCACCCTTATGGCAGAAAGTGAAGAGGAACTAAAAAGCCTCTTGATGAAAGTGAAAAAGGAGAGTGAAAAGTCAGCTTAAAGCTCAACATTCAGAAAACGAAGATCATGGCATCTGGTCCCATGACTTCATGGGAAAGAGATGGGGAAACAGTGGAAACAATGTCAGATTTTATTTTTGGAGGCTCCACAATCACTGCAGATGGTGACTGCAGCCATGCAATTAAAAGACGCTTACTCCTTGGAAGGAAAGTCATGACCAACTAGACAGCATATTCAAAAGCAGAGACATTACTTTGCCAACAAAGGTCCATCTAGTCAAGGCTATGGTTTTTCCAGTGGTCATGTATGGATGTGAAAGTTGGACTGTGAAGAAAGCTGAACACTGAAGAATTTATGCTTTTGAACTGTGATGTTGGAGAAGACTCTTGAGAGTCCCTTGGACTGTAAGGAGATCCAACCAGTCCATTCTAAAGGAAATCAGTCCTGGGTGTTCTTTGGGAGAATGATGCTAAAGCTGAAACTCCAGTACTTTGGCCACCTCATGTGAAGAGTTGACTCATTGGAAGAGACTCTGATGCTGGGAAGGATTGGGGGCAGGAGGAGAAGGGGACGACAGAGGATGAGATGGCTGGATGGCATCACTGACTCAATGGACATGAGTCTGAGTGAACTCCGGGAGTTGGTGATGGACAGGGAGGCCTGGCGTGCTGCGATTCATGGGGTCGCAAAGAGTCAGACACAACTGAGCAGCTGAACTGAACTGAATCTGATTAAGGCTCTTTATATTAAAAGTTTCCAGAAAACATGCTATTCTGTGGACAAACTTTAGATTCGTTTCTTTTCATGCTGGAAACAAGACAAGTAGAGACACTACAGCTATTCATGTTATCATGGGAGGCTCTGGCTAATCCCATAACACAGGAAAATGAAGGGCTAGGAAGAGAAGAAGGAAGAGGCACCTCTGTCATTACCCACAGATTATATATCATCTACACAGAAACCCACCAGAAAGAACAGAAAATTGATTGGAACTAATAATAGAGTTTAGCAAGATTGCTGAATGCAAGATCAGCTTACTAAAATTAGTGGCTTTCCTCTGCACCAGTATTAACTAATTAGAAATACAGTAGAAAAAGAGATGCATTCACCAGAAGAGCTCGAACGATGAAGTATCTAGGAATGCAGGCGGAAATGAATGGAGAAAACCGTTACGAAGGAAACTATTAAAATGTAAGAAATGCAAGGTCCACGAAAGAAGACGTGTGGGAAAATGGAGAAAGAAAATGGAAAACATTGAAAGGACATTGCACTGGTCTCCTTGGTTCGCTATCACAACATACTGTAGACGGCAGACCAGGGCGTGAAGCCTGAAAAACAGAAATGTATTTCTCACAGTCCTGGAAGCTGAGAGTTGAGACCAGGGTGTCGGCATGGCCGGGTTCTGGCGAGACCCCTCTTCCCGGCTTGCACCCAAGACCCATCTTGCTGGGTCTTCATGTGGTGAAGCAAGAGAGAGAGCAAGTTCTCTGGTGTCTCTTCAGTCCCCAAGTCAAGTCCAATTCTGCAACCCCATGGACCGCAGCATGCCAGCCTTTCCTGTTCTTCACTATCTCCCGGAGTTTGTTCAAATTCATGTCCATTGAGTCTGTGTCCCTTCTTACTAGGGCACTAATCCCATCATTCAGACCCACCATCATGACCTCATCTAATCCTAATTACCTCCCCAATGCCCCATCTCCAACACCATCACACTGGGGATTAGGACTTGCTGCTGCTGCTGCCAAGTCACTTCAGTCGTGTCCAACTCTGTGCAACTCCATAGACAGCAGCCCACCAAGCTCCCCCATCCCTGGGATTCTCCAGGAAAGAACACTGGAGTGGGTTGCCATTTCCTTCTCCAATGCATGAAAGTGAAAAGTGAAAGTGAAGTAGCTCAGTAGTGTCCGACTCTTAACGACCCCATGGACTGCAGCCTACCAGGCTCCTCCATCCATGGGATTTTCCAGGTAAGAGTACTGGAGTGGGTTGCCATTGCCTTCTCCAATTAGGACTTGAACCTATACATTAGGGGAAGACTAAACATCCAGTCCATAACAGACGTAAAGGAAAACAAAAATAAAAGAGAAAGAAAGACTCTTTCTATGGGTGCTTTCAACAGACCCTTGCTGTTGTCAAAGGTCTGTTACCAACAAAGGTCCATCTAGTCAAGGCCATGGTTTTTCCAGTGGTCATGTATGGATGTGAGAGTTGGACTATAAAGAAAGCTGAGCGCCAAAGAATTGATGCTTTTGAACTGTGGTGTTGGAGAAGACTCTTGAGAGTCCCTCGGACTGTAAGGAGATCCGACCAGTCCATCCTAAAGGAAATCAGTCCTGAATATTCACTGGAAGAAACTGAGGTTGAAGCTGAAACTCCAATACTTTGGATACCTGATGTGAAGAACTGACTCATTTGAAAAGACCCAGATGCTGGGAAAGATTGAAGGTGGGAGGAGAAGGGGACGACAGAGGATGAGATGGTTGGATGGCACTGCTGACATGACATGACTCAAACGCACATGAGTTCAAGTAAGCTCCGGGAGATGGTGAAGGACAGGGAAGCCTGGGGTGCTGCAGTCCATGGGGTTGCAAAGAGTCAGACACGACTGAGCGACTGCACTGAACTGAACCCTTAAAATTGTAAAAAATGGCATATTTTCCCATATTCATCTATAAATTCAACGTAATTGTGTGAAAATGCCAGCTGAGTTTCTTGGTGGACTTCAACTCATTCTGAAACATGCTGAAGCTAGAGTGCCCCCAAATTGCCAGATCTGGTTTGAAAGAGAAGGGCCCAGAGTTGGCGGTAGCAGTTGGCTATACAATGGAGACATTCTACACAGACCATGGATTCCTTTTCACTGCTGTGTAACAGACTATATTCTTCACCACTAGTGCCTTAAAATCACAAAAACTTGATCAAACACTCTGCTGCACGTGTTGAGTCATTTTGCTCCTTTGGTCTGATAACGTGGTAAATAACGTTGATAGAATTTCTGAGGTTAGGCTGTTCTTGCACTCCTGGAATAAACCTGACTAGATAATTTTTCAAAATACACTGTAGGGTTAATTAGTTAGCAGCTTATTCAGTATTTTGCCTCTGTTTTTATAAGTGAAATAGACTTATTGTTTTCCTCATATTGGTCATATCTGAACTTGAGATAAATGCTATTTTGCCTCATTAAATGGAGTTGGGCAGATTTCCTTATTTTCTATTTGTTTTCTGAAACAATTTCTCTAAGAGTATCCATCTGATCCTCTCATCTAAAGCTCTCTGTGCCTGAGGATTTTTTGAGTGGAATGTCTTTGATTGTTATTTCAGTTTCTTAAGAGCGCACGTTTATTATGTTACTTCAGTCTTCTGTCTCTTTGCTGTATGCTTTTGACTGCTTGATCTCATGGTCTATCAGCTTCTAAGAGGGAGATTTTAAATGACGGCTTTAATTGTTGGTTTATCTGGTTTTCCCCACGGCACCATTGCTTGTGGCTTCACGCATCTCAGTGTTATCTTATCAGGAGAATATATGTTTGTGTTTGTTATATTTTTTCCACAATACTCTTTTCAGTTCCGTTCAGTTCATTCGCTCAGTCGTGTCCGACTCTTTGCGACCCCATGAACTGCAGCACGCCAGGCCTCCTTGTCCATCACCAACTCCCGGAGTTTACCCAAACTCACATCCATCGAGTCGGTGATGGCATCCAGCCATCTCATTCTCTGTCGTCCCCTTCTCCTCCTGCCCCCAATCCCTCCCAGCATCAGGGTCTTTTTCAATGAGTCAAATCTTCGCATGAGGTGGCCAAAGTATTGCAGTTTCAGCTTCAGCATCAGTCCTTCCAATGAACACCAGGACTGATCTCCTTTAGGATGGACTGGTTGGATCTCCTTGCAGTCCAAGGGACTCTCAAGAGTCTTCTTCAACACCACAGTTCAAAAGCATCAATTCTTCTGCACTCAGCTTTCTTCATACCCTTTTCATTGGGGTGTAATTTCTATATAATTTTTTTAGGACTTTATTTTTTATTTTTTTAAATATAAATTTATGTATTTTAATTGGAGGTTAATTACTTTACAATATTGTATTGGTTTTGCCATACATCAACATGAATCCACCACAGGTATACATGTGTTCCCCATCCTGAACCCCCGCCCTCCTTCCTCCCCGTACCATCCCTCTGGGTCATCTCAGTGCACCAGCCCCAAGCATCCTGTATCATGCATCGAACTTGGACTGGCGATTCATTTCATATATGACATTATACATGTTTCAATGCCATTCTCCTAAATCATCCCACCCTCTCCCTCTCCCACAGAGTCCAAAAGACTGTTCTATACATCTGTGTCTCTTTTGCTGTCTTGCATACAGGGTTATCATTACCGTCTTTCTAAATTCCATATATATGTGTTAGTATACTGTATTGGTGTTTTTCTTTCTGGCTTACTTCACTCTGTATAATCGGCTCCAGTTTCATCCACCTCATTAGAACTGATTCAAATGTATTCTTTTTAATGGCTGAGTAATACTCCGTTGTGTATATGTACCACAGCTTTCTTATCCATTCATCTGCTGATGGACATCTAGGTTGCTTCCATGTCCTGGCTATTATAAACAGTGCTGCGATGAACATTGGGGTACACGTGTCTGTTTCAATTCTGGTTTCCTCAGTGTGTATGCCCAGCAGTGGGATTGCTGGGTCATAAGGCAGTTCTATTTCCAGTTTTTTAAGGAATTTTATCAGATTCCTTAAATGCTAATTCCACTGTTCTCCATAGTGGCTTCAAAAAATTTTATTGAACCATAGCTGATGTATAATACCCAATTTACATATAATTAAATGCACAGATCCGAAGTATACAGTTTGGTTTTGACCAATGTGTATACCATATACACAACTCCCAACTCAAGATACATAACACTTTATCATCCCAGATAATTACCACCTGACCCATTCCAGTCTTTGTTCTAACTTTCCAACAACAACTAATTTGCCTATTTTGCCTGTTGTAGAACTTTCCATAAATTAGAATTGCACAGTAGGCTCTCTAATTTGTTTTTAGACTTCTCCACTCAGCGTAATGCTTTGGCTATTCACTCGTGTTCTCACATGTATCAATCACACACTCCTTTTCATTGGGATTTTCCAGGCAAGAGTACTGGAGTGGGTTGCCATTGCCTTCTCTGAGTAAATAAACCATGATTGGTTCAATCCATTATCTTATTGATGGCCATTTAGGTTATTTTCAGTTTTTAGCTATTATACATACAATGCCTACAAATAATTTCATATGAATATCTTATTTCATATCTCTTAGGTGAGTACCTAAGAGTAGAATTGCTTGATTATTGATTTCATGTATGTTAGTTTTATAAGGATTGAAGGATTTTCCAAAGTAGTTGTAGCACTTGACACCTTCACAGTAGTTAATGGAAAGCCTGATTGTTCTACATTCTCAGTCACCCTTGATGCGGTCAGTCTTTAGGTTCAGTCATTCTACAGGTATGAAATGTGTTAAATTCATTGCAGCTTTAAACTGCGTTTCTCTGAGCAGCAATAATGCTAAGCACCTTTGCATGAACATATTGGACATTTGCATATATTTTCCTGTGAAGTATCTATGCAAGTAAGAGAACTAAAAAGCCTCTTGATGAAAGTGAAAGAGGAGAGTGAAAAAGTTGGTTTAAAACTCAACATTCAAAAAACTAAGATCATGGCATCCAGTCCCATCACTTCATGGCAATTAGATGGGGAAACAATGGAAAGAGTGAAAAGCTTTATTTGGGGGGCTCCAAAATCACTACAGATGTGTGACTGCAGCCATGAAATTAAACAACATTTGCTCCTTGGAGGAAAAGCTATGACCAACTTAGACAGCATATTAAAAAGCAGAGACATTACTTTGTCAACAAAGGTCTGTCTAGTCAAAACTATGGTTTTTCCAGTAGTCATGTATGGATGTGAGAGTTGGACCATAAAAAAAGCTGAGTGCTGAAGAATTGATGCTTTTGAACTGTGGCATTGGAGAAGACTCTTGAGAGTCCCTTGGACTGCAAGGAGATCCAACCAGTCAATTCTAAAGGAAATAAGTCCTGAATATTCATTGGAAGGACTGATCCTGAAGCTGAAACTCCAATACTTTGGCCACCTGATGCAACTGATTCATTTGAAAAGACCCTGATGCTGGGAAAGATTGATAGCAAGAGGAGAAGGGAACAACAGAGGATGAGATGGTTAGATGGTATCACTGACTTGATGGGCATGAGTTTGAGCAAGTTCCAAGAGTTGGTGACAGACAATGAAACCTGGTGTGCTGCAGTCCATGGGGTCGCAAAGAGTCAGACACAACTGAGTGACTGAACTGAACTGATCTATGCAAATAATTTTGCTCATATTTTATAGGATTACCTTTTTCATTTTGATTTATACTAGTTATATATGTATTCAGGCTATAAGTCCTTTTTCAAATATATGTACTGTAAATATTTTCTCCCAATCTGTTGCTTGCATTTTCACTTTACTAAAGGAGTCTTTTAATGAGCAGAGCTGAAATCTTTAATTTTTTATAAAATCCAATTTATCAGTCTTTTCTTCTACAGTTAACATTTTTGAACACTCTCTAAGAATACGTGTTCACATGAAGGTCTCACAGATATTTTCCAGTGATGTAGCCTTTACATTTAGGTCAATAGTTCACAACAAAATAATTCTATATGGTGTGAGGATACAGTCGATTCATTTTTTCCCCATATGGATATCAAGTTGTTGCAGTATCATTTGTTGGAAGGAGTTTCCTTTCCCTCTGGAATTACACTGGAGTTTTCATCACATTTCAATTGGCCCTATATGTGTGAATCTACTTCTAGACGCTATATTCTGTTAGATTATCTGTTTGTCTAACCACATGGCAATACCGTACTGAAATAGTGACTGCAGCATTTTAACCATTCTTGAAATCGAGTTATGCAGGTCCATCAGCATCGCGTATCTTTCGCCTGCTTGTGTTGACTATTCTAGCCTCTTTATGTGGTTGTTCGGTTGCTGAACAACCCCATGGACGGCAGTACACCAAGCTTTACTGAGATATAATAATTTACATTCAGTTAAGTGCATATATTTTAAGTGTACAATTTGATAGGATTATATATACACACACATGTGTATCTGTGAAACTATGACCACCATCAGGAAAATAAAGACATCCATCACGCCCTGAAGTTTTCTTTGGTCTCTTTGTAATCTTTATCTTCCCTCTGCCCCCTTCTTCCAGGTAACCACTGACATGCTTTCTGCACTACAGGTTAGCCTGTATTTTCTAGAGTTCATCTACATAGAATCCACTATATGTACACTTTTTTAATCTACTTTATTTCACCCAATTTTCCTGAGATCCCTCCCTGTTAAGTAATCAACGGTTCTCTTCTCTTAGTGCTCAGTAGTATTTCATTGCATGAATGTCCTAAAATGTCTTTATCCTTCTACTGGTTGCTGGATATGTGGAGGCATTACGAACAGAACCACTATGAATATTCATGTACAAGTATTTGTGTCGACATATGCTTTCTTTCCTCTTATGTAAATATCTGAGAGTGGAGTGGCCAGAGCATATGGTTGGGGTACATTTAACTTTTCAAGGAACTGTCAAGCCGCTTTTCACAGTGGTTGTACCATTCCGCACCCACTCCAGCAGGATGTGAGTTTCAGTTGCTCCACATTTTTGTCAACATTTGGTTTGGTCAGTCTTTTCATTTTAGCCACACTCTCTCGCATGAAGTGGTATTTCACTGCGGTATTTTAATTTTCTATTGGAATATAGTTGGTCTACGATGTTATGTTAGTGTCAGGTGGACCGCAAAGTGATGCAATTATACGTATCTTTTCTTTTTCACATGCTCTTCACATTTAGGTTATTACAGAGTATTGAGTAGAGTTCGCTGTGCTATATAGTAGGTCCATGTTATTTATGTATATACCTGTGTGTATATGTGAATCTCAAACTCCTAACTTATTCCTCCCCTGCTTCCCCCTTTGGTTACCAAAAGTTAATATTCTGTGTCTGTGAGTCTATTTTCATTTTGTAAATAATTCATTTGTATCATTTTTTTTAAGATTCCACATGCAAGTAATGTCACATCTGGCCTCCTTCACCTAGCATAATCATCTCTAGGCCCATCCATGTTGCTGCAAACGGTATCATTTCACTCTTTTCAAAGGCTGAGTAGTATTCCGTCGTATTTAGGTACTACATCTTCCTTATCCAGCCATCTGTTGATGGTTTAGGCTGCCTCCATGTCTCAGCTATTGTAACTAGTGCTGCTATGAACACTGGGGTACATGCAGCTTTTCAAATTATGGTTTTCTCCAGATATAAGCCCAGGAGTGGTGCTGGATCATCAGGAAGCTCTTTTGTTTTTTAAGGAAACTCCATACTGTGGTTTTAATGTGTAGTTCACTAATGATGGTGGGCTGCCGTCTATGGGGTCGCACAGAGACAGACACGACTGAAGCGACTTAGCAGCCGCAGCAGTAGTGATGGTGATGTTGAGCCTATTTCTCTCGTTTATTTTCCATCTATATGGAGGAGTGTATATTCAACCATTTTGTCCATTTAAAAAATTAGGTTGTGTTTTCTTACTATTATTTGAAACATTTATTTATATACATTCCAAATACAAGTCCTTTATCAGATATATGCTTCGAAAATATTTTCTCCTAGGCTGTCGCTCGTCCTTTCATTCTCTTACGGATGTCTTTTGAAGGACAGTTTCCACTTTTGATGAAGCACAATTTATCAGTTTGTTCTTTCATGAATCATGCTCTTAAATACCACATCCAAGACATCTTTGCCTAACTCAAAGTCACAAAAAATTCCTTCAATATTTTCCTTTAGAAGATTTATGATTTTAGATTTTTCATTTAGGTCTAAGACTCGTTTTGAGTTAATTTTTGTAAATGGTGCAAGTCACAGATCCAAGTTCAATTTATGGGCTATGGGTATCCAGCACTATTTGTTGAAAAGACCTCCATTTCCTCTTTTTCTGTACTTTTGTCAAAAATCAATTTTGCAGTCTAATTTTAAACTCACTTTTCTGTTCCGTTAACCTATCTGCCATTCATGTGGTCAATATCATGCTACAGCTTTTTTTTTTTAACATAGTTACAAAACATTTTTTCTTACGGTGAGGACTTTGAAGATCTCCTCTCTTAGCAACTTTCCAATATGCAGTACAGTATTACTCATTATAGTCACCATGCTATACATCATATCCTGATGACTTACTAATTTAATAATTGAAGATGTTACCTTTGACCCCCTTCACCCACTTTACCCACTCCTCCACCCTGCCTCTGGCAACCACCAGTCTCTTCTCTGCATCTATGAGCTTGGTTTTCATTGTTGGTTTAAATTCCACGTGTAAGTGAGACCATACAGTGTTTATACTGGCTTGGTCAAAAAGTTTGTTCAGGTTTACAGACAAACTCGAGTGAACTTTGATTCACCCTGGTGGCTCAGCTGGTTACAGAAACTGCCTGCAAGACAGAAGATCAGGGTTCAATCCCTGGGTCAGGAAGATCCCCTGGAGAAGGGCATGGCAACCTACTCCAGTATTCTTGCCTGGAGTATCCCACGGACAGAGGAGTCTGGTGGGCTTCAGTACATGGAGTCCCAAAGAGTTGGACATGACTAAGCAACTAACACTCCAATATTTCTCTGTCTGACTTAGTTCACTTAAATTCACTTAATTCACTAAATGCCCTCAAGGTCCACCCACGTTGTTGCAAAAGTCAAAATTTCATTCTTTTTAGGGCTGAATATTTCACTGTATATATATGCTATATTTTTTCATCCATTCATCCAGCAATGGACACTTGGGTTGTTTACATGTCCTGGCCATTGTGAATAATGTTTCAGTGAGCATGGGGTGATGTATGTATCATTTCAAATTAGTGTTTTGACATGACAGGTTTTTTAATAAGTTGAAATCAGATAGAGGTAGGCTTCTAACTTTACTTTTATTTTTATAGTTATTTTGGCCATGTTAGGTCCTATGCATTTTTATAAAAACTTTAGAATCATCTTTTCCATTTCTACTAAAAAAAAAAAAAAAAAAAGGTTGTTTGGGATTTTTATTGTGATTGCACTGACCCCATAGATGAATTTAAGTTGATTTGGAATTTTAACAATAGGTGATTTTCTGATTCATGAACAAGAGACTTCTCCTGCAAGGGCTCAAAGGGCATGTGTATTAGATTTGAAGATGTCCTATAGAACAATGATGCTTTTTTTTCTTAAGCTTTTTTCTCTGCATACTTCATATTGGGTATGTTCTATTGCTACATCTGAAAATGCCCTCTTCTTCTGCAGTGTCTGATATGCTGTTAACTCCATCCAGTAGATTTTTCATCACAACATTGCAGTTTTCATCTCCAGATATTCAGTTTGCATCTTTTTTTAAATTCTCCATGGCTCTACTTAACTTTTGAACATATGGCACACCGTTATAATAACTGCTTTGATGTCCCTGTCTGTTAGTTCTAACACACTTCTGGGCGGATTTGACTGACTGATTATTCTCCTCATTATGGGACTTAACGTTTCTGCTAATTTGCAGCCTGATCATCTTTGTTTGGATTCCAGACATTGTGAATTTTACCTTGTCGGGTGCCAGAAGCAAAAACATAAATATTCCTGAGCTGTGCTCTGAGCTGAAGTTAAATTGCTTGCAAACCGTTTGATCCTTTGGGTCTTGTCTCAGTGATTTGCTAAGTGAGATCACAGCAGTGTTTAATCTAGGGTGGTGGTGCTAAGTCGGAGAAAGCGAGGTGCCTGGACTGCAAAATCAAAGGAGGCGCCTGTCCTGAGTCACCCTAGGGCCGGCTTGCCTATCTCGTGCTGTAGTCTCACTTGCCTCACCCTGGTCCCAGCCCTGATAAGGGCTGATCATTTCCCACTTCTCAGACCAGATCTTTCCAAGTACTTTATCCAACTCCCCATGAATTATGGGGTTTCCCAGCCTGGCTGTTGGAAGAGGCAATATTCCCAATTAGTGCTGCGTGAGTGGCTGTTGTTGTTCAGTTGCTAAGTTGTGTCCAACTCTTTGCAACCCCATGGACTGCAGCATGCCAGGCTTCCCTGTCCTTTATTATCTCCCAGAGTTTGCTACCATTACTGCTAGTCTGTACAAGCTGTTCTTTCCCCAGCCATGGGTGGTTTCCTTACACCAGTGTGCCGATGGGCACTCAGCAAATACTCAAGGGCACCCTCTGGAGATCCCAGGGGTTCCTTTTTTTTTTTTTTTCCTCCTTTTATTGGCTGTGCCTGGTCTTTGGCATGGTATGTGGGATCTTTATCCATGGCCTGAGAACTCTTATGCAGCATGTGGGATCTAGTTCTCTGACCAGGGATCAAACCTGGGCCCCTGCATTAGCAGCTTGGAGTCTTCCCTGGACCAGCAGGGAAGTCCTTTGGTGGTTCTTTCTCTACTCTGCTTTCTCCTCTCTGGTATTCTGCCCTGTGAGCGCCAGTTACCTTGGTGTCCCTGGACCCTCATCCTGAGATCCTCAACCCAGGGACTTTGGCCACTCTGGCAGGGCTCCCCGACTGTACCACAGCCTACAGATTACCTCAAGGCAAGAAGCTGGGATGGGGCTTCCCTGGTGGTTCAGCAGTAAAGAATCTGCCTGCAATGCAGGAGATGCAGGTTCGATCCCTAGGTTGGGATGATCTCCTGAAGAAGG
The DNA here is from genome assembly GCF_042477335.2 of Ovis canadensis. Classification (NCBI taxonomy): domain Eukaryota; kingdom Metazoa; phylum Chordata; class Mammalia; order Artiodactyla; family Bovidae; genus Ovis; species Ovis canadensis. Next base: position 79,567,365 of record NC_091262.1, read on the forward strand.
GAATGGCAACCCACTCCAGTATTCATGCCTGAAGAATCCCATGGACAGAGGAGCTTGCGGCCACACTACACGCCATGGGGCCACAAAGAGTCAGACACGACTGAGCAACCAAACAACAACAAAGAATTTGGAATAGTGAAGGGGCCATCTCAGCTGTTTCCCGTCTCTCTGCCCTTTGTCTTGCTGTTGAAGGTCTTGAAAAGCATCATTTTATATGCTTGCCTTATTGTTGTTATTGTTGTTTCAGATGAAAGAGTGCGTTTGATCCCTGTTACTCCATCTCAGCTGGTGGTGGAAGTCTGTTTCTATATAAATTTTAGGACAAGTTTATCAATTTCTGTTAGAAAGCCTGCTAGGATATTGACTGTGATTATGTTGAATCTGTAGATCAATACGGGAGAATTGACATTTTAATAACATTGAGTCTCCCTATTTATGAACAAGGCATAGCTCCCCATGTGTTTGCATCTTTTAAAATTTATGAACACAATGAATTTTTCATTTTGTTCAATTTATCCCCCAGAAATTAATATCTTATGTTCTTTTAAATGGTATTAAGTTTAAATTTCATTTTTCAGTTGTTACTGCTATCATTGAGAAATATACTTGATTTTGGTATACTCACCTTGTATCCTGAAGCTTTGCTAAATTAAATTATTACTCCTAAAAAGGTTTCTTTTTTTGGTAGTTTTTTAAAAGAGATTTTCATATACAGAATCGTTTTCTGAGAATAAAGAAAGGTTACTTCTTTCTTTCTAGTTTTTGTCTCTTATTCTGTCCTTGCTTTCTTGCAATTGCTATGACCTCTGGAACATGTGGATTAGAGGTATCAAGAGTAAAAATCTTTGCCTTATTTTTCATCTTAAGGGAGACAGTTCAGGCTTTCACTATCAAGTGATAGGGGCTTTTAGGAGTACATTTCCCTTTTTGTGGCAGTTTTCTTATATTACTAGTTCAAGAACAGTTTTCTCTAAATTTTTAAATAATAGTTAAAAATTGAACATTACAAATGTTTTTTACACATCTATCAAGATGATCACACTCAACAGACATGAATTTGAGCAAACTTTGGGAGACAGTGAAGGACAGAGGAGCCTGGCGAGCTGCAGTGTATGAGGCCACAGAAAGTCAGATACAACTTAGCTACTGAGCAGCAACAACAACATATATATTATCATTTTATATACTGTTGGCTTTTGATTTGCTAATATTTTGAAAAATTTTGCGCCTAGTCCTGAGCAATATTGACTTGTCTCGTTTCCCTTCCCTTATAATATCCTTTTCAGGTTTTGGTATCTGTTTTACTTTAATCCTCATAAAATGAGTTGGGAAATATTCATTTCTTTTTTCTGAGAAACTCTGCATACTGTTGGTATCATTTCTTCCGGAGACGTTGGATGGGAAAAAAATGAAGCCATCTGGCCTGAAGTTTTGTGGGCCTTTAATTATAAATTCAAGTTCCATAATAAATAAATATAGGAAATTTTAGATTTTCTGTTTCTTCTTATCTTAGCTTTAATAAGTTGAATTTTTCAAGGGAATTTTTCATTTCATATAAGTTGAATAAATTTGCATAAATTTGCTCATAATAGTCCCTTATTATCTTAGTAGCGTCTTTAAAATAGTGGTGGTCCCTCTTTCATCCTGATATTGATAATTTATTTTTTCTCTATTTTAAAAAATCAATCTTGCTAGATTTTTATCATTTTTATTAATATTTTCAAAGAAATGACTTTTGGGTTCCTTGATTTTTTGCATTGCTTAGCTATATTCTGTGTAATCTGTTTTCATGCTGTCTTAACATAGAAGATAAGTCTGATTTCAAATTTTTATTCTTTCCTAATATAAATATTTTAACCTACAATGTTCCTCTAAAATTTATTTGGTTGAATACCACATATCTTTTAAAATATTAATTTTAAGAATGATTTTAGATTTATAAAAATGTTGCATAGATAGTACAAAGAGTTCCCATATACTCCATAGCCAGTTTCCCCTTTGTTACTATCTCACAGGTATGATGTAAGTATACAGACACACGATGAATTTGTCACAGATAGTGAACCAATACTGATGGTTCATTGATTCCATCCAGAACACACATTTTGCCACCATGTCTCCTAAGTTTCCTCCAAACTGACCGTTTTTCAGACTTTCCTTATTTTTGATGATCATAACAGTTTTGAGGACTACTGATCAGGTATTCAGTAAGTGTGTATACCCCCATGTATTTATATATGTTGTATTTTCGTCACATTTGAGAGTTTTTCTAGTTTCTCTATTTTTCCACCCATTGGTTATTTAGAAGTGTGTTGCTTCATATCTCCAAATTCAAGGATCTCTAGTTATCTTTTTGGTATTGATTTCCACTTTAATTCCATCGTGGTGGGGGAACTTATCTTCACTAATTCTTCTGAAATGCTATACCGAAATTTGCTTTCTGACATAATATCTATTCTGTCATGACGTTTCATGGGCAATAGGAGAGAATATGTATTCTGCATTTATTGGCTGTAGTAGTCTATAAAAGTCAATTACATCAATATGTACTATTAAATCAAGTGTTATTCAAACATCCTATCGTTTACAGATTTTTTTGTCTACTTGTTTTATGAATTAATGAAAGGGGAACATTATAGTCTGCAGCTATAATTTTGGACATGTTATCCCTCCCTTTATTTTGTCAATTTTTGATTTGTATATTTTGAAGCTCTGTTTTAAGGTATAAACGCACTTAGAATTAGTAAGCGTCCTTAATATATTGACAGTCCTAGCACGAAATGTCCCTCTTTAACTCCAGTAGAACCCATTCACAGCTAATGTAGCTATGGGTATGGTCAGGTGGAAATAAACCATCTATTTGTTTTCTATTTGCCCTTCCTATCTTATTTCTTTGTTCCTCCTTTCCTGCCTTAAGCAAATATACTTAGCAATCCATTATATCTCCTATTTTGGATATTTAGGCATATCTCTTTGGATTATTGTTTTCAGGGTTACTATAAGGATCACGGAGAAGGCAATGGCACCCCACTCCAGTACTCTTGCCTGGAAAATCCCATGGACGGAGGAGCCTGGTGGGCTGTAGCCCATGGGATCATGAAGATTCGGACACGACTGAGTGACTTCACTTTCACTTTTCACTTTCGTGCACTGGAGAAGGAAACGGCAACCCACTCCAGTGTTCTTGCCTGGAGAATCCCAGGGACGGCGGAGCCTGGTGGGCTGCTGTTTGTGGGGTCGCACAGAGTCGGACACGACTGACGCAACTCAGCAGCAGCATAAGGATCACAACATGTGATCACGGTTGCCATTTCCTTCTCCAGGGAATCTTCCCGACAGAGGGATCGAACCCAGGTCTCCTGCATTGCAGGCAGACGCTTTACTGTCTGAGCCACTAGGGAAGCTCATCTAAGAATCTTACAACAGTATATTTTTAACCCTCCAGTTTCTGTGCAATTGTGTGTTTCATTTCTGCATGTAAGAAACTCCACGTTACACGGCTGCATGGCTATAACAGCAATCACATGTTTTAAAGAAATTAAGAAAAACAGTTTATTTACTACTATATTAACTGTTCTCATTGATCTTCATGTTCTGTCCTATAGGCTATCCAGGCTATCTAGTATTATAGCCTTTCATTCTAAAGAATCTAATTAAGCATTTCCTTTTCTTTTTTTTCTTTATAATTTATATCAGCAGTTTTTTATCCTTTTTTCATTTTTAAAAGTTTCATTGAAAGATAACTGACATACAATAAACTTCACATATTAATTATATAATTTGATAAGTCTGAATATACGCATATACCTATGAAACGATCACCACAATCAAGGTAACAGATCCATCACCTCCAAAAGTCTCTTTGTGCCCCTTTGTGTGTGTGTGAGTGTGTGTGCTTGTGGTTAAGAACTCTTAACCTGAGGTTTACTGTCTTAACTAATTTCAAGAGTGTAGTAAATTATTGTCCAGTATAGGCATTATTCTGTGGGGCTTTCAGGTGGCTCAGCAGTAAAGAATTCACTTGCAGTGCAGGAGACACAGGAGACGCGGGTTCAATCCACAGGCCAGGAAGATGCCCTGGAAGAGGGCATGGCAACCCACTCCAGTATTATTTTTTTTCCCTCAGTTTATTTTAATTGGAGGATAATTACTTTACAATATTATGTGATGGTTTTTGCCATACACTGACATGAATTGGCCACAGGCCAGGAAAATCCCATAGACAGAGGAGCCTGGTGGGGTGGAGCTCATGGGGTCGCGAAGAGTCGGACACAACTGAAGCAGATGAGCACACACATACACAGGTGGTAACTGTGAATTAGTTCAAGCAGATCCCTTGAACTAATTCACTCGCATAACTGAAACTTTACACCAGTTAAGCAGTAATTCCCCTTCCCCCTCAACCTCCAAGCCTGAATTATGAAAATAGCAGAAGTGACTCATCGTATGCAAAGGGACTCCCATGAGACTATAAATAGATTTCTCAGAAGAAACCTTGAAGGCTAGATATGATATAGTCTCATGTGAAAGAAAAGACTGCCAACCAAGAATACTGTATTTGGCAAAACCATCCTTTGGAAATGAAGGAAACATTTGAGCAAGCTCCGCGAGTTGGTGATGGACAGGGAAGCCTGGCGTGCTGCAGTCCATGGGGTCGCAAAGAGTCGGACACGACTTGAGTGACTGAACTGAACTGAACTGAACTGAGGCAAAGAAAAGCTGAGGGAGTTCATTTCCTAGACCTGCCTTACAAGAAAAGCCAAAAGGAATTCAGCTGAAATAAAAGGGCACTAATAGTTACACGAAAATACACAAAAGTATAAAACTCAACTGGAAGGCAAGCATGCTTGAAATAAATGAAAAGCAGGACGTTTTAGCAAAGAAGCAGAAGATGCAAAGACAGTCCAAATGAAAATTCTAGAATGGGAAAAATACAATAGCCAAAATAAAATATCAGTGGGTGTGCTCAATAGCAGAATGGGGAGAACAGAAAAAAGAATCACTGAACTTGAAAATATAGCAATAGAGAACCTACTAGGCTCTGCGGTCCATGGGATTTTCTAGGCAAGAATACTGGAGTGGGCTGCCATTTCCTTCTCCAAGGGATCTTCCCAACCCAGGGATCGAACTCGGGTCTCCTGCATTGCAGACACATGCTTTACCGCCTGAGCCACTAGGGAAGCCCAAAGATAAAGAAGGCTTTAGAGACACGTGTGACTATAACAAGAGATGTAACATTTGTGGCACTGGAGTCCCAGAGGAGAAGGAAAATAGAGTGAGACTGAAAAAACAATTTTTATGAAAGAATGGCTGAAAATTCTCAAATTTGGCAAAATACCCAATAAACCGAAACATTCAAGAAGCTAAGTGAGCCCCAAAGAGCTATAAACCCAAATTCATCCATGCCAAGACATCATAGTCAAGCTCCTGAACACTAAAGCAGTGAGAGAGAAATACCATTTTATCTACAGGAGGAAAAACAATTAAAATGACAGTGATTTTCTCATTAGAAATGATGGATACCAGGAGGAAGTGACGGAACTTTTTTTCAAGGATTGAGGAAAAAGAGTTATCAATGCAAAATTCTATAGAAAGAAAATATCCTTCAGAAATTAAGAGAAAATCTTAGTATTCTAAAATTGAAAAAAAAAAAAACCAAAACTAAGAGAATTTGTCACCAATTGACATACTCCAAAGAATGGGCAAATAATTTTCTAAACATAGATAAAATAATTAAAATAAAGGAATCTTGGAACATCAGTAAGAAAGGAAAAGCAACAACAAGATAAATATATAAGTAAATATAATAGACTTCTTAAGTTTCTAAATTAAGTTCAACTGTTGAAGCAAAAATTATAACATCATTTGATGCAGTTTTCAATTAATGTAGAAGAAATATTTAGGACAATTACATAAATAAAGAAGAATAAAGCTATGTAGAAGGAAATAATTTTTCTAAACTTCACATGAAATAGTAAAATGACAACATTGGTAACTTAGATCAAAGAAAAACTATACAAAGATACATTCAAAAACACTATAAATTTTAAAATGTGTCATATATTTAAGAATAATACTACAAATGAGAGCTGAGGAAACAGAGCAAGATTGTGGTGCTGGTGGTTAGTCCCTCAGTTGTGTCTGACTCTTTGCACTGTAGCCCGCCAGGCTCCTCTGTTTACAGGGAGTCTCCAGGCAAATACCGGAGTGGGTTGCCATGCCCTCCTCCAGGGGATCTTCCCAACTCAGGAATTGAACCCAGGTCTCCCGCATTGCAGGCAGATTCTTTACCAGCTGAGCTTCCAAGGAAGCCCAGGTTTGTGGTAAGATTGCTATATTTTCTCAGAATTAAGTTGTTATTAATCTGAAGTGCATTTTGACAGATTAATGATACCTTATAATCCACAGAATGACTAAGTAAAAATATAGCCAAAAAATCAGAGGAATAAAAATTGCCCTTTGAACATTGCTTTAAATAATACAGAAGGCAGGAAAAGAGGAAAAGAATAACAAAAACATATAAGTCATATGGAATATGAACTGCAAAACTCAACCACATTGATAATTATATTAAATGCGAATGAATTAAATAACCCATTGGAAAGATGGAGCTTGTATAACTGCGCGTAAAGCCAAATGAGACTAACTGATGGCTATGGAAGACACTAAAGACACAAACAGATTGACAGTAAAAGGGTGGGAAACGATAGCAATTTTAAAAGACCTGAAATAACTATAATGATATAAGACAAGATAAAGTTTAAGATAAGAGACATTACTAACGCCAAAGAGGAACATTTCATATGATAAAGAATCAATACATCAGGCAGGAAGAATAGTTATGAATATGTATGCATCTCGAAAGAGAGCATGTAAAGTAAAGTAAAGTAAAGTAAACAAAGAGAGAATGAAGAGGAATAACAGATACTCCAAAAATGTTATCCTTTCATTTCAAATAGCTGATTTAATATAGCTGATTCACCATAGTCTTTTGGGCTAAGTGATGGGACAAATAGAAAATCTATGAGAATATATGACTTGAAAGCCACTATAAAGCATGACATACACCACATACCACTACTACATATAGAACAGTCCACCAAACAGCAGAAAAATACACAATTTTTCAAGTACTTTTGCAACATTCTTCAGGATAGATCATATTCTAGGCATAAAAATAGTCAACAAATTTAAAACAACTGAAATAACATAAAGTATCTTCTCTGACCACAATAAAGTTAAATTAGAAATCAACAACAGAAAGAAATCAGGGAAATAGTCATATATTTAGTAATCAAACATCGCACTTCTAAATAATGCATGAATCAAGGAAGAAATAAAGAGGAAATGCAAAAGCATACTCGACAAAATGGAAAACATGATGCTAAAATATGTGATGTAATTAAAGCAATGTTTAGGTGAAAATGTTACATTTAAAATCTATTATTAGAAAGGAAGAAAGATTTAATAAAATCAAGATTGAAGGAGGAGACAACAATACAGTTTTCTGGGAAGTAAGAGGATTTTAAGGGAAGATTATTATCAATTTTTGTCAAACTAAAACAATTTTTCTTGGAGATGGTTTTAGTCACCACCCCCTGTACAATGGCACAAACACCATCCATAGTTCTTCAGGCACTCTGTCTACCAGATCTAATCCCTTGAATCTATTGGTCACCTCCACTGTATAATCATAAGAGATTTGATTTAGCTCATACCTGAATAGTTGGGTTTCCCTGATAGCTCAGTTGGTAAAGAATCTGCCTGCAATGCAGGAGACCCTGGTTCAATTCCTGGGCCAGGAAGATCCCCTGGAGAAGGGAAGGGTACCCACTCCAGTATTCTGGCCTAGAGAATTCCATGGACTATACAGCCCATGGGCTCTCAAAGAGTCGGGCATGACTGAGCGACTTTCACTTTCACTTTTCATACCTGAATGGCCTACCATCGTACAGGAGGTGGTGACTAAAACCATCTCCGAGAGAAAAATAAACGCAAGAAGGCAAAGTGGTTGTCGAGGAGGCCTAAATAGGCCCAAATAGCTGAGGAAAGAAGAGAAGTGAAAGGCAAAGGAAAAAGGGAAAGATGTACCCAACTGAATGCAGAGTTTCAGAGAATAGCAAGGAGAGATAAGAAAATGTTCCTTTAAAAAAAAATTAATTTACCCATTTTAACTGGAGGACAATTTCTTTACAATATTGCGATGGTTTTTGCCATGCATCAACATGAATTGGCTATAGGTATACATGTGTTCTTAAGTGAACAATGCAAAGACGTAGAGGAAAACAATAAAATGGGAAAGACTGGAGCTCTCTTTGAGAAAGTTAGAGGTAGAACATTTCATGCAAAGATGAGCAAAATAAAGGACAGAAATGATACAGACATAACATAAGCAGAAGAGATCAAGAAAAAGGGGCAAGAGTACACAGAAGATCTGTACAAATAAGGTCTTCATGAAACAGATAACCACAATGGTGTGGTCACTCACCTAGAGCCAGGCATCCTGGAATGTGAAGTCAAGTAAGCCGAAGGAAACATTACTAAGACAAAGCTAGTGGAGGTGACAGAATTCTTCTGAGCTATTTCAAATCCTAAAAGATGCTGCTGCTAAAGTGCTGCACTCAATATGCCAGCAAATTTGGAAACTCAGCAGTGACCACAGGACTGGGAAAGGTCAATTTTCATTCCAATCCCAAAGAAGGACAATGCCAAAGAATATTCAATACCGAACTATTGCACTCATTCCACATGCTAATAAGGTAGTGCTCAAATTTCTCCAAGCTAGGTTTCAGCAATATGTGAACAGAAAATGTTCAGATATACAAATTGGATTTAGAAAAGGCAGAGGAACCAGAGATCAAACTGCCAACATCCACTGGATCATAGAAAAAGCAAGAGAGTTTTTTGAAAAACATCTTCTTTTGCTTCATTGACTACACTAAAGCCTTTGACTGTGTGGATCACAACAAACTGTGACAAATTCTTAAAACAGATGGGAATACCAGACCACTTTATCTGCCTCCTGAGAAACCTGTATGCAGGTCAAGAAACAACAGTTAGAATTGGACATGGAACAGTGACTGGTTCCAAATTGGGAAACGAGTACATCAAGGCTGTATATTGTTACCCTGCTTATTTAACTTACATGCAGAATACATCATACAAAATGCCAGGCTGGATGAATCACAAGCTGGAATCAAGATTACTGGGAGAAATATCAACAACCTCAGATATGCAGATTATACCACTCTAATCACCAAAAGCCCAGAGGAACCAAACAGTCTCTTGATGAGGACAAAAGAAGAGAGTGAAAAAGCTGGTTTAAAACTCAACATTAAAGAAAACTAAGATCATGGCATCTGGTCCCATTATTTCATAGCAAATAGATGGGAAAGAGTGGACACAGAGACAGATTTCATTTTCTTAGGCTCCAAAATCATTGCAGACAGTGACTGCAGCCATGAAATTGAAAGACGCTTGCTCCTTGAAAGAAAAGCTATGACCAACCTAGGCAGCATATTAAAAAGCAAAGACATCACTTTGCTGACAAAGATCCATATAATGCAAGCTATGGTTTTTCTAGTAGTCATGTATGGATGTGAGAATTGAACCATAAAGAAAGCTGTTGCCAAAGAACTGATGCTTTCAAACTGTGGTGTTGGAGAAGACTCTTGAGAGTCCCTTGGACTGCAAGGAGGTCCAACCAGTCAATCCTAAAGGAAATCAACCCTGAATATTCATTGGAAGGACTGATGCTGAAGCTGAGGCTCCAGTACTTTGGCCACCTGATACAGTTGATTCATTGGAAAAGACCCTGGTGCTGGGAAAGATTGAGGGCAAGAGGAAAAGGGGGAAACAGAGGATGAGATAGTTAGATGGCATCACTGACTCAATGGACATGAATTTGAGCAAACTCAGGGAGATAGTTTAGGACAGGGAAGCCTGGAGTGCTGTAGTTCATGAGTTTGCAAAGAGTAGGACATGACATAGCAACTGAACAACAACAAAAAGAAGCAATTTATATGGGAAAGGAAAGTTCCTAGAAAATCATAAAATACCAGAACTTAGTAAAGAAGACAAAGGGAAATCTCTAAGCAAAGAAACTGAATTAGTAATTTAAAACCTTATTCAAAATAAAGCTCAGGCCAGGATGACTTCATTGGTGAGTTCTACCAAACATTTAAGGAAAAAATATCAGCAACCCTTCACTAAATCTTTCAAAATACAAAGAAGTATAAAATACTTCCAAGAAAGTATTTCAATTTATGAAGCCATATTCTCCTTTGTCAGTCTTGTCAAACACTGACAGAGACATCACAAGAAACCAAACCCACGGACGAATCTCCCTCATGAAAACTGATGCCACAATCTTAGCAAACTGATCCAAGAGACAAATGAAGACGATTTTACATAATAAGCAGGAAGGTTTACCCCAGAAATAGAGGGTCAGTTGGCATCCAAAAGTCAAATGATGTAATACACCGTAGTAACAGAATAAAGGGAGAAAATGATCATATCAACAGGAGTGGAGTGCTGGTCACTCAGTCCTGTCCAATTCTTTGTGACCCCATGGACTGTAGCCCAACAGGCCCCCCTGTCCATGGGTTTTGACCATATCAAGAGTTGCTATAAAATTACTTGACAAAATCTAATACTGATTCATGATAAAAATTCTCAGCAACTAGTAATAGAAGGGATTTTTCTCAACCTGACAAAGGGCATCTACAAAAATCTCATGTGCATACGCACTCAGTCATGTCCAACTCTTTGTGACCCGATGAACTGTAGCCCGCCAGGCTCCTCTGTCCATGGGATTCTCCAGGCAAGAATACTACAGTGGGTTGCCATTGCCTTCTCAAGGGGATCTTCCTAATTTAGAGACTGAACCCTCATCTCCAGAGTCTTCCGAATTAGCAGGTGGATTCTTCACCACTGAACCACTGGGGAAACCTACAAAAAATTTAAAGCAACCATCGTACTTAACAGTGGGAAAAAAAGCTTTCCTCTGTAAGACTGGGAAGAAGACAAGAATATCTGTTCTTACCACTTATATTCAATATGTGCTGGAGGTTCTAGTATGTGCAATACAGCAATAAGAGGAAATTAGAGGCATACAGTTTGGAAAAGAAGAAACAAAACTGTCTTTATTCTCAGAGGACACAATATTACATATAGAGAATACTAAAAAAAGTGAAGGCACTCAGTCGTGTCCGACTCTTTGCGATACGGTGGACTGTAGCCTACCAGACTCCTCTGTCCATGGGATTTTCCAGGCAATAGTACTGGAGTGGATTGCCATTTCCTTCTCCAGGGGATCTTCCCAACCCAGGGATCGAACCCAGGTCTCCCGCATTGTAGACAGACGCTTTACCATCTGAGCCACCAAGGAAGTCCGGTAGAGAATACTAAGGTGTTTATAAAATTATTAGAACCAATAAGAAAGTAGGACGGTCACAAGATATGAGCTTAACAAACAAAAAAAGGCAGAGGAACCAGAGTTCAAATTGCCAACATCTGCTGAACCATAGGAAAAAAAGCAAGAAAATTTCAGAAAACCATTGACTTCTGCTATTGACTATGCTAAAACCTTTGACTGTGTGGATCGCAAGAGACTACAAGAGAAGTGGGAAATGCTTCAAGAGATGGGAATACCAGATCACCTGACCTGCCTCCTGAGAAACCTGTATGCAGGTCATGAAGTAACAGTTAGAACTGGACATGGAACAGCAGACTAACTCAAAATTGGGAAAGGAGTGGTCAATGCTGTATATTGCCACCCTACTTATTTAACTTCTATGCAGAGAACATCATTCGAAATGCCAGACTAGATGACTCACAAGCTGGAATCAAGATTGCTGGGAGAAATATCAACAACCTCAGATATGCAGATGATACCACTCTAATCACAGAAAGCACAAAAGAACCAAAGAAGAGAAGGTGAAAGAAGAGAGTGAAAAAGCTGGCTTAAAACTCAACATTCCAAAAACTAAGATCACGGCAACTGGACCTGAGAGAGTAAACTTGGGCAGGTTGATAAGGAGTCCAAGCCTAAGGCCCCTTTAAAGAAGCGGTAAACATTTTTTCTTTTTCACATTCTCTTCCTGAGACATGTAGGCCTCGTAGGCATCAGTATCTCTTGCTCAAGAACATGCTTTTTTGAGCTCAAAGGAATGCTATGGGAGAAGTTCTGGGTAAAATTTCCACCGCCCCGAGCTCTGGGTTAACCCATTCCTTCTGGCTAATCTCATGCTGACATCATTCCAGGATATACCTTACGGGAAACGGTTTAGGCAAAATTTTCACAGCCTTGGGGTATGTATATTTTTCTGTTCTCAGCAGCTAGCAGAAAAGTATACAACGCTCTACTTAAACTAGCAAGAAGGGTAACCTTTCTACTCCCTTCTGATGTCTATCTCAGAAGTTTTTTTTTTTTTCCCTATCACTATCACTTTAATAAAATTTCTACAAAGCTCTGAGTGACTGAGACTGTCTTTGGTCCCAGAGTTAAATCTTCTCCTTTGGAGACCACGAATCTGGCGGAACACCATAATCGTTCGCCTATCGTGCTGGAGGCTCATCTGGGACCCCAAGACAAGGTGTGAGCTATCATCTTGGGGGCTAACCTATACCTATCAGTCCCATCACTTTATGGTAAATAGATGTGGAAAAGGTGGAAACAGTGACAATTTTTATTTTCTTGGGCTCCAAAATCACTGTGGACAGTGAGTGTGGCCATGAAATTAAAAGACACTTGCTCCTTAGAAGAAAAGCTATCATAAACATAGACAGTGTATTAAAAGCTAGAGATATTACCTTGCCGAAAAAGGTCCCTATAGTCTTAGCAATGGTTTTTCCAGTAGTCATGTATGGATGTGAGAGTTGGACCTAGAGAAAGCTGAGTGCCAATGAATTGATGCTTTCGAACTGTGGTTTTGGAGAACTCTTGAGAGTCCCTTGGATTGCAAAGAGGTCAAACCAGTCAATTCTAAAGGAAATAAGTCCTGAATATTCATTGGAAGGACTGATGCTGAAGCTGAAACTCCAATACTTTGGCATGTGATGCAACGAGTCAAATCATTAGAAAAGACCCTGATGCTGGGAAAAAGGGAAGGCAGGAGAAGGAGGAGATAACAGAGGATGAGATGGTTGGATGGCATTACCGACTCAGTAGACATGACTTTGAGCAAGCTCCAGAAGATGGTTATGGACAGGGAAGCCTGGTGTGCTGCAGTCCATGGGGTCACAAAGAGACTGACATGACTGAGCGACTGAACAACAGTTATTAAGATCGATTTTATAAAAAGGATTTACTCCCTTCTCTAAGCCACTTTTAGTGCTCAGCTTTAAGCCAAACCTCACAAGAGTCAGCACCCTATGTACCAGCTTTAAGTCCTTTTCCAAGGGACCACTGCCCACAGCTGATGTTCATCCAGCTCCAGGTAAAAGTTGTCAGATTTCAAGTGAAAAAGCTTTGTCACTGTTCTTGAGCTTTCATCTTAAGGGGCCTTTACTTGGAGACCTTTGTTTTACTGCTTCTTAGACAATTTATGATGAGAATAAAGCTCAGAGCACAGATTTTTTTTTGCTCTAAGTAAAGCGGATACATAAGAAAACATACAATTCTTATGGATGTTCCCTCTAACAATGTGTATAATAAGACAATGAGAAGTAATTGTGATGTCCTAGGTCGGAAAGTTCCCCAGCAGAAGGGAAAGGCTACCCACTTCAGTTTTGCTGGGCTTCCTTTGTGGCTCAGCCGGAAAAGAATCCACCTGTAATGCAGCAGACCTGGGACGATCCCCTGCAGAAGGGAAAGGTTACCCACTCGAGTATTCTGGCCTGAATTCCATGGACTGTATAGTCCATGGGGTTGCAAAGAGTCAGACACAACTGAGTGACTTTCACTTTCACTTTAAAATAAGCAAGTTCAGCTCAGTCATGTCCGACTCTTTGTGACTCCATGGACTGCAGCACACCAGGCTTCCCTGTCCATCACCAACTCCTGGAGCTTACTCAAACTCATGTCCGTAGAGTCAGTGATGCCATCCAACCATCTCATCCTCTGTCGTCCCCTTCTCCTCCAGCCTTCAATCTTTTCCAGCATCAGGGTCTTTTCCAGTGAGTTGGCTCTTTGCATCAGGTGGCCAAAGTATTGGAGCTTCAGCTTCAGCACCAGTCCTTCCAATGAATATTCAGGGTTGATTTCCTTTAGGATTGACTGGTTAGACCTCCTTGCAGTCCAAGGGACTCTTAAGAGTCTTCTCCAACACCACAGTTTGAAAGCATCAATTCTTTGGCAACAGCTTTCTTTATGGTCCAACTCTTATCCATACATGACTACTGGAATAACAATAGCTTTGTCTATACAGACCTTTGTCGGTAAAGTATTGTCTCTGCTTTTCAATATGCTATCTAGGTTGGTCAAAGCTTTTCTTCCAAGGCGCAAGCGTCTTTTAATTTCATGACTGCATTCACCATCTTCAGTGATATTAGGGCCCAAGAAAATAAAGCTCTCACTGTTTCCATTTTTTCTCCATTTATTTGCCATGAAATGATGAGACTGGATGCCATGATCTTAATTTTTTGTATGTTGAGTTTTAGGCCCGCTTTTTCATTCTCCTCTTTCACTTTCTTATTTTTTTTAGAGAAGCATTTTATTTTATTTTTAATTCATTTCTTCATTTTATTTTATTTATTTTTATAATTTAAATTTATTTATTTTAATTGGAGGCTAATTACTTGCTCTTTAGTTCCTCTTCACCTTCTGCCATAAGGGTAATGTCAGCTGCATATCTGAGGCTGTTGATATTTCTCCCTGTAGTCTTGATTCCAGCTTATGCTTCATCTAGCCCAGCATTTTGCATGATGTACTCTGCATATAAATTAAACAGGCAGGGTGACAATATACAACGTACTCCTTTCCCTATTTGGGACCAGTTCGTTGTTTCATGTCCCTATCTGTTGCTTCTTGACCTGCGTACAGATTTCTCAGGAGGCAGGTCAAGTGGTCTGGTATTCCTATTGCTTGAAAAATTTTCCACAGTTGTGATCCACACTGTTAAAGGCTTCGGCATAGTCAATGAAGCAGAAGTAAATGTTTTTCTGGAATTCTCTTGCTTTTTCTATTATCCAACAGATGTTGGCAATTTGATCTCTGGTTCCTCTGCCTTTTCTAAATTCAGCTTGAACATCTGGAAGCTCTGGGATCATGTACTGTTCAATCCTGGCTTGGAGAATTTTGAGCATTACTTTACTAGCATGTGAGATGAGTGCAATTGTGCAGTAGTTTGAACATTCTTTGGCATTGCCTTTCTTTGGGATTGGAATGAAAACTGACCTTTTCCAGTCCTGTGGCCACTGCTGAGTTTTCCAAATTTGCTGGCATATTGGGTATAGCACTTTAACAGCATCATTTTTTTAGGATTTGAAATAGGTCAGCTGGAATTCCATTACCTCCACTAGGTTTGTTCACAGTGATGCTTCCTAAGGCCCACTTGACTTCACATTCCAGGATGTCTGGCTCTAGGTGAGTGGTCACACCAACGTGGTTATCTGGATCATGAAGATCTTTTTTGTATAGTTCTTCTGTGTATTCTTGCCACCTCTTCTTAATATCTTCTGCTTCTGTTAGGTCCATACCATTTCTGTCCTTTATTGTGCCCATCTTTGCATGAAATGTTCCCTTGGTATCTCTAATTTTCTTGAAGAGATCTCTAGTCTTTCCCATTTTATTGTTTTCCTCTATTTCTTTCCATTGATCACTGAGGAAGCCTTTCTTATCTCTCCCTGCTATTCTTTGGAACTCTGCATTCAAATGGGTATATCTTTCTTTTCCTCCTTTGCCTTTAGCTTCTCTTCTTAGTTATTTGTAAGGCCTCCTTACAGCCATTTTTCCTTTCTGCATTTCTTCTTCTTGATCATTGCCTCCTGTACAATGTTATGAACCTCCATCCATAGTGCTTCAGGCACTCTCTCTATCACATCTAATCCCTTGAATCTGTTTGTCATTTCCACTGTATAATTGTAAGGGGTTTGATTTGGTCATACCTGAATGGTTTAGTGGTTTCCCTACTTTCTTCAATTTAAGTCTGAATTTGGCAATAAACAGTTCATGATCTGAGCCACCGTCAGCTCCTCATCTTGTTTTTGCTGACTGTATAGAGCTTCTCCACCTTCAGCTACAAAGAATATAACCAATCTGACTTCAGTATTGACCGTCTGGTGAGGTCCATGTGTAGAGTCATCTCTTGTGTTGCTGGAAGAGAGTGCTTACTCTTACCAGTATGTTCTCTTGGCAAAACTCTGTTAGCCTTTGCTCTGCTTCATTTGGTTACTTACCTGTTACTCCAGGTATCTCTTGACTTTCTACTTTTGCATTCCAATCCCCTGTGATGAAAAGGACATCTCTTTTTGGTGTTCATTCTAGAAGGTCTTGTAGGTCTTCATAGAACTGTTCAACTTCAGCTTCTTAAGCATTACTGGTCGGGGCATAGACTTGGATTACTGTGATATTGAATGGTTTGCCTTGGAAACAAGCAGAGATCCTTCTGTCCCTTTTTGAGACTGCACTCAAGTACTGCATTTCTGACTCTTTTGTTGACTATGAGGGCTATTCCATTTCTTCTAAAGGATTCTTGCCCACAGTAATTCCAGTCCATTTTAGTTCACTGATTTCTAAAGTGTTGATGTTCATTCTTGCCATCTTCTGTTTGACCACCTCCAATTTACTTTGATTCATGGACCTCACATTCCTGGTTCCTATGCAACATTGCTCTTTACAGTGTCAGCCTCTACTTCCATCACCAGTCACATCCACAACTGGTCGTTGTTTTCACTTTAGCTCCGTCTCTTCATTCCTTCTGGAGCTATCTCTCCACTGATCTCCAGTAGCATACTGGGCACCTACTGACCTGGGAAGTTCATCTTTCGGTGTCATACCGATTTGCCTTTCCATATTCTTCATGGGGTTCTCAAGGCAAGAATACTGAGGTGGTTTGCCATTCCCTTCTCCAGTAGACCACATTTGGTCAGAACTCTCCACCATGACCTGCCCATCTTGGATGGCCCTGCACGGCATGGCTCATAGTTTCATTGAGTTATACAAGGCTGTGATCCAAGTGATCATTTTGGTTAGTTTTCTGTAATTCTGTAAATAAACAAAGGAATGTTTAAACAAATGGTGGTTTGGCCATTTCTGGGAATACTGTATAGCAGTGTAAAAAATGAGAAGGAAGAATTCCAAGATTAATAGGGAACATTTTTTTATTAGTATTACTCAAGTATTTCAATAATACTGTTGGTTAATGAGCAATTAAATTAACTCAGAAATTTTTTTTAAAAACCCAAATTTATTTGAACTGTTACCAAATTTGAAACCTGGAGAGAGGTGGGGAAGCACATTTCTCACCCGCTCAGGCAGAAGGTACATCCTCAATATAGAAACAGAGGCCCAGAGAAATTAAACTGTCTTGGCCTGTCAAGGTATTATTTATCAGAATGTGGATTAAGATCCAAGTCTGTTGATTCCTGTTCATGCATTATTAATAAAGTCAATATGTTACTTCCCAAAATAAATAATAAAAAGTTCTGTATAGGAAAGGAAGCAATCAACAAAATGAAAAGAACAACCTATGGAATGGGAGAAAATAACTAGAAACTGTATATCTGATAAGAGGTTAATATTCAAAATATATGGGCTTCCCAGGTGGCGCAGAGGTAAAGAATCTGCCTGCTGCGGCAGGAGAGGCAAGAGATGCGGGTGTGATCCTTGGGTTGGGAAGATCTCCTGGAGAAGGAAATGGCAACCCACCCCAGTATTCTTGCCTTGAAAATTCCATGGACAGAGAAGCCTGGTGGACTACATAGTCCGTAGGATCACAGAGAATTGGACATGACCAGGTGATTGCATGCATCCACACTTTCAAAATATATGAGGAAGTCATATAACTCAGTAACAAAAAATAATACAAAGCAAAACAATTAGTTTTAAACAAATAAGCAAAAGGTTTGAATGGACATTTTTCCAAAAATTGCTCCTACCATCACTAACTTTTGGGAAATGCAAATCAAAACCACAATGAGACATCACCTCACAGATATTAAGAAAGAAAGAGATAGACAGCAAGGGTTGATGAGGATACGGAGAAACTGGAACTCAAGTGTACTGTTGGTGGGAATGTAAATCGGTGCAGCCACGATCCTCTGTCCATGGGATTTTCCAGGCCAGAATACTCCAGTGGGTTGCCACTTTCTCCTTCAGGAGGATCTTCCTCACTCAGGGATTGAACGTGCAACACTTGCATCTCCTGCACTGGCACGTGTGTTCTTTACCACTGAGCCACCTGAGAAGCCCTATGGAAAACCGTATGGAGTTTCAATAAGTTAAAACTATTACTACGGTATGATCCAGCAATTCCAACTCTGGATATATGTTCAGAAGAAATGGAATCAGGATCTCAGAGATATCTGCACTATTTATAACAGCAACCAAAATATGGAAACAACCCATGTGTCTGTCAGTGTATGAGGGGATTAAAAAATGTGGTACATATCTACAATAAAACATCATTCTTCCCTAAAAAAAAGAGGCTTCCCTGGTGGCTCAGATGGTAAAGAATCTACCTGCAATGCGAGGGACACAGGTTTGATCCCTGGGTTGGGAAGATCCCCTGGAGAAGGACACGGCAACCCACTCCAGTATTCTTGCCTAGAGAATCCTTTGGACAGAGGAGCCTGGTGGGTTACAGTCCACGGGGTCACAAAGAGTTGGACACGACTGAGCAACTTAGCACAGCACACATAAAAAAGAACAGCGGCCATTTGGAGCAACAAACGAATGAACCTGGAGGGTGAAATAACCGCAGAAAGACGAATACCATATGATCTCGCTTACATGTGAGATCTAAAGCAGAACTGAGAGAATCAGAGAGTTGACAGGTTGTCACCAGGGCTTAGGGGATGGGAGAAATGGGGAGATGCTGGTCAAAGCGTGCAAGCTTTCAGTTACACGGTGAAGAAGTTCTGGGGATCTAATGTATAGCACGGGGACTCTAGTTAACAATAGCATCCTGAAGGACTTCCATGGTGCTCTAGTGGTTAAAAATCTGCCTGCCGATGCAGGGGACACAGGTTCGACCCCTGGTCTGGGCAGACCCCACACAGCGCAGGACAACTAAACTCATGTGCTGTAACTACTGAGTCTGCATACCACACCACTGGGCCCCTCTTTTTGAGGGTCCATGCTCCTCAGAAAGAGAAGGCACCGCAATGAGAGGCCCGGGCACCGCAACAAAGAAAAGTCCCTGCTCAGAGCAACTAGAGAAAGCCTGTGCACAGCAGTGAGGGCTCAGCACAGTCACAGATAAATAAATAAAAATTTTAAAAAGTAATATACTGCAAACTTGACATTTGCTAAAAGGAAAGACCCTAAGTGTTCTCGCCACACCAAAGGAACAAAATGGTGAGGTGATAGAGAAGTTAATTAAATTGATTTTGGAAATCATTTCACGATTGTTGTTCCTCAGTCGTGTCTGACACTTTGTGAGGCAGACTGCAGCAAGCCAGGCTTTCCTGTCCTTCAGTATCTCCCAGAGTTTGCTCAAATTCATATCCACTGAGGCAATATATTTCACAATATATACATATATTCAATCATCATATTGTACACTTTCAAAATATACAATTTTTACTTTTAATTTTACCTTAATAAAGCTGGAAAAAAAATAAAAGTAAAAAATAGCCCAAATAAGATGACAAAAAAGACAATAATAATGGAACATGGCAAAATTGTTACGGTGGTAAGATCAAGGGCAGAAGAGGACCAGCCAGTACAGGGAGTGGAAGACGCCCAGGGTAGGATGAGGTGGTGGCTCAGCCAAGTCTTAAAGGATGAAGAGTGGCCCAGCGAGAGAAGAGGGAGAAATTCAGGCAAAGATGGACAGTCTGCTAAAGGTGTGGGAAGCTGTGCTCTGCGCTGCCTGGAGCTACCACTTTTCTTGAGTAGGAAGAGTATTAAAGAGCAGAGCGACATCCTCAGAAGGTTTACAAACAATAAATGCTAGAGAGAGTGTGGAGAGAAGGGGAGCCCCCTACACTGGGGGCGGGAATGTAAGATGCTCTGGAAAACAGTACAGAGATCCCTTTAAAAGCTAACAATAGAGCTATTGTATGACCCAGCAACCCCACTCCTGGGCATGTCTCCAGAAAACTGTGATTGAAAAAGGTTCATGCACCCCTATCTTCACAGCAGCTCTATTCACAGTAGCCAAGACACGGGAATGGCCGTTGACAGCTGAATGGACAAACGATAAACTTGCATGTGGTGCCTGTACACAGTGGAATACTGCTCAGCCGTGAAAAAGAATGAGAGAATGCCGTCCATAGAGACACAGGTGGACCTAGAGATTACCATACTACGTGAAGCGCGTCAGACACAGAAAGATAAACACGTAACATCACATACATGTAGAAAAAACGATACGGATGAACTTACTTATGAAACAGACTCCCAGACATAAAAAGCAACCCTAGGGTTACCCATGGGGAAAGGTGGAGGGAGGTAAATTAGCAGTTTGGGATTAAAATATACACATTACCATATATAACCTAGATAACCAACAGGGGCCTGCTGTATAGCACAGGGACCACACTCAGTATCTTGTAATAGCTTATAATGGGAAAGAATTTACAGTGTTGTATTCATTTCAGATTACAGCAAAGTGGTTCAGTTTCATATATTATATATACATATCTAAGGGCTTCTCCGGTGCCTCAGTGGGTAAAGAGTCTGCCTGCAATGCGGGAGAGCTGTCTTCCATCCCTGGCTTGGGAAGATCCCCTGGAGAAGAAAACGGCAACCCACTCCAGTATTCTTGCCTGGAGAATTCCATGGATAGAGGAGCCTGGTGGGCTACCGTCCATGGGGTCACAAAGAGTCAGATGCAACTGAGTGACTCACACACACACACACATATATAAAATTATATTATATATTTATATGTTATAGCAATATATATTAAAATATATTTATATATAATATGTATATTTACACATATATTCTTTCATACTTAAAACTGAACCACTTTGCTGTACACCTGAAACGAATACAACATTGTAAATCAACTGTATTTCAATAAAATTTGAAAAAATACATAAAAGGCAAAATAATTAAAGGGTAGAGGGAGATGAGCCGATGAGCTTAAACAGCTCTGGGAGGGGGCAGGGGAGCGGCTTTAGCCTGCAGGCAGTAGGGAATCGGGGTGCAGTTCTGGGGGCAGAAGCGCTCCGCTCAGGGTGTGTGTCTGAAAGCAAGCTCTTGCACGAAGTGAGTGGGCGGTTCTTGCACAAAGCGGGTGGGGCATGGTTTTGAGCTCCGCCGTCTTGGTGTAGAGGAATCACCAGTGCCTTCCTAAGAGAACGACTGCGATGCACTGTCGTCGGAGTCCTCGCCTCGTCTGTGAAAGGAGGGGGTTGAGTGACTTCTCATCAGTCCAACGCGGTGAATGACGGCGGGTTGCCAGCTCTGTGCCCTGAACCCAGCCCTGGAGATGCCACCTGGGAGATGGAGGTCCGCGGGCCTGTGAGGCTTGGCGCGGAGCCGGGCTGAGCCCCGGGCTGTGACCACAGGGTCCTGCCCCTGGCAGAGCCCAGCCAGGCCCGGACCCCCGCCTCTCGCCTCCCTCTGCCTTCCGGGGTCCTCCTCACACCTCACTGCCTCCTGGACTCGGGGCCAACAGGGATGCTGGGGGCGCGGCTGCAGCAGGCCTGGGACCGGGCGCAGCAGGCTGACGGCCGCTGGAAGGAGACAGACTCACGTTCTCCGGCGGAATTCGCTCTGGTGTCAAGACGAAAGAAGAACGCTGTGGTGGCGGCGGTTCAGATCAACAAGCGGGGTGAAAATGGAGAAGGAGGCGAGGCACCAGCAAGCTCAGGCTATAAAAATACTGCCTCCCTGCCCGGCTGATCAAGTGGGACTTTGGGGATGCCAAGTGTCCCACGAGTAAACAAATATAAGGCCTCCTACCCGTGTAACAGGATAAGATGGAAAACACATACAATGATGAAACCCTATTTAAAAGGCGCAGGTCAAAACAAATAAATTAACTGAGTATGTGATGAAACAATTACAGCGGTACCCACTGCCCTGGTCCCAACCCGCCCCCACCCCCACCCCCCCCCCCCCAGCCCAATTCTAACTAGAGGTCCTCTTTCTGGCTCGAAACCTGGGGTTCTGGCAAAATTTTAAATGGCTTCAGAGTACAGTGTGTGCCTTTGGACCCGATCCGCTGGCTCTACTACGAGCTGGGGCTTCATTAGCGGGGATGGACCTCTGGCGGGCTCCCCCGAGTCCAGCATCCCGCCTGCTCCCATATACAGACTAGGGACGGCTCCGCCTGCGCCTGCCTCCGCAGCCCACCAGCCTGGCTCGGGCCATGCCCTCTGAAAATGGGGGGCTTGCGGGACTTGCTGGGTAGGGGGGCTGTGCTCCCCCAAGTTGACCTCTGCCCCGCCTTTTCAAAAACTGCGCCATTTCCCACCTCTTCTCCCTGCCCCCTCAGCCTTACCCTACCTTTCAAGGAGATCCCCTAGATTTGTACTTTAGGGTAGGGAACCCAAATGTCACCGCCTCAGTCTCTAACGGGCTCTGCTCACTTCAAGATGAATACCACCTCCTCTGGGAAACCCTGGGGCTTCCCAGGTGGCACTGTGGTAAAGAAACCACCTGCCCGATACAGGAGAAACCATGGGAAACCCTGGTGGGCAGAGTAATGCCCACCCCTGCTCTAAAGATGCCTACATCTTAATCCAGGGAACCTGTGAATATGTCAGTTACATGTCAAAGGAATGGACTAAGGATGGATAGTTCCCATGGAGATGGGATTAAGGATGCTACTCAGTTGACCTTGAGATAGAAAGATGATCTTGAGTTCTCCAAGTTTGAACTCAGTGTCATCGTTTGTATCTTTTTTTCTTTTTTTTTCTCATGTTTTATCACTCAGTTCTGTGCAACTCTTTGTGACCCTGTAGCCCGCTGGATTCCTCGGTCCATGGAATTTCCCAGGCAAGAATACTGGAGTGGGTTGTCATTTCCTGCTCCAGGGGAATCTTCCCGACCCAGGGATCAAACCTGTCTCTCCTGTTTCTTTTGCATTGGCAGGCAGATTCCTTAGCCACTAAGCTACTGGGGAAGCCCAGAGTGTCATCACAGGGGTCCTTAAGAATGTGAACAAGGCCAGCAGGAGAGGTGGTCTGGGCAAGACCCAGCCGCTGTTACTGGCTCTGAAGATGGAGGAAAGGGTCGCAAACTGAGAAGCGTGTGTGGCTTCCAGAAGCTGGAAACGGAAATGGACTCTCCTTGGAGCCTGCAAATGGGAACACAGCCCTCCCGATACCTTGATTTTAGCCCGGGAGACCCATTTCAGAACTTCAACCTCCAGAACCGTAAGAGAAGGCATCTGTGTTGTGAGCCTCCAAGAGCATGGTGACTTGTTAATAGAGGCCATAGGAAACTCATACAAAATAAAGCCTTCCCACCCGCTCCTCCAGGAAGAGGTGGACAGTGCTCCTGCGGGACCCCAAAATCCAGGGCAGGTTTCTTGATGCTGCTGTGTTGACTTGGGACATTCAAAAGACAGCTTTCAAGTCATGTCTGGGTAGAGTAAGATCAGTCCTCACCCTCACCCTTCTGCGCCTCTTCCGTCCTTGACCCCCACACACCTCAGGACTCCTGTTCACAGAGCAGGCTCAGCTCTCTCTGCCATCTGAAACTGATCCTGAAGACAGATATTATGAAGCCCAAAGGCGCCGAAGTGCCAAGCCCTTTCTGCAGGCAGAAAGCCACACAGACTTGGGCTGGGCTGGGGGTCCTGCAGGGGGCCACTTGCCCCATAGGGTGAGGAAACGGCTGTGGCCTGAGCATCCTGCTAGGAGCATAGCCTTCTTGTGGCACCTGCGTTACCCTTGGGACTGTGTTGGTCCCAGTGTCTCCCTGAGGACAGGGTGGGTGGCTGGTGGATCCCTGTGTCCCCAGAGCTGAAGGCTTTGTGCTGAATAACGAACGAAGACACGAAGCCATAAAAAAGTCAGCAACCAGAAGATGGTTTCAGAAGACATCCTTGCAGTTCACCGCGATGCATTTTCCTTATGGGGGACCACTTCCAAGCTGGCCCATCTCCCATTCACGGCTGCTCCAAAATGCATCACCACTTCACGCTTGCTTTCCTTCTCCCGGGCTGGCTCCTGCACCCCCAGCTGGGGCTCACTGCCCCCTCACCCGCTCCCTGGCACCCCAGGCATGTCCTCAGCGTGCCGGCCCCCAGGGATGCCCACCCTTTGTCCCAGTCTTCCACGTCTCCGAATCCAGCTCTGAAGGCCGAGCCCATGAAGGCTTCCCATGTGGGGCTCCTCAAGGCCGGGAGGCGTGCAAGGTGCAGGCACGTGTTGGGCCGACGGGCTCGGGAAATGTGCCAGTTCCGACGTTCCTTTCGCACGGTCTGTCCTCATTGCCTCTGCCCTTCCGCCAGTTTGGTTTTTGCTACATCAATGAAAAGAGCACGCGCTCTCACCTGCTTCTCTCGTGGTGCTCACTGCCGTGTCGTGAGGCTCCAGGAAGCTTGGCGCTCCTTGGAGCCTGGCTGGAGCTCAGAGAGGACACCACATCTCCGGGAGTCAGAGGTGGGGACAGCAGAAAGAATGCAGGCACGCTCTGTGCTGCCCTGCGGGGGGTCCCTGAGCAGCCCTGCCTGCCCACAGGGATGGGTGGCCCACTGGGAGGTGGAGGGGGTGGAGGTCTAAGTGCGGGCAGGACCTAGACACCCTCCTCCTGTGTCTCACAGGAAGCATCAGAGCCTCTCTCCCACCGTGAGATGAGTCACTCCGTGTCCAGAGTGGCCAAACTGGCCACGAAAAGCACCCTGAAGATCCGGTTGCTTGGGATCAAAGTCGGGTCAGTAATTACAAGAACGGAAGCGTGGTTTGTCCCGGCCCCTTCCCTGGGCCTCACCATCTGTCACAGACTCACCAGCCGCAGCTCCCAAGCTGGTGGCCACTTGCGCCAGGAGGGAGGAGCCGCAGGGATGAGCCCACTCTGACTGCAAGTCCAGCTTCACGTTAATTCACGCAAAAGCTGCGCACAGCCTCCCTGCCTGACCCCCTCCCCCGGAGGCAATCAGGCAAGACTGGCCAGCTCCACACCCAGACCGCACAGCGCAAAGCAGACAGAAATGCCACCCCACTCCAGGCCACGGCGGCCCCCAGCTCCTGAAAAGTCAGACAGGCAAGGCCGGTGAAAGGCAGGATGCGGGGATTCCTCCCAAGGAGCCAAGGAACTTTCTGGCCCTGGTGATTCTCCAAGACCAACCAGACTAGGCACTCAGAAGGATGGATGTGAGGCATCTCTAACAAAGGGGTGTGAGCTGTCCACGAGGAC
This sequence comes from Ovis canadensis, assembly GCF_042477335.2. NCBI lineage: Eukaryota > Metazoa > Chordata > Mammalia > Artiodactyla > Bovidae > Ovis > Ovis canadensis. The sequence goes on from NC_091262.1 coordinate 79,592,791, forward strand.
CCAGGACACCTTCTCTAAGGAGGGAAGGCAAGCCAAAGAGATGTGAGAGTGTGCCCTAAACACTGCATGAATGACTGGCGACTTTTATCCAGAGGCTGCCACAGGAAGCAGCACACAGCGGCGAAGGTGAAGATGGGGAGAGGGCCATCGTCAGCTGCAGGCAAAATAAAACCCAAACTCACATCGCCTTGTTGTTAAAAAAAAAAATTATTGAATTATACTTGAACTGCATTCAAGGGTACTAAGTCACTTCAGTCGTGCCTGAGTCTTTGCAACCCTATGGACTGTAGCCCACCAGGCTCCTCTGTCCTTGGGATTCTCTAGGCAAGAACACTGGAGTGGGCTGCCATGCCCTCCTCCAGGGGATCTTCCCGACCCAAGGGTGGAACCTGAGTCTTTTACATCTTCTGTATCGGCAGGCAGGTTCTTTACCACTGGTGCTACCTTGCAATATGATATTTGTTTCAGGTAAACAGCATAGCAAACAGGTGAACAGCATAATCGACATTTTATCAATTACGCTTCGCATAGAGTTATTATAAGATATTGGCTATACACCTTGTACCGTACAATACATCCTTGTGCCTTCTCTATTTTATGCCGAGTAGTTTGTATAATCTTAACATCTTCTTCATCCATTCATCTGTTGATAGTGTGCTTCCGTATCCTGGCTCCTGCAAATGATGACGCTATGAATATTGGGGTTCCTATATCTTTTCGAATCAGTGCTTCTGTTTAGCTCAGATACATCCAGAAGTGGAGCCACTGAATCTTACGGTAGTTCTAACCTTTTTGAGGTGCCTCCCTACTGCTTTCCATGTTGGCCGCTGCGCCAGTTCACATTCGCACCAACAGCATGCTAGAGTCCCTTATTTTCCACGTTCTTGCCAGCACTTGTCATTTGTTACCTATTTGAGGATAGCCTTTCTGACACGCCGGATGTGAGTTCTCAAGGTGGTTTTGCCTGACATTTCCCTGATGACCATCGATGTGGATAATTTTTTATGTGCCCGTTGGCCATCTGTCTGTCTTCTTTGGAAAAATGTCTATTCAGGTCCTCTGCCTATTTTTTAATTGGGCTGTTTGTGTGCTTGGTTTTGTTTTCGATATCGAGTTTTATGAGCTGTTTGTATATTCTGGAAATTAAGCCCTCATCAGTGGCATTCTTTGCAAACATTTTCTCCCGATTTATAGGTAGTCCCTTTCATTTTGTTTATGGTTTCCTTTGCAATACTAATGCTTTTGAGTTTTATTAGGTCCTATTTGTTTGTTTTGTTTCTGTTAGCCATGTATGAGGAGACTGATCAAAAAAAAAAAAATACTGCTAAGATCTGTGTCAAAGAGTGTACCATCTATGTTTTCCTCAGGTAGTTTTATGGTTTACAGTCTTACATTTAGGTCTTTAATCCATTTTGAGTTTATTTTTGTAGATGAGATGAGACAATGTTCTAATTTCATTCCTGTACATGTGGCTGTCCAGCTTTCCCAGTGCCACTTGTTGAAGAGGCTGTCTTTCCCCCCACTGTATATTACTGCCTCCTTTGATATAGATTAATTAGCCATATGTGCCTTGGTTTATTTAGGGGTTCCCTATTCTGCTCCATTGACCTATGTGTCTAGTTTTTTGTGCTAGTCCCATATATATATATTTTATTACTGTAGCTTTGCAGTATAGTCTGAAGTCAGGGACCATGATGTCTCTGGCTTTGTTCTATTTTCACAAGATTGCTTTGGCCTTTTGGGGTCTTTCATGTTTCCATGCAAATTTTAGGAATATTTGTTCTAGTTTTTCAAGAAATGTCATGGGTATTTTGATAGGAATTGCATTAAATCTATAGGTTGCTTTAGGTAGTATGGACATTTCAATAATATTAATTCTTTCATTCCATAAACATGGGATATCTTTCCATTTATTTGCATCATCTTCAATCTCCTTCATTAATGTTTCACAGTTTTCAGAGTACAGGTCTTTTATCTCTTTGGTTACATTTATCCCTAGGTATTTTGTTCTTCTTGATGCAATTACACATGGAATTATTTTCTTATTTTCTCTTTTTGATAGTTCCTTATTAGTATATAAAAAAGCAACAGATTTCTGTATATTAACCTTGTATCCTACAATTTTGCTGATTTCACTTACTAGTTCTAACAGTTTCTTTCATGGCGACTCTGGGGTTTCCTATGTATAGTATTGCTTAGTGGGCTGCCGTCTATGGGGTCGCGCAGAGTCGGACAAGACTGAAGTGACTTAGCAGCAGCAGCAGCAGCATCTTCAAATAGTGGCAGTTACTACTTCTCTTCCAATTTGGATGCCTTCTATGTTTTGCCTGATGTCTGTGACTAGGATCTCTAATACTATGCTAAATAGAAATGGTAAGAGTGGGCATCTTTGTCTTGCTTCTGATCTTGGAGTGAAAATTTCAGCTTGTCACCATTGAGTATAATGTTAGCTGTAAGTTTGTCGTAAATAGCCTTTATTACGTTGAAATATGTTCCATCTGTAGTAAGTTGGTTGAGAGGCTTTTTTTTTCTTATCATGAACGGATACTGAGTTTTGTCACTACCCCTTCTGCATCCACTGAGATAATGTTGTCATTTTTATTCTTCATTTTTTTAATGTGGTGTATCACATTGACTGACTTGCCGACATTCATCCATCCTTGCACCCCTGGGATAAATCCCACTTGATCATGGTGTATGATCCTTGTTGTAATTGTTGTTGTTTAGTCGCTAAGAGTCGTGTCCAACTCTTTGAGACCCCATTGACTGCAGCACACCAGACATCCTTGTCCCTCACTATCTTCCAGAGTTTGCCCAAGTTCATGTCCATTGAATCAATGATGTTATCCAACCATCTCATCCTCTGTCACCCGCTTCTCCTCTTGCCTTCACTCTTTCCCTGCATCAGGGTCTTTTCCAATGAATCGGCTGTTTGCATCAAGTGGACAAAGTATTGGAGCTTCAACTTCAGCATCAGTCCTTCCAATGAGCATTCAGGGTTGATTTCCTTTAGATTGATCCTTCATATGCATGTTGAATTCAGTTTGCTCATATTGTGTTTAGAATCTTTGTATCTATGTTCGTCAGGGATCTTGGCCTGTAATTATTTCTTTGATAGTGTCTTTGTTTGGTTTCAGTATCAGGTACTGCTGACCTTGTTAAATGAATTTGAGAGTGTTCCCTTCTCTTCAAATTTCTTGGAATGGCTTGAGAAGGATTAGTATGAACATTTTCTTATATGCTTGGTAGAATTCCCCTGTGAAGCCTTGCAGTCCTGGACTTTAGTTTGTTCAGAGTTTTTCAAATTACTGATTCAATTTCCAGACTAGTAATCAAATCTGTTCAGGTTATATACTTCTTCTTGATTCAGTCCTAGAAGATTGTCTGTTTCTAGGAATTTATTCATTTCTTTTCGGTTGTCTAATTTGTTGGCACACAGCTGTTTTTTAGTATTCTCTTATGATTTTATTTCTGTGATATCAGTTGTAACGTCTCCTCTTTGATCTCTAATTTTGTTTATTTGGATCCTCTCTCCTGTTTTCTTAATGAACCTGGTTAGAGTTTTATCCATTGATTTTTATTTTGTCAAAAAAACAGATCTTGGGCTCATTAATCTTTTCTGCTATTTGATCTCTATTTTATCTATTTCCACTGTAATCTTTATTGTCTCCTTTCCTCTGCTGACCTTGGGCTTTGTCCTCTTTCTAATCCCTTTAGATGATAGATCAGGTCAGTCATGTGAGACTTTTCTTGTCTCCTGAGGCAGGGCTGTATCACTAAAAGCTTCCCTGGTAGAACCACTTTTGCTGGCATCCTGTAGACTGTGAAAAGTTGTTTTTATTTTCATTCACCTCAAGGTATTTTCTGATTTCCTCTTTGACTTCTGGTGACCTATTGGTTTTAAATAGCATGTTGTTTAGTCTCTGTGTGTTCATACTTTTGCCATATTTATTCCTGCAATTGGTTTCTAGGTTCATAGCACTGTGGTCAGAAAAGGTGCTTGATATCATTTCTTTCCTCTTAAATTTTCTGAGGTTTGTTTTGTGGCCTAGTACTTGCCCTATCCCCAGAGAATATTCCATAAGTATTTGGAAAGAATGTGAACGCTGCAGCTGTCTGTTAAGTCCAACGGGCCCTAATGTGTTATTTATGGCCACTGTTTTCTTATTGATTTTCTGTCTGGATGGCCCATCCATTGATATAAATGAAGTATTAACGTCTCCTAATATTGCATCACTGTCAATGTCTCGCTTTACGTCTGTTAACATTTCCTTTATTTATTTAGGTGCTCCTGTATCAGGTACATATTTGTTTATGAATGTTGTATCTTCTTATATTGACACCTTTATCATTGGATAATGCCCTTATCTGCCCTTTACTACAGACTTTATTTTAAAGCCTACTTTGTTTGATAAGAGTATCACTATCCAGCTTTATTTGCGCTTCTGTTTGCATGGAATCTTTTTTCATTTTTCAACTTCTGCATGTGTGTATTTAGTTCTGAAGTGAGTCTCTTCTAGGCTCACTTTTTTAATCCAATCAGCCACCCTACATCTTTTGATTGGAGCATTTAGTCCATTGACATTGAAGTGATTATTGATAGGTATGTCCTTATTTTCATTTTGTTATTTATTTTCCGGTTGTTTTCGTGGTTCTCTATACTTTTCTTACTCTTTTCATCTCTTTCCCTGTGGTTTCATGATTTCTCTTAGGGTTAAGTTTTTACTCTTTTCTCTCAAGTACTTGTGTATCTGTCGTCGTGGTGGTGTAGTCGCTGAGTCGTGTCTGGCTCTTGTGATTCCAGGGCTGTAGCCCACCAGGCTCCTCTGTCCATGGGATTTTCCAGGCAAGAATACTGGAGTGGTTTGCCATTTCCTTCTCCAGGGGATCCTCCCAACCCAGGGATTGAATCCAGTGTCTCCTGCATTGCAGGCAGATTCCTTGCCAGCTGAGATACCAGGGAAGCCCTGTCTGCTGTAGGTTTTGGACTTGTTGTTACTATAGAGTTCATATATGTTGATCTGTAACTGTATCAGTTCAGTTCAGTTCAGTTCAGTCGCTCAGTCGTGTCCGACTCTTGGCGACCCCATGAATCGCAGCACGCCAGGCCTCCCTGTCCATCACCATCTCCCGGAGTTCACTCAGACACACGTCCATCGACTCCGTGATGCCATCCAGCCATCTCATCCTCTGTCATCCCTTCCCCTCCTGCCCCCAATCCCTCCCAGCATCAGAGTCTTTTCGAATGAGTCAACTCTTTGCATGAGGTGGCCAAAGTACTGGAGCTTCAGCTTTAGCATCATTCCTTCCAAAGAAATCCCAGGGCTGATCTCCTTCAGAATGGACTGGTTGGATTTCCTTGCAGTCCAAGGGACTCTCAAGAGTCTTCTCCAACACCACAGTTCACAAGCATCAGTTCTTCGGCACTCAGCCTTCTTCACAGTCCAACTCTCACATCCATACATGACCACAGGAAAAACCATAGCCTTGACTAGACGGACCTTGGTCGGCAAGGTAATGTCTCTGCTTTTGAATATACTGTCTAGGTTGTTCATAACTTTTCTTCCCAGGAGTAAGCGTCTTTTAATTTCATGGCTGCAGTCACCATCTGCAGTGATTTTGGAGCCCAAAAAAATAAAGTCTGACACTGTTTCTACTGTTTCCCCATCTATTTCCCATGAAGTGATGGGACCAGATGCCATGATCTTCGTTTTCTGAATGTTGAGCTTTAAGCCAACTTTTTCACTCTCCTCTTTCACTTTCATCAAGAGGCTTTTTAGCTCCTCTTCACTTTCTGCCATAAGGGTGGTGTCATCTGCATATCTGAGGTTATTGATATTTCTCCTGGCAATCTGGATTCCAGCTTGTGTTTCTTCCAGTCCAGCATTTCTCATGATGTACTCTGCACAGAAGTTAAATAAGCAGGGTGACAATATACAGCCTTGACGTACTCCTTTTCCTATCTGGAACCAGTCTGTTGTTCCATGTCCAGTTCTAACTGTTGCTTCCTGACCTGCATATAGATTTCTCCAGAGGCAGGTCAGGTGGTCTGGTATGCCCATCTCTTTCAGAATTTTCCACAGTTTATTGTGATCCACACAGTCAAAGGCTTTGGCATAGTCAATAAAGCAGAAATAGATGTTTTTCTGGAACTCTCTTGCTTTTTCCATGACCCAGCGGATGTTGGCAATTTGATCTCTGGTTCCTCTGCCTTTTCTAAAACCAGCTTGAACATCAGGGAGTTCACGGTTCACATATTGCTGAAGCCCGGCTTGGAGAATTTTGAGCATTACTTTACTAGCATGTGAGATGAGTGCAACTGTGCAGTAGTTTGAGCATTCTTTGGCATTGCTTTTCTTTGGGATTGGAATGAAAACGGACCTTTTCCAGTCCTGTGGCCACTGCTGAGTTTTCCAAATTTGCTGACATATTGAGTGCAGCACTTTCACAGCATCATCTTTCAGGATTTGAAACAGCTCAACTGGAATTCCATCACCTCCACTAGCTTTGTTCGAAGTGATGCTTTCTAAGGCCCACTTGACTTCACATTCCAAGATATCTGGCTCTAGGTGAGTGATCACATCATCATGATTATCTGGGTTGTGAAGATCTTTTTTGTACAGTTCTTTCATGTATTCTTGCCACCTCTTCTTAATATCTTCTGCTTCTGTTAGGTCCATACAATTTCTGTCCTTTATCGAGCCCATCTTTGCATGAAATGTTCCCTTGGTATCTCTAATTTTCTCGAAGAGATCTCTAGTCTTTCCCATTCTGTTGCTTTCCTCTATTTCTTTGCATTGATCACTGAAGAAGGCTTTCACTTATCTTAAATTGACAGTCATTTAAGTTCTAAAAGATATACATTTTTTTGCTATCACCTCCATGTTTAATGTTTTGGATGTCTTGTTTTATATCTTTATTCCTGTCTCTCAACTGCTTATTGTAGTTATAATTGCTTTTACAATTTTTGTCTTTTAACCAACGTACTATCTTATTTGAACGGTTGATCCACTGCTTTTGCTATATATATATTTGCCTTTACCAGTGGGATTTTTCCCTTCCTATATTTTCTCATTTCTTGTTGCAACCTTTTCTTTTTCAGTTAAAGAAGACCCTTTAATTTCTTTCAGACTTGGTTTAATATTGATGAATTCTCTTTCAGTCTTTGCTTATCTGAAAAACCGTTCAGCTCTCCTCAGCTCTGAATGATAACTTTGCTGGGTAGAGTATCCTAGTCTGTAGGTTTTTTCCCTTGGAGCACTTTAAATATATCATGCCCTTCTGGCCTACAAATTTTCTGCTGAAAAAATCAGCTGATATCCTTATGGGGGTTTCCTTCTATGGGACTCTTTGTTTTTCTCTTGCTGCCTTTGAAAGTCTCTCTTTATCTTTATCTTTGTGATTTTAATTATGGTGTGTCTTGGTATGGTCTCTTTGACTTCATCTCCTTTGAGACTCTGTGCTTCTTGCACCTGGATATCTATTTTCTTCTTTAGGTTAGGGAATTTTCAGCCATCATTTCATCAGATACATTTTCTACTCATGTCTGTCTCTTTTGTTCTCCTGGGACTACTATAATGTGAATATTAGTATGCTTGATATTGTTCCAGGTCCTTTAGCTAGCCTCATTTTTATTTATTTTCTCTTTTCGCTGTCCTGATTGGATGCTTTCCAGCATTCTATCTTCCAGACGGTGTTCCTCTGTGCCACCTAGTCTGCCTTTAACTCCTGCTAGTGTGTTTTTCACTCTGTTCTGGTGTCCTTCATCTTCGACTGATACTTTTTCGTATTTCCTGTTTCTTTGTTGAAGTTCTCACTGTCTCATCTGTCCTCCCTGCCGGCCAGTTCAGTTAGCTTTCATGTTACTATTGCTTTGTCCTCTTTAATAAGTAAATTAGCCTAAATTAATAAAAATCAGATCTTTTAGGACTTTTGCTTTCATTGGAAACATATTCTTCTGTTTTCTCATTTTATTTAACTTTCTGTTCGTCTCTGTGAAGTGAGGTGTTGTCAGTTCACTTACCCTGATCTTCCGGGGTGCCCTGTGTGGAAGCGTCCCTGCGCAGTCCACACACGCCCAGTGGCTTTGATGGGAGGCCTGGACCTGCGGGGGGCCTGGGCCTTGTCTTCCCCGGCAGCAGGCTGGCAGCCACTGCCGTAGTGGGAGGTAGGGCTGGATCTGAAGGGACCAGAGTCAGAGCCAGATGCAAACCGGGCTTCCTTCTAGGCTCAGTGGCAGTCAAAGACCTACCAGCAGCGGGGCTGGGCCCAAGAAGCTGGAGCAGGAGCCCTGAGGAGCTGGGCTTTTCCTGTGCGTGACGGCGGCCTCGGCCTCGGCTGGGGATGTGGTGTGGCAGGCCCAGGGGCTTGGGCTGTGCTTCTGAACTGCTTCCACTTTTTCCCCTGGTGTGCAAACCTTGGCCAGAGGCTGGATCAGGGCCGAGGGGTTGGAGGGTACTGAGCCGGCTCTTTCTCTTCCCACCTGCATGCAGGCAATGGTGGCCTCTGTTCTGGCCAGAGGCAGGCTGGGGTCAAGGTCGTTCCGTGCCCTACAAGTGCAGGCGTTGTTGTTGTTGTTCAGTCGTTAAGTTGTGTCTGACTCTTTGCAACTCCATTGACTGCAGCACACCAGGCTTTCCTGTCCTTCAGCATCTCCCGGAATTTGCTCAAACTCACATCACATGCATTGAGTGGATGATGCCACCCAACCATCTCATCCTTTGTCATCCCCTTCTCCTCCTGCCTTCCATCTTTCCCAGCATCAGGGTCTTTTCTAATGAGCTGGCTCTTCACATCAGCTGACTAAAATATTGGAGCTTCGGCATCACTCCTTCCAATGAATATTCAGGGTTGACTTCCTTTAAGATGGACTGGTTTGATCTTCTTGCAGTCCAAGGGACTCTCAAGAGTCTTCTCCAGCACCACAATTCAGAAGCATCAATTCTTTGATGCTCAGCCTTCTTTATGATCCAACTCTCACATCCATACATGACTACTGGAAAAACCATGTAGGTGGGTTCATAGCTTTGACTATATGGACCTTTGTCAACAAAGCGATATTTCTGTTTTTTTAATATGCTGTCTAGTTTGGTCCTAGCTTTTTTTCCAAGGAGCAAGTGCCTTTTAATTTCATGACTGCAATCACCGTCCGCATGCTTTTGGAGCCCAAGAAAATAAAGTCTGTTACTGTTTCCATTTTTTCCCCATCTATTTGCTGTGAAGTGATGGACCAGATGCCATGATCTTAGTTTTCTGATGCATGCTCACTGACAAAGCAGCTCAACCTTAGCAGAGGGCAGCACCGAAGCAGAGGATTCACTGGAGCCATCCTGGCAGGGCAACTGGAGCACCAGGCATCTCTCCACATGCTGCTTCCAAGCTGTGACTGGGAGCAAGCAAGTCTGTGCGTGCATTATTCAAGAGTGGAACCCCAGTCTCCTACAGCCCTCTGATAAGCTGCACTGGTTTTCAAACCAGCTAAGAGGGCTCATCTTCCCAGTACTAGACTCCAGGGCTAGGTGCCTGTGGTTGGCCGTGGCGCAAACCTCTCCATTTCCAGAAAGCCTGTGATTTTCCTCTCCTCCTTTGGGTTGCCTGGTAGGAGTGTGAGTCCCGACTTCTCCCCTTCTACCAGACTCCATGTGGTTCTTTCTTCACAGCTTTGGTGTAGAAGAGCCACACTGCTCATCTCTGGGTAGGCCTCAGCGCAATTGCTCTGTATGCAGTTGTAACTTCGATGGGTTCATGAGAGGAAAGTAGCTCAGGGTCCTCCTACTCCACCATCTTGATCCCAACCCCCTCAATTCCTGCTTTTTATGTTACCTGCCTAATTCACCGGTTGAAAATTGCACAACCAAATTCCATCAAGATACAGTGAAACCGATTTCCTGACCTAAATGTTGTTGGTTGTAAACATGTCTGCGCTTTGCTCTCACAATTACGCCTAAGTTTATCAGTCGTGTCACAGACGACAGCTAACCTTGGCCACTGCAATTAATTTTAACTGAGCCCCTTTTGGTCAACAGGAGACTTGGCAGGGCTGTATTCTTCTTTCTAAACCAGAAGCCTCAATATGATCGTAGTATAGCAAATAAAAGCAGCTCTTTTGAAAACTCCAGGAAACGAACGGCTCATTTCTCCTGGCTGATGGATGTGAGGGCACAGAATTGCCTTATCCTGATTAAAGACAAGCACTGCTGCCTCTAGGCAGAGAGATAGAAAAGCAAAAACGGAGCCCTTTACCAAAAGGGAGCAGTGATGTAAGTGGTGGTGAGCAAGGTGGGTCTGCTTCTCTACTTGAGCGTGGCTTCCAGATGCCACAAAAGGGGATCCGATGAGCTGAGACCACACTGTGTCATGATGCTATCTTCCTAGAGTTCACCTAGGGAGATAAAAAGCGGCCATTAATTACTAAGGACCGACTCTGTGTCTGACTTTCACATCTAATTTCCCATTTAAAGATGCCCTGCAAGGTAGGTCGTGTCGTAGTGACCTTGAAGCTCCAGGAACAGACATGGAGAGCCAGTTTCCTCTCTGTGCGGAGCAGCGGATGACAAAGGACCCTCAAGCCTGCTGGGGTGTGAACCGCGGCTCTCAGTAAACTTTGTGCCTGCCAGGGAGCTCGGCCCTGTCCAGATGTGGACAGATTTATTACACCACTGAAAGGCCCTGGATCGAGGGGTAGATTCAAGCAGTGAGGAGTCCAGATGGATCATTTCCCAATTGTTTTCTGCCCATACCACTGGCAACCATGCACACAGCAGGAAATATCCCAGAAGTGCCCCCCTCCAATCCCAAGAAAGAAGGAGGAAGTCCAGATGGCATCAGTGGAAAGAAAGCCAGTTTCAAGGACCAGGGGCTGACTTCTCAGCCCAGCTCTGCCTCTCAACAGCTCTGCTGCACGGGATAAGCCTCTCTGCCCCTCCCCACCCCACAATAACGGGCCGCCCAGGGTAATTTCCCAGGTCTTTCCAGTTTTACATCCTATGATTCTATTAATGCCGAGAGTGGGTTTTAAGTGCTAAATGGAGTCCGTGAAGGCTGAATATTTCTCGAGATTTAAAATGTCTCTCTGCTAATTGAAACTAATTCTCCAAACCACACATTAAAAGCCCCAGGCTGATTTTTCTATTTGATGGGCCCTGACAAAGCAGAGCGTAGAGACGGAGCGGCCCCGGGTGGGCACTCTGATGCGAGCCCTCTGCTGTTCCTTCCCCTGGCGAGGCTCCTGCTAATTTGTATTAATGCATCTCTGCTCCACCCCTCAGCGCCTGAGCCCGCGCCCTGGCCAGCCCCACAGCCCATGCCACTTAAGCCTCATAATTCTCTGCTGTCTCTCTCCTCCTTCCATCTCTCAACTTAGAGCTTGGCAGGCTAATGGCCATAATCATGATGACGAGCATTAAAAATGATGGGCCCTGCTCTCAACAGAATGCAGCTCTTCCTCAAGAGAAAGAACACTTAAATCCCAACTAGGTAAGTGGGTTCGATGGTGGTGTTAGCCCCAGAGCCGGGCGTCTGCAGGTGAGACTGCAAGAGGTGCACCCACCAGCAGGCGCATCCAGAAAAGCAGTAGCCGAAACCCCCAAAGAAGCCGGGCAAAGATTCGAGGTTCTGTGTTCACCTTCCCCTGCCCGCAGTGCCAGAGAGTCTCTGAAAGGGGTACCTTCTACCACAGAGGGGGTTAGGCTGATTAAATACATGAAAAAGTCAAAGCTCATAATCCGTGTCTACCTTTGCTTTATGAGATGCATTCTGTTAAAACCTGTGCTGAAATATACATCTCATACAATTTACCACCTTAACCATTTTTTTCAGCACACAATTCAATGGCACGAACTTGCAGGGATCCCCAACCTCCAGGACCTAATGTCTGATGAACTGAGGTGGAGCTGCTATAATACTAATCGAATCAAAGCGTCACAATGTAATCAAAGTGCACATCTCAAAACCATCCCCCACCCCAGTCCGTGGAAACATTCTCTTCCACGGGAAAGTTACCTTGCATGATACTGGACTGTGGTGCCAAAGAGGTTGGGAACCAGTGTCACTAAGGACAATGTTGCGCTGCCGCCACAGCATCCCCAGAAAGTTTTCATCATCCCTGACAGAATCTCTGAACCTGCAAAACAGTAGTTCGGCATTCACCCTTTCCAACAGCCCTGTTTGTGATGGACTTACGTTTGTGATTATTTTACACTTTACAAAAGATGGTCAGGACTCAGTAGCAACCTACATTTTGAAAAGCTGTATAACCCTCTTCCCAGTTGGGGAAAATAAGGAACAGACAGGGGAAATAGCATATTCCAAAAGGGCAGAGAGCCAGGGTCATGAAGGCTGAAAGGCAATCCCTAACCCTAACCCTGACCCTAACCCTAGCCCTAACCCTAGCCCTAGCCCTAATCCTAACCCTAGCCCTAATCCTAGCCCTAGCCCTAACCTTAACCCAAGCCCTAGCCCTAACCCTAACCCTAACCCTAGCCCTAATCCTAACACTAGCCCTAATCCTCACCCTAGCCTAACCCTAAACCTAACCCTAGCCCTAGCCCTAACCCTAGCTGTAACCCTAGCCCTAGCCCTAACCCTAACCCTCGCCCTAGCCCTAACCCTAGCCCTAGCCGTAACCCTAGCCCTAACACTAACCCTGACCCTAACCCTAACCCTAGCCCTGGTCCTAACCCTAACCCTAGCCCTAGCCCTAACCCTAGCCCTAACCCTGACCCTGACCCTAACCCTAATCCTAACCCTAACCCTAACCCTAGCCCTAGCCCTAATCCTAATCCTAACCCTGACCCTAACCCTGACCCTAACCCTAACCCTAGCCCTAGCCCTAACCCTAACCCTAACCCTAGCCCTAATCCTAACCCTAGCCCTAACCCTAACCCTGACCCTAACCCTGACCCTGACCCTGACCCTGACCCTAGTCTCATCAGTCTTTTGACCCTCATGGCACATTTTATGTGGCGAACACGGGTTTGTTTGTCCCTTTCTTTCATAGGAGACTAAGAAGCTATACAAGAGGGGTGGACTTCCCTGGTTGCTCCGTGGGTAAAGGACCCACCTGCCAGTGCAGAGACTCAGGTTCAGTCCCTGGGTGAGGAAGATCCTCTGGAGAAGGGAATGGCAACCCACTCCAGTATTCTTGCCTGGAGAATCCCATGGACATAGGAGCCTGGCGGGCTACAGTCCACGCAGTCACAAAGAATTGGACACGACTAAATGGCTGAACCACAGCAAGAGGGAAGAGAATGGCGTGAGAAAGCTGGGATGGCCACCATCTAGAGTCGACAGATGTTCATATTTTATCATGATCGCTTGACACATTTATACAAGAAATGGACTGTCAGTGGAAGCTGGCCCCTTTCCCCCTGCGTGGGCGTCATCTCCCTGTAGGTAACCTGGATTCCGCCTTTCTGAATTTGGTGTGTGTTTTTTTCAGTCCCCCATTTCCATGTTTACACCTACAGAGAGAGAGATTCATGAATAATTCATTGTGTTGTTTGCAGTGTGTTTTTAAACATTTTCATAAACGATATTACACAGGAAGCTTGCTTTTTCACTCAACATTATGTTTTGAGATGTAATCATGTTGCTATGAGAGAGGGAGTGAGTGTGTGCGTGTGTCTACTTAGGTTGTCTCCAATTTATTTTCCTGTTACAAACAATGCTGCAATTATGCACGAGTCTCTCTAGGTAATAGGTCTAGCAGCGCAATTGCTGAGTCTCTGCGAACATGCATTTCCAATTCCAATTTTGCTTTGGATATTGACAAATTGCTTTCGAAAGTGGCTGAATTAATTTACACTCCTACCAACAGTGTGTGAGAATTCCTATTTCTCCTTATCTTCCCTAACTCTTGCTATTGTCATTTTAAAAAAATTTTACCCGTCTGATTAGCGTGAAACATTCTCATTTGTTTTAAATCACATTTATCTGATTATTAGAAGGACTAAGCATATATGCATGAATAATTTTCTTTTTTTTTTCCTGTGAATTGTTTATTGTATTATTTTTTATTGAAAGGATTGTCAAACCACAGCGAAGACCAAATCCAGCCCATGGGCTTTTTTATACTGCCTGTGAGCCACGAATGGTTTTTACATTTTAAAAAGGTCATAAAAGAAAAAGAAGTGACAGAGGTTATATGTGTCCTGCAAAGCTGAAATATTTACTATCTGGTTCGCTGACTCCTATTCTGTTAGATTATTTTGTCTGTTTATTGATATGTATTTTGGATATTAACAATCTATTTGAACTAACTCCTCCCTCCCTTGCCCCCTCATCAGCTGCCCTGAGCATGCCAGTTTCTACTTCCCTGGGGCCCCAGTCTACGTTTTGTTGGAAGCAAAATGTTTTTTCAACATCTTGTCAAGTTTCAATTACATTTGGAATGTATCATCTAACCTTATCTCCCTCTCAAATACTTGCAGTAAAATCAATTTAATGCTCTTTACCTTGTGAAATGCATACGGTAGAATTCTGCTTCTGGCTCCAATGGAATGACTGCTACTGAGCTTGCTTTCCTGTCATAAATAACTAGGAAAGTGGATAAACATAAACAACTGTTTTCAGACAGAGGAAAACAAACAGCAAAAATGGGAATCTCCGAGAGCTGAGAGAGACATGAAATAAGCCCGGTTGTTCTGACATTCTGTCTAGAAGAACTCTCTGCACCATATCCCTAGGAGGACGGCCCAAGTGCAGCAGGAAGGTGTCACAAAGGTAAGTAAACCGAATTTGGAATTTAGGGAAGTGAGGTAGAAGGTCCTTGTAGGCCAGAACACCAGAGAGACGGCTACACAGAGAAGGGTGGTTCCAGAACCTGGGTAGGGATTCCCTTTAGACATTGATTGAACAGTAAGATACACACGTACAGCGTGAAGCATCATGACACCAGGTAACAAACAGCTAAGGAAGCTGAACAATTCCCAGAGCTCGTTAAGGATTGGGATAAATTCTCATTGAGTTTAGTCAGAGTGGACAGACCTCAAGAAACACCTAGGACAATCAGGAGATCTCAGAATGGTCATGGCGAAGTAGTAAGGCTCACTTAGCTCTAGAAAAAGGCTTCTTTAAATGATACCTTCATAAAACTTAAAAATAAACCTCAAAAATAAAGTCAAACTGATCCTCAAGCAACTTCTTGCATGCTAAGTCATGTCAGTCATGTCTGACTCTGTGAGACCCTATGGACTGTAGCCTGCCAGGAGACTATCCAGGCAAGAATACTGGAGAGGGTTGCCATGCCCTCCTCCTGCAGGGGATCTTCCTGACCTGGGGATCAAACCTGTGTCTCTTATGTCTCCTGCATTGGTTTACCACTAGCGCCACCTGGGAAACCCCTTCAGTGAAGTCGCTCAGCTGTGTCCGACTTTTTGCAACCCTGTGGACTATAGCCCACCAGGCTCCTCTGTCCATGGGATTCTCCAGGCAAGAATACTGGAGTGGGTTGCCATTTCCTTCTCTAGGGGAATCTTCCCGACCCAGGGATCGAACCCAGGTCTCCTGCATTGCAGGCAGATACTTTAACCTCTGAGCCACCAGGGAAGCTTAGCTGCCTGCTAAAAATAAACTTCACAGTTCTTTGGAAATTTTAGGCTTCCCAGGTGGCACAGTTGGTAAAGAATCTGCCTGTCAACACAAGAGATACAAGAGACACAGGTTTGATCCCTGGGTCGGGAAGATCCCCTAGAGTAGGAAATGGCAACCCACATGAGTATTCTTGCCTGGAAAATTTCACAGACAGAGAATCTACCAGGCTACAGTCCATGGGGTTGTTATTTGGAAAAAAACAAAATCTAGACACAATAATGTTGCATCCGCAAGGTTCAGCATCCAATCAAAAATTAGTCAACCCATTAATAATGAGGAAAAAGTAAGCAACAGCCAAGAAAAAAATCCACCAAGTGGACAGATCCAGAAATGACAGAGATAATAGAATTAGCAGATAATCACTTCACAAAATAGTAGTTATAAACACAGCGAGTCTCCTACATACGAACCAGTTCTGTTCCATAGAGTGCATTCCTAAGTCCAACAAAGTTAGCCTAGGGATCCAACTAACACAATTGGCTATATAGTCCTGTCCTGTAATAGGTTTATAATACTTTTCACACAAATAATACATAAAAAACAAACGTTAAAAATAAAGAAAACATTTTAACCTTACAGTACAATCCCTTGAAAAGTACAGTACAGCAACTGGCATGCAGGGGCTAGCATCTAGTGAAAAGATAAGAAGAGGCACTGACTGAGGAGAGACAAGAACTGGGAGACGAAGGAGCTGAAGGCCCATCAGCAACAGGAGATGGAGGGCAAGCTGCAATTTCACTCACACCTGACGTTGCTGGCACGGGGTTTGGTTCTTTCCTGAATCCAATTCGATCTACCCTCTCGAAAAAAAAAAAAATGATGTCCAGCGATGTCCAAGTAGTAGCTCTTTTTTTCTCTGCATAAATAACACGGGGGCACTGCATTGCCCCTGAACGGCTGCTGCAACCTTCGCGTACTGTTGTACGTTTGGGTCCTGTGCCACGAAAGCTAACCACGCCTCCTCAGATAAAGAAAATCCCTTTTCCACTTCCTGCACTGTGAACCTCTTTGGTTCTTCCTTTACCTCTTCCTCTTGTCTCTTTGTCCTTTCCCTGGACCGCCAGTTTCTGGGGCTTCTTAGCAGTACCAGCTATAGCACTGCTGCGTTGTTGCTTGCTTCCAGACATTCTGGGCTTGGAATAAAGATACACAGTATACTGTACGGTAAAGTAAAGTACACCACCATTTGCAGAGGATGCGTGTACATGACAATGTACGCCAGACATGTGAACTAACGTACGTGATTGGACATGTGAACGCATGTTCACATCTTTGAAAGTTTGCAAATTGAAGGTTTGCATGTCGGGGACTTCATGTATACTAAAGGTGTTAAAGGGAAACATGAACACAATGAGGAAAGATATGGTAGGTCTTAAAATGAATTCATTGCATCTTTCAGACATAAAAATATACGCAACAAAAACATTTACTGAAAGAATTAGCAAATTCAATACTGAAGAACTGATCAGGGAACTTGAAAGGACTTAGCAACAAAAACTAAGGAAAAGTGAAATACAGGGAGAGGAAAGGCTAAAAACGAATGAAGGGCTCTCTGTGACCTGTGAGAACATATAACAGTCGGATATATGTGTATTCAAAGACCCAGGGACAGAGAGACAGAAAAAATGTTCAGAAAACCTGGGCAAAGGTTTCCTGAATTATATGTAAACCATTAACTTACACAGAGAAGGCACTGGCACCCCACTCCAGCACTCTTGCCTGGAAAATCCCATGGACGGAGGAGCCTGGTGGGCTGCAGTCCATGGGGTCGCTAAGAGTTGGACATGACTGAGCAACTTCACTTTCACTTTTCACTTTCATGCATTGGAGAAGGAAATGGCAACCCACTCCAGTGTTCTTGCCTGGAGAATCCCAGGGACGGGGGAGCCTGGTGGGGAGCCCTGCTGTCTATGGGGTTGCACAGAGTCGGACACGACTGAAGCGACTTAGCAGCAGCAGCAGCATTAACTTACAAATCTAAGAAACTCAAGAATATGCATACACAGTCAAATCACATAAGACATATGTCACAATCATTTCATTAAAAGTCCAGTAATAAAGGGGAAATCTTAAAAGGATGCACAAAAGGGAAGAAAGGAAGAGAGAGGGAAAGAAGGAGGCATACAGGGGAACAAAGATACCAGGAAAAACATCTATTTCTGCTTTATTGACTGTGCCAAAGCCTTTGACTGTATGGATTACAATAAACTGTGGAAAATTCTGAGAGAGATGGGCATACCAGACCACTTGACCTGCCTCTTGAGAAATCTGTATGCAGGCCAGGAAGCAACAGTTAGAACTGGACATGGAACAACAGACTGGTTCCAAATAGGAAAAGGAGTACGTCAAGGCTGTATATTTTCACCCTGCTTATTTAACTTCTATGCAGAGTACGTCATGAGAAACACTGGACTGGAAGAAACAAGCTGGAATCAAGATTGCCGGGAGAAATATCAATAACCTCAAATATGCAGATGATAACACTCTTATGGCAGAAAGTGAAGAGGAGCTAAAAAGCCTCTTGATAAAAGTGAAAGAGGAGAGCGAAAAAGTTGGCTTAAAGCTTGACATTCAGAAAACGAAGATCATGGCATCTGGTCCCATCACTTCATGGGAAATAGATGGGGAAACAGTGTCAGACTTTATTTTTTGGGGCTCCAAAATCACTGCAGATGGTGACTGCAGCCATGAAATTAAAAGACGCTTACTCCTTGGAAGAAAAGTTATGACCAACCTAGATAGCATATTAAAGCAGAGACATTACTTTGCCGACTAAGGTCCGTCTAGTCAAGGCTATGGTTTTTCCTGTGGTCACCTATGGATGTGAGAGTTGGACTGTGAAGAAGGCTGAGCACCGAAGAATTGATGCTTTTGAACTGTGGTGTTGGGGAAGACTCTTGAGAGTCCCTTGGACTGCAAGGAGATCCAACCAGTCCATTCTGAAGGAGATCAGTCCTGGGATTTCTTTGGAAGGAATGATGCTGAAGCTGAAACTCCAGTACTCTGGCCACCTCATGCGAAGAGTTGACTCATTGGAAAAGACTTTGATGTTGGGAGGGATTGGGGGCAGGAGGAGAAGGGGACGACAGAGGATGAGATGGCTGGATGGCATCATGGACTCGATGGACATGAGTCTGAGTGAACTCCGGGAGTTGGTGATGGACAGGGAGGCCTGGTGTGCTGCGATTCATGGGGTCGCAAAGAGTCAGACATGACTGAGCGACTGAACTGAACTGAACTGAATTATGTATCAGAACTAACGCAAGCCAGAAACTGAAAAGCCATAACTGATCTTTTCATTACATTCTTTTGAAGAAATTTTCCATTGTCTTCTGGCTTGCATTAGTTCTGATACATAATTCAGTTCAGTTCAGTTCAGTTCAGTCTCTCAGTCGTGTCCAACTCTTTGCGACCCCATGAATCGCAGCACGCCAGGCCTCCCTGTCCATCACCATCTCCAGGAGTTCACTCAGACTCAAGCCCATCGAGTCCGTGATGCCATCCAGCCATCTCATCCTCTGTCGTCCCCTTCTCCTCCTGCCCCCAATCCCTCCCAACATCAAAGTTTTTTCCAATGAGTCAACTCTTCGCATGAGGTGGCCAAAGTACTGGAGTTTCAGCTTCAGCATCATTCCTTCCAAAGAAATCCCAGGGCTGATCTCCTTTAGGATGGACTGGTTGGATCTCCTTGCAGTCCAAGGGACTCTCAAGAGTCTTCTCCAACACCACAGTTCAAAAGCATCAATTCTTCAGCACTCAGCTTTCTTCACAGTCCAACTCTCACATCCATACATAACCACAGGAAAAACCATAGCCTTGACTAGACGGACCTTAGTCGGCAAAGTAATGTCTCTGCTTTTGAATATGCCATCTAGGTTGGTCATAACTTTTCTTCCTAGGAGTAAGCGTCTTTTAATTTCATGGCTGCAATCACCATCTGCAGTGATATTGGAACCCCAAAAAATAAAGTCTGACACTGTTTCCACTGTTTCCCCATCTATTTCCCATGAAGTGATGGGACCAAATGCCATGATCTTCGTTTTCTGAATGTTGACCTTTAAGCCAACTTTTTCACTCTCCTCTTTTACTTTCATCAAGAGGCTCTTCAGTTCCTCTTTGCTTTCTGCCATAAGGGTGGTGTCATCTGCATATCTGAGGTTATTGATATTTCTCCCAGCAATCTTGATTCCAGCTTGTGCTTCTTCCAGTCCAGCGTTTCTCATTATGTACTCTGCATAGAAGTTAAATAAGCAGGGTGACAATATACAGCCTTGATGTACACCTTTTCCTATTTGGAACAAGTCTGTTGTTCCATGTCCAGTTCTAACTGTTGCTTCCTGACCTGCATGTAGGTTTCTCAAGAGGCAGGTCAGGTGGTCTGGTATTCCCATCTCTCTCAGAATTTCCCACAGTTTATTGTGATCCACACAGTCAAAGGCTTTGGCATAGTCAATAAAGCAGAAATAGATGTTTTTCTGGAACTCTCTTGCTTTTTCCATGATCTATCGGATGTTGGCAATTTGATCTCTGGTTCCTCTGCCTTTTCTAAAACCAGCTTGAACATCTGGGAGTTCACAGTTCACATATTGCTGAAGCCCGGCTTGGAGAAATTTGAGCATTTTTACTAGCATGTGAGATGAGTGCAATTGTGTGGTAGTTTGAGCATTCTTTGGCATTGCCTTTCTTCGGGTTAGGGTTAGCCAAATAGAATTCTACATCAGTGAAAATATCCTTCAAAAATCAAGGTGAAACAGAGACATTTTCAAATTAAAAATCTGAGAAAATTCACCACCAGCAAGTCTAATTTATAAGAGATAATAAAGGAAGTTCTTTAAGCTGAAAGAAAATGATACAAGTCAGAAACTCAGATCTACACAAAGGAAGGAACAGTGATAAAGCAGTAAAAATATGAATAAACATAAGACGTGCCTATTATCTTTTTCACTATTTCTTTAAAAGATAATTGACTCACCATTTCTGGGTCAGAATGCAAGGCAGTTAGAAGTTACTGCTTCATCCTAAAGAAAAAAAAAAAAAGAAAATGTTATAAACTGAACAGAATGAAAATCAACAGCTATTTTTGGATGTGCAGTGAGGTAAGTTGACAGGGCAAAACATTTCCTCCAACACTGGAGAGATGGACAGCAAATACAGGGAGTCACAGTTTCCCAGAGACAGCCTTGTGATTGGAAACCGCTGTGGGAACTCAGTAAAGAATCTGCCTGCAATGCAGGAGACACAGGTTCGATCCCTGGGTCAGGAAGATCCCCTGGAGGAGGGAATGGCTATCCACTCCAGGATTCTTGCCTGGAGAATTCCATGGACAGAGGAGCTTGGTGGGCTACAGTTCATGGGGCGCAAAACATCGGACATGACTGAGTGATTAACACACACACATGGGAACCAAGGCTGGGATAGAATAATCAGAGCTGTGGTTGACAAATTGCTGGAGGCTCAATGTAGACAACTCCAAGATTCAGAAATTCGAGGAGGATCCAGAATTGTGAGATTTACCTCCAGAAAGGAGCTCAACCAGATTTCCACAGTAAATATCAGAGAAAAATCCAACCATTTTGAAATATGCCTAAGCATTCTGTTCTTCCTTAAAAGGCTTGTTTGTGAGAAATTGTTTAACCAGAGTCTAGTCTGTTAAAGAGCAGAGACATTACTTTGCCAACAAAGGTCCGTCTAGTCAAAACTATGGTTTTTCCAGTAGTCATGTATGGATGTGAGAGTTGGACCATAAAGAAAGCTGAGCGCCAAAGAACTGATGCTTTTGAACTGTGGTGTTGGAGAAGACTCTTGCGAGTCCCTTGGACTGCAAGGAGATCCAATCAGTCCATCCTAAAGGAGATCAGTCCTGAATATTCATTGGAAGGACTGATACTGAAGCTGAAACTCCAATACTTTGGCCACCTCATGTGAAGAACTGACTCATTTGAAAAGACCCCCTGATGTTGGGAAAGATTAAAGGTGGGAGGAGAAGGGAATGACAGAGGATGAGATGGTTGGATGGCATCGCTGACATGATGGACATAATATTGAGCAGGCTCCGGGAATTGGCGATGGACAGGGAAGCCTGGCGTGCTGCAGTTCATGGGGTCACAAAGAGTCGGACAGGACTGAGCAACTGAACTGAACTGAACTGAGTCTGCTGAGGGGCTACTGGAGCCTGACTCACCTTAGGGAGAGGAAACACGTGACTCCAGTCAGCTCCAGCTCCCCACGGGGGAGAAGAAAGAAAACACACACACCAGCCCCCACTAGCCACTCTGTCCCACCTAAGGGAGTAGGGAAAAAACCTGAAAAACACCTTTGAAGTTCACAGTCCAAGACATAGGCTCTCTGAAAGACCGAGGCATACACAACAGAATGCTCCTCACTCCACCCATCACCACCACTAAGGCCTATTTACAGCAGTTACGTTTACCTGGTACCTTATATCCAGCTATGAGAAAAATTATAAGGAACATCAAAAGATTAAACACACACACACACACACTTTGAAGAGACAGAGCAAGATCAGAACCAGACATGGCAGGAAGGTTGGAATCATCAGTCTGTGAATTTAAAACAAATATGATTATTATGCTAAGGGCTTGAAGGCATAAAATGAACACATATAAGACAGATGGAAAGTATAAGCTTGGAGATTCAAATCATAGAAGGGAAGGAAAGGAAACACTAGAGAGTTTTACAAAAACATGGTAACAGAAATGAAGAGAGCCTTTAATGCGCTCATTAGTACACTGGAAACAGCTGAGGAAGGAATCTTTGAAACCGAGTGTATTTCATTGGAGATATTCAAAACTAAAAAGCACAGAGAATGAAGGCAAAAGATGGGGACTTCTGGCAGTCCAGTAGTTAAACTGTGTTTCCACTGCAGGGGTTGCAGGATCAATCCCTGAGCGGGGAACTAAGATTCCCACATGCCACATGGCGTGGTGGGGGGGGAAAAGACTGAAAAACCAGAAAATCCAAGGACTGCGGGATAACTACAAAAAGTATAATATACTCATAATGGGAATACCAGAAAGAGAAGAGAGAAAGGGACAGAACAGATATCTGAAACCACAACTGAGAGGCTTCCCACGTTCATGTCAGACACCAAACCACAAACCCAGGAGCCTCAGAGAACACCAAGCAGGATAAATACCCCCAAATCGACCCCCAGACGTATCATTTTCAAAGTACAGAAAAACCAAAGATTAAAAACATATTAATCAAGAAAGAAGCCAAAGGGGAAACATACCTACCTAGAGAGGACCAAAGATAAGAATTGCAACTGACTGTTCTCAAGAAGCTCACACACAAGAAGGAGCAGAGTAAAATATTCAAATGTTGAGAGAAAAATGAGTGCTGAGAGAAAACGGCCAGTTGACATTTCGCAAAATCATCCTTCAAAAGTGAAAAAGAAATAAAGATCTCACCAGTCAAACAAAACCGGAGGGAATGTGTTGTTAGCAGACCTTCCTAGCAAAAAAAATATTAAAAAGAGCTTTCAGAAAGGAAGAAAAAAATATAGGTCAGAAATTTAGATCTATGCAAAGATAAAGAGAGGAAAAACCTCAAAAAGGAATAAGTGAAGATGAAATAAACACTTTCATTTTTCTTATTCTTAACTGAACTTACAGCTTGTTGTTGTTTAGCCACTTAGCTGTGTCCAACACTTTGAGACGCCACAGACAGCAGCACGCCAGGCTTCCCTGTCCTTCACCATCTTCCAGAGCTTGCTCAGACTCATGTCAGCTGAGTCAGTGATGCCATCCAACCATCTCATCCTCTGTGATCCCCTTCTCCTCCTGCCTTCAATCCTTCCCAGCATCAGGGTCTTTTCCAGTGAATCTGCTCTTCCCATCAGGTGGCCAAAGTGTTGGAGTTTCAGCTTCAGCATCAATCCTTCCAATGAACATTCAGGGTTGATTTCCTTTAGCATTGACTGGTTTGACCTCTCTCTGCAGTCCAAGGGACTCTCAAGAGTCTTCTCCAGTGCCACAATCCAAAAGCATCAATTCTTCGGCACTCAGGTATGTAAGTATATATAATACATATATACTAATGTGTATGTATACTAAGCCAATTCAGCCTTGTCTGACTCTTTGTGACCCTATGGACTGTAGCCCACCAGGCTCCTCTGTCCACAGGATTCTCCAAGCAAGAATACTGGAATGGGTTGCATGCCCTCCTCCAGTATACACATACACATATGTGCTTATTCATGCTAATACAAAAGTGAAATAAATGACAGCGATAATATAAGAAACAGAGGGGAGAAACTGGGATGATTTTGTTATTATAAGGTACTCACACTGCATGCGAAATGGTATGTTGTTATTTGGTAAAAGGTTAAGTGACTTACTTGGATCAGTTTTAAACATATTGCAAAATCCAGGGCAACCATTAAAAAACAATTTTTAAAATGTATGACTGATATGTTTTAAAAAGGAAAGAAAATTAAATCTTATAAAATTCTCAATTAAAACCACAAAAGGCAAATAAATAAATAAAATAAAAGGCCAAAATAGGGATAAAGAACATGAGTAGCAAATAGGAAAAAGTAACAAATGTGGTGGATTTAACCATACACATCAATAATCATTTTGAAATCAGTGGTTTAAATGTATCAGTTACAAGACAGAGTCTCAGAGTGGATCAAAGAGAAGATCCAACAATATGTTGCCTGTAACAAAGCCACTTCAAGTACAGAGGATGTGTGTAGATTAAAAGTAAACGAATGGAGAAAAATACACCCATGCTAAAGCTAGCCAAACGAATTAATTGCAGACACTAATTCATTTCAGACAGAGCAGACCTCAAAGCAAGGAAAGTTATCAGGGATAAAGAAGGGCATTACATAACAATAAAGGAGTCAGTTTTCCAAAAGACATAATAATCCTTAATAAGTATGCACTGAACAACAGCATCAGACTACACGAGGCAAAACCTGCTAGAACGGCAAGGAGAAATAGATTAATCCACAATTACAACTGGCGACTTCAACACCCTTTTTTTCAGAAATGGATAGATCCAGCCAGGAGAAAATCAGTAAGAGTATAGTTGAGCTCAGCACCACCATCAGTCAATGGGAAGTAATGGACATCTATAGACTGCTTTATCCAACAAAAGCAGAATGCAGTCTTCTCAAACTCACACAGGATATTTACCAAGACAAACCACATTCTGGGCCACAAAACACCCTTTAATAAATATAAAATGATAGAAATTATGCAGTGTCTGCTCTCATACCATAATGTAATTAAACTAGAAATCATTAACAGAAAGACACTGAAAAATTCCAAAATACCTAGAGGCTATACAACACAATTCTAAACACACAAGACAAAAAATCTCAAGAGAAATTTTTAAATATTTGGAACCAAATAAAAATGAAAGCACAACTTATCAAAATTTGTGAGACGCAGCAAAAGGAGTGCTTAGAGGGGCTTTTAGCATTAAATGCCCAGAGAAAAATGTAAAGTTGATCATCTCAGTTTTCACTTTAGGAAACTAGAAAAAAGAAGAGCAAATTAAATCCAAAGTAAACAGAAAAGAGAGAAATGCTAAAAATTAAATGGATAAAATTGAAAACAGGAAATCAGTAGAGAAAATCAATGAGATCACAACTTACTTGTTTGAAAAAATTAATAAAACTGATTAACCTCTAGCCAAGGTAATTAAGGGGAAAAAATGAAGACAAAACTTATTAGCATAAGAAATGAAAAAGAGGCCATCAATGCTGATCGCATGTACACTAAAAGAACAGGAAAGAACTATTATGAATAGTTCTATGTCCAGGTTTGATAAACTAGATGAAATGCACCAAGTCCTTGAAATACACAGTCTGCCAAAACTCATACAAGAACAGACAATCTGAATAGACCTACAGCTATTAGAGGAATTTAGCCAATAAATGGCCAATTTATTGGCCAATTTAGCCAATAAATAGCCCAATAGAGAAAGCACAAGGCCTAGATGCGTTCCCTGCTAAATTCTACCAAATATTTAAGGATGAACTCATATCAATTCTCTACAATCTCTCTCAGAAGACAGAGCATAAGGAATATTTTCTAACTCTTTCTATGAGAGAAGCATCACCCTAAGAGCAAAACCAAAGTCATTATAAGAAAGGAAATTTGTGGGCCAATATTTCTCATGAGTATCAGTGCAAAAACCCTCAACAAAATATTAGCAAATCAAGTCTAACCATCTATAAAATAAATTCTACAGCATGACCACTGGAGTCTATCTCAGGTATGCAAGGTTCACTATTTGAAAATCAGTTAATGTTATCTATCACATCAACAGGCTAAAGAAAATAATCACATGTTCACAGAAACATAAGCAGAAAAATCACTAGACCAAATCCAACACCAATTCATGATTTAGAAAACTCAGTAAATTAGGAATAGAGAGAAACTTCTCCAACTTGATGAAGAACGTGTACAAAAAACATACATCTGATGCCATACTTACTGGGCAGAAACTCAAAACTTTCTCACAGGAATCACACACCAGACAAGGATGTTCCTCCTCACCACTCCTTTTCCACACTGTACAGTAAGTCCAAGCTAAAGCACAAGACAAGAAGAAAGTGTACCTATTGGGAAGGAAGAAATCAAACCATCTTTTTCACAAATGACATGATCAGATAAGGAAAAAATCCAAGAGAATCAGCAAAAACCTCTTTTTAAAAGGCAATTATTAAAAGACTGCAGGATACGAGGTTAACATAGAAAAGCCCACAGCTTACCTATATACCATCGATAAACAAGTGTAAATTGACATTAACCCAGTATCATTTACCTTGGGTTATATTAACCCAACACCAAAAAAGGGAAATAAGAATAAGTCTAACAAAATATGTACAAGACCTATGAGTAAAACTGCAAAACCCAGAAGAATAAACTCAAATAATTTAATAGATATCCAAGCTCATGAATAGAAACACTTGGTATTGTCAACATATTAGTTCTTTCAAGGTGATATATAGATTTGACGCAATCTGGTTCAAATTCCCAGCAACTTTTTGTGTGAAAATCAACAAACTAATTCTGAAGTTTACATGAAGATGCTTAAGAGCCAGAAGAGCCATTACAATTTTGAAGATGAAGAACAAAGTTGAAGAGGTGACAATATTTGACTTCAAGACTTACTATAAAGCTACAGTAATCAAGACCAAAGAATAAACAAATTAATCATTGGAACAGAGTTGAGAGTCCAAAATAAACCCACATAAAACCTGTCAAATGATTCTTGACGAAGAAGCAAAGGCCATACAGTGGAGAAAGGAGTCTTTTCATCAAATTGTTCTGGAACAACTGGACATCCACATGCAGAAAAAATTAAAAAATCAGTCTGGACACAGACTTTACATACTACACAAAAATTAACTCCAAATTGATCACAGACCTAAATGTAAACCAAAAAATGGTAAAACTCCTAATAGGTAACATAGGGCCTTGGGTATGGTAATGACTTTTCAGATACAAGACCAAAGCAGAAACATTGAAAGAAATAATTGATAAGCTGGGCTTCATTAAAATTAGAAACTTCTGCTCTGTACAACAGAATGTCAAGAGGATGAGAAGATAGGCCACAGACTAGAGAAAATATTTACAAAACATGTCCCTGAAAAAGGACTTACCTCCCCAACGTACAAAGACCTCTTAAAACTCAACAATTGAAAAAAAAAAAAAAACCCCAGGGATTTCCTTGGTGGTCCAGTGGTTAAGAATCTGCCTGCCAATGCAGGGAACACAGGTTCAGTCCTTGGTCTGGGGATTAAGCTCCTACAAGTCTCAGGGTAACTAAGCCTTGCACCACAACCACTGAGCCCGTGTTCAGCCTGCGCGCAGTGCAGCAACTGTTGAAACCCACTCGCCCTAGAATCCATGCTCTGCAACAAGAGACGCCTCCACGATGTGGAGCGCACACACTGTAACTAGAGAGGAGCCCCCCCATCACAACTAGAGAAAGTTTGCACACAGCCACAAAGATTCAGCACAGCCAAAAATAAATAAACACGTTTAAAACAAAGAAAGCAATACAAATTTTTAAATGGGTCAAAGATTTAATAGACACTTCAGCGCAGAAGAGATACATGTAGGAAATAAGCATATGAAAAGATTTGTTATTTAGCTTTAAGTCACATCCAACTCTTTTGCAAACCTGTGGACTGTAGCCCAACGGGCTCCTCTGCCCATGGCATTTCTCAGGCAAGAATACTGGAGAGGGTTGCCATTTCCTTCTCCAGGGGATCTTCCTGACTCAGGGATGGAACCCTGAATTGGCAGACAGGTTCTTTACCACTGAGCCACTAGGGAAGCCCATATGAAAAGACACTCCACATGGAATGCCATCAGGCAAAGGCAAATGAAAACACTGAATTACCACTACACACCTATCAGAAAGGCCAAAATCCAGAACACAGACCGCACACCAAATGCTGGCGAGGATGTGCGGCAGCAGACTCTCGCCCACTGCTGATGAGAATGCGAGATGGTGCGGTCACTTTGGACAGCTCTCAGTATAAGTAACATACTTTGGCCGTAAAATCCAGCAGTTGTGCTTCTTGATATTCACCGATAGGAACCGGAAACCTAAATCCACACAAAACCCTGCACACAAATGTTTACAGCAGCTTTGTTTGTAATCCTAAAACAACCAAGATGTCCTTCTGTAGGTGAATGGTGAACTGGGTTAACCTAGACAATGGAACATTATCCAATGCAGAAAAGATATGAGCTATCAAGTCCGAAAAGACATGGAGGAAATGTAAATGTATGTTACAAGTGAAAGTAACTATATATTGCGTGATTCCAGCTATATGATGTTCTGGAAAAGGCAAAACTGTGGAGACAGTGAATAGAGCAGTGTTTCAGGGACTGGGGAGGGAGGGATAAACAGGTGAATCACAGAGGAATTTTAGGGCAGTGAAGATACACTGTATGAGACTATAAGGATAGACTTACACATTTCATCATACATTTGTCCTAAACTATAGACTCTATAACACCAAGAGTGAATCCTGTGGTATACTGTGGACTTTGTGTGATAATGGCATGCCATTGTAGCTTCATCAGTTGTAACAAACATCCCACTCTGCTGAGGGAAGTTGATAATGGTGGATTCTATGCATGCGTGAGGACAAGGGGAACATGAAAAATGTCTGTACCTTCCTCTGAATTTCCCAGTGAACCTAAAGCTGCTCTAAAAAATAAGGTCATTCTTTAAAGCAAAAATAACAGCAATGCTTTATTGAGTCTGTTAACATTTGTAGACATATGACAATAACAACACATAGACAGGGTGGAAAATGAAAACATAGTTTCTAATGTTTGTTGAACACATAAGTTGATACATTCTTAAAGACAGAATGTGATCTTAAGTGTTCACATCAAAACTTCTAGATTAACATTTTTTAATTAATTTATTTATTTTAATTGGAGGCTAATTACTTTACAATCGTGCAGTGGTTTTTGCCATACATTGACATGAATCCACCATGGGTATACACGTGTCCCCCATCCTGAACCCCCCTCCCACCTCCCTGCCCATCCCATCCCTAAGGGTCATCCCAGTGCACCAGCCCCGAGCACCCTGTCTCATGCACCGAACCTGGACTGGCGATCTGTTTCACATTAAAACAAGTCTTGCTAATGAGCCCATGGGGGATAAAATGAAATGCTAAAATATCTAATCCACAATAATGCAGGGAAAGGGGAAAAGGAACAAGGGACATATAGGAAGGCAATGAAAAGCAAGATTATAGAATTAAATAAGAAGTATAAATGGTCTAAATGCACCAGTTAGAAGCAAAGATTGTCAGCCTGGGTTAAAAAACAAGACTTAAGACTTCCCATTTCAGCTCTGAGGGTAAAGTGCTTGAGAGTCACTTTAATCACTCCCATTCTTACGACGAAAAAGAAAAATATGAACAAAGTGAAAATCAATGTCTTTTGTTGGACCCATCAGAGAACTGAGGTCCTAGGGCAAACCACCACTCTGCAATGAGAGACACAGGAGAATACAGAGTTGCGGCTGAGACCTGCTTACCTGGAACAGCAGCCATTGGAGTAATAACTGGAAGAAAAGCTTCCATGGCAAGTGTGAGAGATTGCAGAGTGTGGACAGCGTGAGCATGGGGGCTGCATTCTTGCAGGGAGGCTCGCAACTGAGCGGATTTTATCTCCAACCCCACCAGGCTCTCACGATGAAGAGCCAAAAAAAAAATTCCTCCTCCTGTCTCAGGTAGGAAGAGGGGCAAAAGTCACTTGAGATACTCTCAGAGCATCTTCATTACCAAACCAACTCAGCAAGGGGAAACAATTCAATCAGAGCTGTGCCTCAGCTAGGAAGAAGGACAATCACCAAATTTTAGGCCCCACTAGCCTTCCCATCTCACTTAAGCTGGGGAGAAAGGAAGGCACTTGAGAAAGGTTTGTAAAGGCCACAGGCCGGGGACACAGAGGCAGTAAAAACCCAGACTTTAATCATAAGATTATATAATGCTTTTCTTCATCCATTCCTTACTACCCTATCAACCGGGCTACAATAGAACACCGGGGGGTTACAGCCAAAAGATCTGCCAGGCACAGACTGTATCTAGGAAGTAGTTCCTAGAGAAATCGAAAGACAAGATGAAACATAAAGCCTCTGGAACTTACATCTAGAGCAAACACTGAACACAATTCAACTTATAGGTTGACATGAAACTTTACACTAAACCTATCTACCTCATCACCAGATACATCATGTTGGATTCTTCACAAAATAATTATAGGGCATTCTAAACAGCAAGGAAAAATCAGGCCAAACTAGATGTTGTTGCTCTTCAGTTGCTAAGTTGTGTCCGACTCTTTTCAACACCATAGACTGCAGCACGCCAGGCTTCCCTGTCCTTCATAACCTTCCAGAGTTGCTCAGATTCATGCGCATTGAGTTGGTGATGCCATCTAGGCTGGCTACAAGAACCCCAGTGTAAGTACAAAGACACAGATAAAAATCAAATGATGGGGAAAGAGACATCATACAAAGACTAATAAAAACAAAACTGGTGTCTATATTGATAGAGGACAAAGCAGACTTCAGGACAAAGAATATCCCCAGGGAAAAGAGGGACATTTGGTAACGATAAAACTCTCAGTTCATCAGTATGACATAGACAGCAAAAACTTGTATATTCCTAATAACAAAGCATCAACATATGTGTAAGAAAAACTGAGAGAATGAAAGGAGAAATGAAAATTCACCATGAATTTGAGGTTTTGAAATTACTTTCTCAAAAGTTGAGAGTACAAGTACACAGGAAATCACTAAGGAGTATAATTAGAATAACTCTGGACTTTTATTCAGAAATGAAGCAAGAAGAGAGCGGAATGAAATTTATTAAAGTGTAGAAAGAAAAACGTCCACCAACCTGAGAGAAAGTCATTTCCTAGGCAGGTTGATAAGAAGTCTAGGAGTCCCCAAGGAGAGAGGGGTCTGGAATTCCGGAGGAAGAAAGGACAAATTTTTTTTTCCCTCTACATTCTTTAGGATTGTATAACAATTATGTATCTTGCCTGAGGACAGTCTGTGGACAAAACCTTCTGGCTAATCCTATTATCTTAAAATGTAAATTATGGAAATAGGTCTAGTGAAGTCTTTACAACCTCCAGACATGCTTTTGATTCACTGTAATAACTAATTGGAGAGTATATAACTCCATGGCTAACACTAGCAAGGGGGTACTCTTTCTGCCCCCTTCTGATGCCTATGTCAGAAGCTTCCTCTATCTCCTTTATACTCTAATAAAACTTTATCACACAAAGCTCTGAGCAATCGAGCCTCGTCTCTGGCCTCGGATTGAATTCTTCTCCTCCGGAGGCCAAGAATCCTGGCGTCTTTTCATGTGTCAGCAACAACCTTTCAAACCTAGACCTCTGTATTCCGTAAAGCGAAGTAGTACTTTCTCAAACAAACAAAAATCTAGGAAGTTTGTCACCAGTAGACTCGCCTGGAAAGAAATGTTAACGATAAGTTCTTTAAAGAGAAGGGGAAAGATATAGGTCAGAAACTCGAATCTATGAAAAAGAAAGAGCTTAAGAAAAGGAATGGAGAAAGGTAAAATATTTAATTTTTGTTATTCTTAATTGAACTAACATAAAATAATAGCAACGATGAATTCAGTGAGCTTGTTGTTGTTCAGTTGCCAAGTCATGTCCAACTCTTTGCGACCCCATGGACTGCAGCACGCCAGGCTTCCCTGTCCTTCACTGTCTCCAGGAGTTTGCTCAGATTCATGTTCACTGAGTTAGTGAGTTTACTAACGGAAAAGGGAACTGAGTGGCAGCAATATAAGAGGCTGGATGGAGGAACTCAGAATGCTCTGTTATAAAGTACCTGCACCCCCATGAAACAACATCATGTTACTTGAAAATGGACTCAGATTTGTTGCAAATGTATATTGCAAACTCTGGGGAAGCCACTAACAAGTATTTTTTTTAAAGGAATTTAATTAATATGCTAAGAGAAGAGAGAAAATGGAATAATATAAACTGCTCAGTGAAAACCACAGAGTGCAGGAAAAGAGTGGGAGACAAGAAACAACAGCAAAGAAAAAATGAATAAAAAAACTAACCAACATGATGGGTATTAACCAAATTTCTGTGTTCCGAATATCCGTGTCCTCCGGAAATTCATATGTTGAAATTCTTCCTAAACCCCAAGCTGACCCTTGAACAACGTGGGCTTGAATTGCGCGTGCTCACTTATACGTGGATTTTTTTTTCAACAAATATGTGTGTCATGCTACAACAGGACACCATCAGTGCTTGTTTTAACCCTCAACGCAGAACCGCAGATACAGAGAGCTGACTGGGAAGTTATACAAAGATTGTGCAGGGATCGGTGCCCCTAATCCTCGAGTTCTGTTCTTCCAGGGTCAACTTGATTAGATGGGCCTCTGAGAGTGCTTGGAGAAGGAAATGGCAACCCACTCCAGATTCTTGCTGGAAAATTCCATGGACGGAGGAGTCTGGCAGGCTGCAGTCCACGGGGTCGCCAAGAGTTGGACACGACTGACCAACTGAGCACACACGTGCTTGGGTGTGCCTAGATCGTGAAGGCTGAGACCTTGTGAATGGGATCGTTGTGGCGGTCCAGCCACTAAGTCACGTCGGACTCTTTGCGACCCCGTGGACTGCAGCACGCCAGGCCTCCCTGTCCTTCACTGTCTCCCGGAGTTGACTCAGACTCATGTCCACTGAGTCAGTGATGCCATCCATCTTACCTAAATGGTAGGATGCCACCCTCTGCTCCTCTACCACCCTCTGCTCCTTTTGCCTTTAATCTTTCCCAGCCTATACAGTATTGTTCTTTACAGCATCGGACTTGACCTTCACCACCAGACCCATCTACAGCTGACTGTCATCTCCGCTTTGGCCCAGCCACTTCGTTTTTTCTGGAGCTCGTAGTAACTGCCCTCTGTTCCTCCCCAGTAGCATATTGGACACCTTCGGACCTGAGGCGCTCATCTTCCAGTATCATCTATTTTTACCTTATCATATTCCTCCTGGGGTTCTCACAGCAAGAATACTGGAGTGGCTTGCCATTCCTTCTTCCAGTGGACCACATTTTGTCAGAACTCTCTACTAAGACCCACCTGTCTTGGGTGGTCCTGCATGTCATAACTCGCAGTTTCATTGAGTTACACATCACGACAAGGCTGTGGGCCATGCAGGGGTGAATGGGATTAGTACGCGTCAAAAGAGGCTCCAGAGAGCTCCCTCCCCTCTCCATCAAATGAAAGCACAGCAAGAGGGTCTGGCTATGAACCAGGAAGAGGATCTTCACCAGAACCCAAGCACGCTGGCCTTGGCCTTTGATCTCAGACTCCTAGCCTCCAGAACTGTGAGCCATAAATTTCTCTTGTTTATAAGCCACACAGTCTGTAGTATTTTGTAATAGAAGCTTGAATGGTCTAAGACACCAACTATATCAATAATCACTTTAAATATCAATGGTCTAAACATACCAATTAAAAAACAGATTGTCGGAGTGGATTAAGAACAACATCCACTGTAAGCTGTCCACAAGAAACCCACTTTAAATATAAAGACTCTGATAGATTAAAAGTGAAATTATGGAGAAAGTTACACCATGCTGATACATCAAAGGGAAGCTGAAGTAGCTATATTAGTGTCAGACAAAGCAGACATCAGAGCAAGGAAAATGATCAGATATAAAAAGGGCATTGGATAATGATGAAAGTGTCAGTTCTCCAAGAAGACATTAACAACTCTTGATAGCTTGTGAGTGTCAAAATACACAGGGCAAAATCTGCTAGAACTATGAGGAAGATAGATTAATCCACTGTTAGCTGGAAACTTCCACACCATTCTGTTTGTAATGCACAGACAGACCCAGCAGGCAGGAAATCAGTAATGACAAGAGTTGAAGTGAGCTGAACTATCAATCAACTGGATCTCACTGATATCTATAGAATACTTGATCTAACAGCAGCAGAATACACATTCTTCTCATGAAATGTTCAGCAAGATGGATCAAATTCTAGGTCATAAAACATACCTCAACAAGAGTAAAAGAATAAAAACAATGAAATATGCTCTCATGCCACAATGGGATTAAGCTAGAAATCTATAATAGAAAGACACAGGAACATCCCAAAATACTAGAGACCAAACAACACACAGTTCTGAACATCACATGAATCAAAGAATAAATATCAAGAGATGTTAATAAATATTTTGAACTAAATGAAAACAAAAATACAACTTTTCAAAATTTGAAATGCAATGAAAGTAGTGCTTAGAGGAAAATTTTAGCATTTAATGTATATATTAGAAAAGAAGATGTAAGATCAATAATCTCAGTTTTTACCTTAGGAACCGAGAAGAAGAGCAAATTAAAACCAAAATAAGCAGAAGGAAAGAAACAATAAAAACTAGAACAGAAATCAATAAGGAAAACAGGAAATTAGTAGAGAAAATTAGCAAAACCAAAAGCTGCTTCTCTGAAAAGATCAATAAAATTGATTAACTTCAAGCCAAGATAGTTAAAAAAAAAAAAAGGAAGACACAAATTACTAACATCAGAAATGAAACAAAGGATATAATCAAGGAATGTTATGAAAGCCTCTATTCCCACAGATTCAATAACCTAGATGAAACAGACCAATTCCTTGATATACATTTTACCAAAACTCACACAGAAAGAGATAATCTCAATAGGTTTGTGTCTATTGAAAGAAATGGAATCAGTAAATGATAACCTTCCAAATGAAAACCACCAGACTCAGACGAGTTTGCTAGTGAATTTGACCAAACATTTATCAGTTCTCCACAATCTCTTCCAGAAGACAAAGCAAAAGAAGTATCTCCTGATTCAATGAGGCAAAGATTACCCCAAGAAAAAAACAAAGACATTCTGAGAAATGAAAACCACCAATCTGTATTACACAAATCTGATTTATAGATTTATAATCACGAACATAGATGGAAAAATCCCTCAAAAAACATTAGCAAATCAAACCCAACAATATAAGAAAAGAAGTATACACCATGATCAACTCAGATATTCCAGAATGCAATATGGTTTCAGCATTTGAAAATCCGTTAATGTAATTCATCATATTAACAAGTAAAAAAGAAAAAATGTATGATCGTATTCAGAGATGCAACAAAATCATTTTTTTTTAAAGTCCAATACCCAGTCATGATAAAAACTCTCAGCAAACGGGCAGACTAGTCCATGGGGTCACAAAGAGGTGGGACATGACTGAGCGACTAACACACGCATACACAAACTAGAAACAGGAAAACTTCCTCAACTCGATAAAGAACAAGTGCAGAAAATAAACAACTAACATCAGACTTAACAGCAAAAAAGCAGATGGTTTACTCCTAAGATAAAGCAAAAGACAAGGTCCGTTCTCCCCACTCTTTGTCAACATCATACAGAAGTCCTAGCTAATACAATATGACACTAAAGGAAAGAAAAGATGCACAGATCAGGAAGAAAGGAATAGAACTTTAAAGATGACATGATTGTCTATGCCAAAAATCTGAAAGAATCAATAAAAGCTTTCCGGAACTGCTAAACAATTACAGCAAGTTTGCAGGATACAAAGTTAATATACAAAAGTCATTGCTTTCTTATATACCAACAATGAACAATCGGATTTTGATATTAAAAATCCAATACTATTCACATTAGCGCCCCCCAAAAAATCAAAGAAATATTCAGGTATAAAACCAATGAAATATGTTCATGAACTATATGAGGAAAACAATAAAACTCTAATGAAAGAAATAAAAGATATAAACACATGGAGAGCTATTGCATGTTCTTGAGTAGGAAGGGTCAATATTGTTAAACTGTCAGCTCTTCTCAAGTTGATCTACAGTTTCAACACAATCTCAGTTAAAATCCCAGCAAGCTATTTTGTGAATATTGACTATCTGGTTCTAAAGTTTATTGGAAGAGGCAAAAGAACCAGAATGGCCAACTTAATATTTACAGAAGAGAAGAAAATCAAGGACTTCAGTATCTCTGCAGTGAGGCTACAGTCATCAAGCCGGGTGGTACTGGTGGGAGAGTAAATGAACAGATCAATGGAACAGAATAAAAAGCCCAGAAATACACCCCACAGATTAGTCAACTGATCTTTAACAAAGGAGCAGAGCCAATTTGACGGAGAAAAATAATCTTTTCAAGAAATCGTGTTAAAACAACTAGGCAAACATCTGTAAACAAATCCACATGTGTACTCACATCCTCCACCAAAAATCAACTCAGTGGATCTCAGCCCTACTTGTAAACCGCAAAACCATAAAAATCCTGGAAGATGACATAAGAGGTAACAGAGATGACCTTGGCCATGATGATGACTTTTTAGATACAACAGCAGCGCAACTGATGAATGAAGAAAATCAGCAAGTTGGACTTCGCT
Organism: Ovis canadensis; assembly: GCF_042477335.2. Lineage (NCBI taxonomy): Eukaryota > Metazoa > Chordata > Mammalia > Artiodactyla > Bovidae > Ovis > Ovis canadensis. The sequence goes on from NC_091262.1 coordinate 79,629,335, forward strand.
GAAATTAACATTTCTGGTCTATGAGAGATCCCGCGAAGTGAAGAGACAAAACAAACTCATAGTACATATTTGCAAAATACATATCAGATAAAGGACTTGTATCCAAGACATACAAAGAACTCCTGAAAGCTAACAATTAAGAAAAAATTAAAAACGGGCAAGAGAATCTGAACAGAAACCTCACCGAAGAAGATAACACAAATTAGATATGGAGGAAGAAACTGCAGTACATCCAGACAGTGGAACATTATTCATCAGTTAAAAAGAAACGAGCTTTTAAGCCATGAGAAAAGACAGAGTAAACGCAAATCAGTGTTACTACGTGCAAGGAGTCTGTCTGGGGACTTCCCCAGCAGGCCAGTGGTTAAGACACTGTACTCCCAGGGCAGAGGACCCAGGTTCAACCCCCAGCTAGGGAACTAACATCCTTCATGGCACATGGCCGAGCCAAAAATAAAGCAAAATAACAAGATGGAAAACATTTTTTAAAAAGAAGTCAACCTGAAAAGGCTATCATACTGTATGATTCCAACTCTATGACATTCTGGAGAAGACAGAACTATGTGTGTGTTAGTCGCTCAGTCATGTCCAGCTGTTTGCAACCCCATGGACTGTGGGCCACCAGGCTCCTTTGTGCACGGGATTCTCCAGGCAAGAGTACTGGCGTGGGTTGCTATTCCCTTCTCCAGGGAATCTTTCCAACCCAGAGATTGAACCCCAGGTCTCCTGCATTAAGGGCAGATTCTTTACCAGCGGAACCACCAGGGAAGAGACCAATACTATATGATTCCAACTCTGTGACATTCTGGAAAAGACAAAACGATGGAGACAGTTAAAAGGTCAGTTGTTGGCAGGGGTCTGGAAGGAGGAGGGATGAAGGGGTGGACACAGAGGGCTTCCAGGGCAGTGAGACCATTCTTCACGACACTCCAGTGGTGGATACGTGACATTATGCCCTTGTTAGAACCCTGAGCACGCACAACACTGCACGCAGCCTCGTGCAGACTCCAGGCTTTGCTTAATAATAATGTCCCAAGACAGGCAGGTCAGGCATCACTGACCACACTGATGCAGGACGCAAACCGCAGCGGAACCCTGAGCCGCAGAGAGCACGGGCGTGGGGACCTCGGACTTGCGCATCCCTGTTTCAGGCAACTCAAAGCCTCACTAAAAATGTGAAGTCGACTAATTAATGGAAAAAAGAAACACATCTGAGAGGTTTCTCTCCAGCCCCGGGCCTGGCATTCAAGGCCCCACAGAGCCTCGGCCCAGCCCAACACTGGCTGTTTGGTTCCCACTGTGGCCACGTAGAGAATGGTCCTTGCACAAACGGAACTCTCTGCTACTGTCCCCGATGGTCGGTGTGCACCAGACAGGACACACCAGTCCTGCAGTGTCCAAGGAACCGTCAAGAGACAGGAACAGGGCCTTCCTTGACCTGGCTCTCCCTGGGCTACCAGCCCTTCTCTTTTTGGGGGACATTTTTGGGTGGCTTCTGTGGGGTGTGTCTCCTTTCACCTGGGTGCTCGGTCAGGGTCAGGTGGTCCCCTGAACTTTGTCCCCCTTACTCCTATACGCTTCTTAAAATTTAAGAAGACAAACAAGCTGATTTTATAAATGGATAAGAGATTTTCACAGACTATTAACAAAAGAAGACAGGCACATAGCTGATAGCAGGTGATACCAACATCATGATACCAACATCATGACCTATGTGACGGGCGAGTGGAAAACCCCAGGGAGACATCAGGACACGGTTTCACATGCTGCTGAGGACGCGGGGAAACTGGCTCCATCCACACAAAACAAAACAAAACCACACACACGAGCTGGTGTCTGTGTAAAGTGGCACAAACAGTCTGCAAAGCAGTTTGATAATTTCTTAACAATTAAGCATACACTTCTCCTGCCATCCAGAAATTCCATGTATAGATATTTATTCAAGAAAAGTAAAAACGCATGTTTATAAAATAACATACCCATAGGAATGACATCATATGATATTTGTCTTTCTCTGTCTGACTCATTTCACTTAGTATGACGATCTCTACGTCTAACCATGTTGCTGCAAATGTCATTGTTTCATTCTTTTTATGGCCAAGTAATATTCCCTTGTATGCATATACCACAGGCTTCCCAGGTGGCGCTAGTAGTAAAGAACCCACCCGCCAATGCAAGAGACAGAGATACCACTTCAATCCCTGGGTCAGGAGGATTCCCTGGACTCACTCCAGTATTCGTATTTAGAGAATTCCATGGACAGAGGAGCCTGGCTGGCTACGGTCCAGGGGGTCACTAAGAGTCAGACACTTAAAGCAACTTAGCACACAGGCGTGTATGCATATACCAACTGTTCTTTATCCACTCATCTGTCTAAAAACTGATACAAATGAACATATTTACAAAACTGATATAGACAGAGACATAGACCCCAAAGACACAGAAAACAACCTTACGATTACCAAAAAGAAAAGCTGGGGAGGGACAAATTAGGAGTTTGGGATTAACAGACACACTACTGGACATAAAATAAATAAGAACCTGCTGTTTAACACCAAGAATTCAGTATCTTATAATAACCTATAATGGAAAAGAATCTGAAAAATAATATGGATGTGTATATTGTATATATGGGCTTCCCTCGTAGCTCAGTTAGTAAATAGTCTGATTGCAATGTAGGAGACCTGGGATCGATCCCTGAAGGGAAGACCCCCTGGAGAAGGAAATGGCAACCCACTCCAGTATCCTTGCCTGGAGAATCCCACGGACAGAGGAGCCTGGCGGGCTACGGTCTATGGGGTCGAAAAGAGTCAGACACGGCTGAGCGACTAACCAAGCATGTGCGCATGTGGAACTGAATCCCCTTGTTATACACCTGAACACTACACTTTGATAAAAATATTTTCAGTGGAAAAAACACACCCAAATATTCAAAGCACAATTATTCATAATAACCCCAAACTGGAAATGACACAAAGGTCCACCAACAGGCAAATCGACAAACAAGTGTTGACACCTCCAGGCGGTGGAGCACGCAGTGATGGAATGGACACGCATGCCCATGCTGACGTGGATGTCTATCAGAAACAGCACACCGAATGTAGCAGACCAGGCCTGGAAGCCTGCGGTGTGTGGGAGTCCAGCTTTTGAATGGAAGCCTTGCAGCGGCTGCCCATGGTTGCGAGCTGGGGGAGCGGACAGACACGGGGGAGAACTTTGCACGGAAAATGTTGTGTCTTGACTGTAGTGTCATCCTGGCCACACCTTGCGGAACTTTACGGAACTTTTCCTAAATAGAATTAAGGAACAAACATTTGTTCTCTTTTTTTAATTTATTTTTTATCTTTAATTTGAAGATAACTGCTCCACAATATTGCGTTGGTCTCTCCCATAGAGCGTCATGAACCAGCCATAGGTATACCCCTGTCCCCCATCCCTCTAACTTCCCTCCCACCCCCGTCCCATCCCACCCGTGCAGGTTGTCACAGAGCTCCGGATTCGAGCTCCCGGCGTCATGCAGTACATTCCCCCGGCTGTCTAACTTCACAAACGGCGATGAATGCGTTTCAGCGCTCTTCCCTCGGTCCATCCCACCCTCTCCTGCCCCTGCTGTGCCCGCCAGTCTGTGCTCTTCTTCTAAGTCTCCACTGATGCCCTACAGACAGGTTCATCGGCACCATCTTTCTAGATCCTATACAGATGCATTAATCCACAGTATGTGCCTTTCTCTTTCTGAATGACTGGAACAAACATTTTTAGTGTACGTAAAGCAGGTGGTTTGCTTTCAGAAGGGCTCAGGTGTCTGCAAAGTGAGCGAAAGAACTCTGCTCCTTACTGTTCACAAGTGAACTCTTAGTCACTCAGTCGTGTCCGACTCTTTGTGACCCCACGGCCTGGAGCCCACCAGGCTCCTCTGTCCATGGAATTCTCCAGGCAAAAATTCTGGAGTGGGACTTCTCCAGAATTCCTTCTCCAGTTTACAATTAGGCCTTGCCCTGCAGAGTGTACTGTGATAAAGCCAAACTAGACTAGTGACCAAAAAGTACAGCGATGAAATAGAAAAGCTTCAAGTCAGTCATGAAACGGAGTCAACAAATGACAGACGCCTGTCCCCCACAATGAGAACCAGACTGGTGCCTGCACAGTTGGCCGCTATGCCTCGGGCTGGCTCACATCGCCCTAAGCCACCTTTCCTGGAGGAACATGTCCCAGCCTCCCTCGGTCACAAGTGGGATGTGTAGCCCCGGGCAAGCAAGTTGATGCTGGCTCGTAAGATGCCCAGACTTCGGGGTCGGAAAGCCGTAATGCTCTTTTGAAGGACAAGGATGAAAATAACAATTTCTGTGATACGGTCACTGCTGATTTTATTTATGAGAATTCATGGGAGGCAGAAGAGCTGAATAAGCAAGTGAGTCTGCTGCTGAGTATTTCCCCTAGTTCTCCTCCAAGAATGTCTTTATTTCCTTTTCATCCCTACAGGATATTTTCAGTGCATGCAGAATTCTATGCCGGCAGGGTTTTTTGTTTTTTGTTCTTGTTTTTTTCAGCAGTTTACAAATGTTCCACGGCCCCTAACCCTCATGGTTTTGGGGAAGAAATCTGCATTGTCCCCACCTAAGGCAAGGAAGAACAGCACACAGACACACACACACACAAATAGACACATGTTCACACAACTGAACCACTTTGCTATACATTTGGAACTAGAACAACATGATTTTGTTGGTGGTGGTGCTGTTTAGTTGCTAAGTCCTGTCTGACTCTTTGAGACCCCATGGACTGCAGCATGCCAGGCTCCTCTGTCCTCCACTGTCTCCCAGAGTTTGTTCACACTCAGGCCCACTGAGTCAGTGATGCTATCTCACCGTCTCATCCTCTGCCGCCCCCTTCTCCTCTTGCCCTCAATCTTTCCCAGCATCAGGGTTTTTTCCAGTGAGTCAGCTCTTCACATCAGGTGGCCAAAGTATTAGAGCTTCAGCATCAGAAACAGTCCTTCCAATGAATATAGGATTGACTGGGTGGATCTCCTTGCAGTCCAAGGGACTCTCAAGAGTCTTCTCTAACACCACAGTTCAAAACCATTAATTCTTCGGAGCCCAGCTTTCTTTACGGTCCAGCTCTCACCTACTGGAAAAATCATAGCTTTGACTATATGGACCTTTGCAGCAAAGTGATGTCTCTACTTTTTAATATGCTGTCTAGGTTTGTCACAGCTTTCCTTCCAAGGAGCAAGCATCTTTTAATTTCATGGCTACAGTCACCATCTGCAGTGATTTTGGAGCCCGAGAAAATTAAGTCTGTCATTGCTTCCATTTTCTCTCCTTTCATTTGCCATGAAGTGCTGGGACTGGATGCCATGATCTTAGTTTTCTTAATCCACTATACTTCAATATAAAATAAAAATTTTTAAGTGCACAGGAGAGGAGGGGTTTCCCTCACTCTCTGACTGTGGTGCCCAGACCAGAAATAGACAGCTTCCCTTGGACTTTTCTGCTCCACTATTTCAGCTGCCTAGAGGAACTACTCTGCTGTCCTGTGCAGGGGCGGGGCGTGCAGGGTCATTCAATGGGAGGCCCAGTGGAACCGCCTGTACCATCTCCACGCCAGTTATCATTTCCTGTCTTTCTTCCCTGACACATTTCCTATTCCACCAGGTCAGAAACAGAGTCCAGCTTATTAATCACTGCACCCCCTGACCCTGGCTGAGTGTTTTTCACATAGTAGCTCCTCCTCCAAAACTCAGTGACTACATCCATAAGCAGTGCAGCTGAGTTAGACGATGTTGGTACAGCAATCCGCAGGACGTCTGTCGTGAAGCTGTTCAGTATCAATAAATGATGGCATCTATTGCTGACCCTTGAGGGCTGCCACCTCTACGCACACTCAAAACAGAGTTAGAAGCTCCCACAGGTCACCACAGGTCACCATCGAAGTCAGTGAGCCCCCTCTCTCAAAACATTACCCGTAAGCCTCCCCTCAAATCTGAGTTTATTGTACCAAGTGTTTTACAGAAAAATAATAAGAGTGTTTTACAAGCGTGAGCACACACGCACAACCACAGACGCAAAGACTGTCCACATTACAATTCCCTGAAAGCTGACTTTCTCCGTTTCTTGCATTGCTTCAAGTGACAGGAGGGAGGTTCTATCTTTGGGGGGAGCTCTTTGTATTTAATACTTTGAACAGGTGTGTGCCCACTCTCCTCCATGAAGTGATGCTGCAGAAAGTTCCAGAAGAGCACTGACGTCATGGCCTCTCATGTTAGAGGTGGCACAGGGACCAGGCGGTCTGGCACCTGCTCGGCTACTAAATGGTTCTGCCCCCACACCTCCTGTCCCATCTACTCCTTCTCCTGTTCACCCAACCAATGGGTGCCTCTCACCGGTGGAAATTAACCAGAGACTCTGTTGCAAGGAAGTCCAGGAAGTGTAGCTTCCAGAATTCTAGCTCCCTCGTACGAAAGGCATGAGCTGGGGAGCATGTCGGGTTGAGAGATGGTCATAGCACTTCTCTGTTTTAACTGTTATTGTTGGGAATGGCATTAATAAATTTCCTAAGTTTGAATCATGTTTCCCTTCCTTGGGTGAAGACGGTCTTCTAAGGTATTACTGTATTTTCTTTAAGATTCTAGTTGGACATTTCCACACCATTTTTCTAAGTGGGGTGGCCTTGTCTGTGTTAGTCTTGTCTGGATCTAGAGTCAGAGGTATCATGGAACAGACTGGCAATCACCTTTTTCTGTTCTGTGGAATAGTTTACACTACAGGCACCAGGTGCCCCTTAAAAATGTCAGACACGCCTGCTAAAGCCGTGTGGGCCTGTTTTCTGGTGTGTTTCGTGTTTTGTTTTGTTTCTATGTGTAGCCCTACGGGAGGAGAAGGGGACGACAAAGGATGAGACGGCTGGATGGCATCACCGACTCAATGGACATGAGTCTGAATAAACCCCAGGAGTTGGTGATGGACAGGGAGGCCTGGCATGCTGCAATCCATGAGGTCACAAAGAGCTGGACACGACTGAGCGACTGAACTGAACTGAACTGGAGCCCTGCTATTACAACTTGCTTTTTTTTTTTTTTCTCTATGGGTTGTTTTTCTTTTTAGAATTTTCCTCTCTGGGAGGTACACTTTAGTTGATCCGTTCTCAATTATTTCTAAATGGCTTTTAATTTCGTTTTTAATTTTCTTTTAAACTCAAGTTATCTAGAAAATTGTTTTTTAATTTGCAAGCGGGTGGATGGATTCTTTCCTAATGTGGCAGAAATATTATTCATCAATGCTGACTGCAATTTCCTACTTCTTCCTTGCTGTGGGAATCCATATTCTGTTCAGGGTAGCAACACGCCCAGATCCAAGGCATGAATCATGATCTGCCTTAAGTATCTTGGAACTCCTGCTTCCCGCTTGCCAGTTCCTTTCCGAGCCCCTCTTTGGGGCCAATTTGGGGCCAGGATGGGCACGTGACCCCACCTGGCCCTTCTCAAACCTCTGAGGCTGGGAAGGGCAACACCTGGACACACAGTGCACCTTGCTTTTTCATCTATCTTCGCTGTGCTGGATCTCAGTTGCTGGGCAGGATTTTTCGAGTTACGGTGCACAGGTTTCTCACTGCAGCGGCTTCTCTTGCTGTGGAGCACAGGCTATAGGGCGCGCGGGGATCAGTCAGCGAGGCTCACGGGCCCAGCTGCCCCATGGCATGTGAGAACCTAGCTCCCAGACCAGGCATGGAACCCGTGCACTGGCAGGCAGAGTCCCAACCACTGGACCACCAGGGAAGTCCTCACAGTACAGCTTTGAAAGGTAAGCACGGGCCACAGGCTATGTCCGGCTCCAGCTCCTGGTTCCATCCACTAGGAGCTATGTCACTTTGGACATGTTACTGAAACTCTCTCGGCCTCAGCTTCTCCTCCTTTAAATGAGAAACAATGGCACCTACGTTGTAGACTGACGTGAGCGTCTAAAGAGCAGAAAGACTGAGGGCAGAAGGAGAGAGGATGATGGCTAGATAGCATCCCCGACTCAACGCACGTGAATTTGAGCAAACTCTGGGAGATGCTGGAGGACAGGGAAGCCTGGCGTGCTGTGCCCATGGGGGTGCCAAGAGTCTCACATGGCTTAGGGAATGAACCACAGCGACAAAGAAATGTGGGAGGGGCTTAGAATGACTGGCACAGAGGAATTCAGACAAGTTACCATTACCGTGGAAAAGACCTGATGCCGGGAAAGAGTGAAAGCAAAGGAGAAGACGGTGGCAGAGGACGAGATGCTTGGACAGCATCACTGACTCAATGGACACGAACTTGGGCAAAGTCTGAGAGATGGTGAGGGACAGGGAGGCTTGGTGTGCTGCAGTCCGTGGGGTCACAAAGAGTTGGACATGACTTAGCCACTGAACAACATCACCATAATTATTATTATTATTATTAATGCTAGCCTCCCAGGTGACACTAGTGGTAAAGAATCCACTTGCCAATACAGGAGAGTCTGTGGACGTGGGTTCAAGCCCTGGGTTGGGAATATCCCTTGGAGTAGGAAATGGCAAGCCACTCCAGTCTTCTTGCCTGGAAAATGCCATGGACAAAGGAGTCTGGCCGGCTACAGTCCATGGGGTCACAAAGAGTCGGACAGGCCTGAGTGACTGACCACACATTATTATTAATGCTCTCATCATCAGATTGGGACCATGAGAACAAACAGTCAACATAATGAGAATTCGGAGCAGAGGAAAGGAAAGGCTTGGATCCTTGGTGAGCACCTTGAGCTGGAAACCCCACCATTTGACATTCGGTGAACGTCCTGTCTTAGGTCGGCTTCTAATTTCCATGGAATACATTCTAATGGAATGCCTGATTATATTTTTCATGAATTCAAAAACTGGTACCAAGATCTCTTCAAGGCTTCAATAAAACAACCATGAGCAACAACAACAAAAAAACCTCTCTGCGTCTTGGAGCTGACATCCCTTTTGTGCTAATTTCCACCTGTATTTCCACGAAAGTCAGAGAAAGTAGCCTAGTGAGTTCACTGGCGCACAGGACAGAACGTTCCCTTCATGAGCTTAAAATCGGGCTGAAAGACGAGGACCCCCGCTGCCGTCACATCCCCTACAGCTGAACAGTACAAGGGGCCAAGTAATTGTGTCCACGTGGTAAGCCTCAGCTCAGACAGGCAGAGCAATTCTGCCTAAAATCCCATGTCGTTTCCTGCCTAAAGCACTCTCACCAGGAGATGGTCAGAGCCCCCAAGCAGGCGGCTCTTTTTGAAACCATCATTTGGACCGCACCGCTAATGCAAGCGTGTCGCTAAGGCAGGCGGCGGACCCCAGAGTGGTTGTTAGGGAAGCTGCTAAGGAGCGCTGAATGTATATGCCTGTCTAAGGTATTGACATTTCATGCCATTTCCAGAGCAGCATAGAGGCCCCCGCGAGCTCCTGTCCGGAGCGGGAAGTCTTCTTTCTTCTTGATGAGAGTGGAAAATTGCTCTGTTCTGGCAGGGGAAAGCCACAGGGATTAACACTCTCAAAGGCACAGTAATATCCCACGGCCAAAAGCTCTTTCTGCCTCTTCTCTCAATCTCTCTCTCTCTCTTCCTTAGCTTTTGGGGCGCAGAGAGGGCATCCTGGAAAGCCAGGCCTGCATCTCTCAATATTATTAGCAGAGATTAGAGAGAGAGAAAAGTCCCACATCCAACCCCCCGACCGCACGGAGGGTCCAGGAACGTTTCCCCTTCCATGGAGAGCACGAATTGTAAGGCAGAGTGACACCAAGGGGCCAAAGTCATCAAGAAACGGTAAAAAAAAAACCAAAAACCCTGTCAATATCACCCAGATGTAAGCTTTCTTTAACAGTCGTGCCACACGGCTGTCACTCATGGATCTGTCTGTTCAGTAATGTTCAGTTCTTTTTAATAAAGATTCCCATTTTTCCTGCAAAGGGAAATATCCAGTATCAGCACTAGGCACACACCACAGATATAACACAGACCCACCATTCACGATAAAGGACAGAGGCTCAGGGCCTTTGAACATCTCCTGGCATTTTGCTTTATCGGTGGTGAACAGTTCCACTGAGTTGAATTAAATACTGAAATTTCCAAATGAAGCTCTCAAAACATTGACAGCGTCCTGACGCCCCAGACACGTCCCAAACAGTCTGGCAGCAGGACCGTCATCCTCGTCGGTGGTTCTAAGGGGCTTAGGGGCACGCACTCGCACACACACACACACACACACACACACACACACAAACCACGCTGGGCATGGAGCTGGTGTTTCCTTCCAAGGGGGCTGTCACCCCCACAAAGGACCTGACTTCCCAGAGCCCCCTGCCCCTCCAGAGCACATCTATAATTTCCCAGAAAACCTACTGAAGTTGGAAGGAATCTCAGGCGTCATTACACAGGGGAGGTGGGGCATAGGGGCCCAAGGGGAGACGATCTGTCTACAGCACAGAGGAAACTCCGCAGGCAACAGGTGGGATTAGCGCCGCCTCCAAGCCCAGGGCTCACCTGGGGTGACGAAGGGAGGGGAGCTGTAACCGTCCCAGAGGGCCCTCGGGGAACACTGAAACCCGCACTGTTAGCCTCCTCGCACAGGAGGGGTGGCCCTGAGATTCGAAGGGGTTCCCGGAGATCAGAGCCAGGCAGGTGACTAATGAGGGTCCCGCATTTGGCCAGCGTGGCTGCCGTCACACTGCCAATGTCAACTCTCTCCTTAGATGATCAGTCCTTTCCCGACCCCAAGTCCATCTTTGAGGAGCTCTGCGTGGACCCAGGTGGCTCCGGGTCCACCCTGACCCACAGGACCACCACACCTGAGGGCAGCACTGCGGGGCAGCTCTGCAGGGTCACCGGCCCAGGACCGACCCGCTGTTTCACATTCCTCCCTCCCCGCCTTCTCCACCACCCCAGCCCCCCGGGGTCCAGAGTCCAGAGCGAGTTCTTTTTGACTCGGTCCCCATAACAGATACATTTCCAGGAGGGGAAAAAAAAAAAAAGCCCATTATCAAAATATAAACCTTTCCAAGGGCCCCACCAATGGGTTGTGCTTAAACCACTTCTGTGGGGCGTTCGCCTCTGCACGCCTGCTGTGCATCATAACGGAGCCCCCCAGGGAGCGCTCTTCAGGAACCTCGGCCCCCATGCAAGTGCAGACATGGGAGGACCCTGGGAGCAACGGGAGGGGGTGGACGGCGCTCAGGGAGAGAAGGGCTGAGGACAGCCAATCTACGTGTGGGGACGCGGGACCCCAGACGGCAAGCCCGCCCCTTCCTACCCTCCACCAGAGGCGCGAAGATGCCCGCCCTCCGGAAGTCTCATCACTCAGCTGAGAATCGGGGAAACACGTGGGAAAGGCACAGATCTGGCACCTGTGCCAGGGCCCCCAGAGCGAAGAACCACAGACAGGGCGACTCAAACTGCAGAGCTGTGGTCCCAGGGCTCTGCAGCTGGAAGTCTGAGATCAGGGTGTCGGCAGGGCTGGTTGCTTCAGAAGGCTCGGAGGGAGAAGTGTTCTGGGTTTGCCCCTCGCTGCCGGCTGTTTCTGGCGTTTGCTGCCAATCTTCCTCATTTCTTGGTTTGTAGCAGCACCCACCAGACCTCAGCCTTCATCTTCACATGGCATTCTGCGTGTGTGCCCAAATTTCTCCTTTCTGTAGCTGAAGCTTCAATTCTTCAGCCACCTGATGCGAAAAACTGACTCAGAAAAGACCCTGATGCTGGGAGGGATTGGGGGCAGGAGGAGAAGGGGACGACAGAGGATGAGATGGCTGGATGGCATCACCGACTTGATGGACATGAGTCTGAGCAAGCTCCGGGAGTTGGCAATGGACAGGGAAGCCCAGCGTGCTGCAGCCCATGGGGTCGCCAAGAGTTGGACACGACTGAGCAACTGAACAACAACGATAAGGACGACAGTCACACTGGATTCGGGCGTATTAGATTCCAGCAGTACTTCATCCTAATGAACTACACTTTGGCAACGCCGCTCTGGATAAGGTCACGTTGTGAGGAAGTGGGGGATCAGGGTGATCAAGACTTCAACATGTGGATTCTGGAGGAGGCAGTTCACCCCACCCTCATGCTGAACTGAAGGCAGCTCAGCCACTCGCCTCCCTTGGGCCCACACTGTAATTGCATCACACCTTCCTCTGCAAGACGGGAGGCTACAGCAGCCGCTCAGGTGGAAAAGGACCAGTGAGACCTCAAGCACCTCTCGTGTGTGTTACAGGCTGGGGCTTCACGTGTGCTCAGGATGGGTAATTGGCCTGAACCTCCTCCCCGGGCGGCCCTTCCCGGCTCTCCGAGGCTGTGGGGGAAGTATTCCACCCCAACAGGTGCAAACCTACTCTTTCCACTCCCAGCTGTGAAGAGGCAGGCGGAGTGTTCAAGAGCTGTGTCAAGGGACTCCATCAACTGCTCTTTCGAAGCTTTTCCCCTCCAGCCTGCATTTCTCTTTTTAACACATTGGTAGTGGAGCCTGGCTCTGGGTGCTTGAAAGAAAGTAGTCATTTGCAAGGATCCATATTCCACTGCACGCGTTGAAAATGGATTTACTTGACTGATTGTTCCCACCTTCTTCCAGAAAGGCTTTCAAGGGATTACATGGAGAATAAAACCTATTCTAGCTTGGAAGATCTACCCCTCCCAGTTAGTCAGATGGACCTGAACATACAAATTAATCCAAATTCTCATGTGACTCCAAACCTGGCCTCTTAGACAGGATGTACTCTCTTCAAAGTCGTGTTGTTTTTAAGCTATTCAGGCTGAGTTGTAAGGTGTGCGAGTGTGATGACTGTGGCGTGATGGGTGATGAGGGTGAGAATTAGAAGGCAAAAGTGCTTCTTACAGACTTTCCTCTTATAAAGGAAGAGGGAAGGGAGAAAACCAGCACTGAGAACAGAAAGCAGGGGTGGGATGGGAAAGAAGGTGGAAAAGGGAAACAGAAGGTGTCAGAGACCCACCGTGCCAAAAGCTGTGCGTGTGCTAAACTCTGACCAAATTAAATCCCCAAGAGCACTTTTCCTCTGTCTCTTCAAACTTGCGGATTCTTTCGGAGAACTCTGTGGGGCTCAGAAGTTGATCATGACAAGCCAGGTGGAGGCTTTCAGCTCTGGAGAGCCAAGTCTGAGGCTGGCTCTTGCCTCCTGGCTCTGGTGATTTATAATTTTGGCCCCTGGCAACTCCTTCGCCACATTAAATGCGGGCTCACCCACGGCAAGCAGGCTGGCGGGCTCTGCTCCACTGCCACCCCCCTGCCCCGGGGACGCCCCCACTGGCCCAGGACCGCAGGCAGGGCCTGGAAAAAGGCTTTAGGAGAGAGTGTGGAGCAGCTGCTGGCTCAGCACCCACCTCTCTGTGGCCCCCCAGCCTCCCTCCCGTACCTGCCCCCAGCTCCACCGTGGCAGAGCATCACCAATGGAGCTAGTTACCTGTGAGCCCCCTGGCAACCCAGAGGAAAGGGGGGGAAAGCATGCACTCAGCTTATGTTCAGGGACGAGCTGATATTCAGTGCTCACTGCTAAGGCATGGGGAGTGGGGGGGAGCTGAGATATGCCCTGCCCGGTCTAGCTGGCAGTGCCCGCAGACATGAAGACACTCGTCAGGTTCATCACAGCTCTGCGCCCCAACTGGGTTCCAACAGGACAGCTCCTCGGGGTCACTCCGCACCACCAGCAGCCTTGTTCCTGTTCAGCACTCCCGGGGCAGCATACGCTGCTTCCAGGTAAGGAAGGGCAGAGGGCCCAACTGTGGCCCTTTTTCCATCAAGCAGGTTCCAGTGCAAACACACCACCACCCCCGACCACCCCCAGAACTTTCTTTGCAAACCAAGTGGAAAAGGGAGGGTGGCCTTTGAAATGCCAGAGAGGCCCTGAGTCCCTTCCCCAAAAGCAGTGGGGGCTTGAATAATATGCTTGTATGATAAGAAGGGTTTGGCTGTCCAGTGGTTAGGATCTGTGCTTCCACTGCAGGGGACACGGGTTTGATCCCTAGTGGGGGAACTAATGGCTTTTCCCCTAATAGTTCAGGGGGTAAAGGATCCGCCTGCAATGTGGGAGACCTGGGTTTGATTCCTGGGTCAGGAAGATCCACCAGAGAAGGGATAGGCTCCCCACTCTAGTATTCTTGGGCTTCCCTGGTGGCTCAGATGGAACTAAGATTCCTGCATGCTACTAGGCTAAAAAAAAAAAAGAAGAAGAAAAAGTAAAAATCTCCCTCGGGGGCACAGCAGTTAAGAATCCACTTTGCAATGCAGGCCGATAGAACTGGATAGATACCGGTTCTATCCCCGGTCCAGGAAGGTTCCACACGCTGTGGAGCAACTGAGCCCGGGCACCACAACTGCGGAGCCCACGTGCAGCAGCTACTGAAGTCCACGTGCCTAGAGCCAGTGCGCCACAGCAAGAGAGGCCACCGCAATGAGAGGCCTGCACGCTGCAGCTACAGACCAGACCCCGCGCTCAGCAACGAGAGCCCGTGCAACCCAACGTGCAAGCACGCGGGCTAAGTCGCTCAGTCGTGTCCGACTCTTTGTGACCCCATGAATTGTAGCCCACCAGGCTCCTCTGTCCAAAAAACAAATCTTTTAAAAGGCTGGGAGGGGTCTTGCCAAGAGTGACAGGTAAGGACAAAGGAGCTTCCAGGTGACCTCCAATGTGTAAAAGGACGCAGAAGTGGTCGGTGACGCCCCTCCATCACCACCTTAGGCCCTGCGTGGGTCGCGGCCCCGCCAGGAGATGTGCACTGCTCTTGGGCTATCTTCTCAGGCTCAGCCCGCCCTCCCACCAGGAGAACTGAGGCACAGGGGGCGGAAGGGTCTTGCTACCGAGTGCATGAGAATGGGGGATGGAACCAGGTCCCGGCATAACTGAGACCTCTCTTCCCTCCGACCTTTGGCAGAAAAGAAAAACAGGACCCACGAGAGAGGAAGCAGTTTGCAAAGATCTGGCGGCAAAGCGGGGGGCCACGGTCACACTCTCACATCCATGGGTTTGGAGCTATTTGCCGCGGAGCTTTCCAGGCGCCTCACGTCGTGCACAGAGAATCACGGGCCCCTCCCCCAGGGCTGCTCCCCGGGGTGAACGGAGGCCACTTCCTACACCCACCCTAGTAATGCCTCATAATTAAGATTCCCGGGAATAAAGTAACGCCAGGGAGTTTCATGGAAGATCTGCCTTCAGACGGCTCGGGTCAGCCTTAGGCACAGACAGCAGACTAATGAACGGCCCCCTTTGGGTCCAAAAGAAAAGATGTAATCGGCCCACACAAAGCACGTCCTATGCGATTACAAGAATCCACATGGATGGGCTGACCTGTGACCTATACAACAAAATGAAGACTTTCAAACATCACCGGGAGGTAGGGGGAGTGATGGCTGGCCAGCTGCTCCAGACTTCCAACTCCCCAGGGTGCAAAAGAGAACAAGATCCAAAGTGCTGGAAAGAAACGTGGCCGACTCTGAGCGGTCATTGTGCCGCTTTCTGGCGGTAGTTGTTTCGTGGGGGGCGCGCAGAGGTGGGGGGAGAGAGAGGTGGCTAATGCAAGCTTTTTTTTGAACCACTCAGATGCATGTCACAGAACCACATTTCCTTGAAGAAATTACTGCTTTCTAAAGAAATCAGACTCTGCAATAGCCGGAAGATGTGTTCATTATACTTTGCCAGAGTATTAAAGAGGGTATATTCAGGGCTGGGGGCCGCGGGGAGGTGCCCCATGCTGTGATGAGAAGCACATTCCTACTTGCATTTAAGGGTTCGGAAGGTCTGAGCGCGGGGCCGACCGCCCAAGTTCTAGGCAGAATCGACTGAGGACAAGTAAACTCTCTTTCCCCAGACTTGGGGAGCTGTGTCTCATCTCTCAGGGAACCAGCTGGACACACGATGCCTCAGTGATCCAACTAAGAAGGACCCTCGTCCCCTGACCTCCAAGAGCAGGGAGGTCAAGGAGGAACCACAGTTCCTCCTGGAAAGCCTGCAGAAAGGGACCTCCACCTCCATGCCGCCGACCTGGAGAACCTGCAACCAGCAGCGGGCTCCTCTCTCCTTCTCTTTAAAAATCAACACCCATTCCCAGATTCACTTTTGGCAAACATTGCTTAACTACTGCTGTTTTCCCTGAAGTCTCTGAAGACAGAGAGTTGGATAATGAGCTGGCAGGCTCTTTTGAAATGTTTACTGTGTTCCTTTAAGCAAGGGACATGCTGGTTCCTAAACTAATTTGGGGTTGCTAGATCTTTTCTACTCTTTCTGGAGATCTCCGAAGTAAACACACGGACTTAAGTGTAATTAAGCTGTATCAGAGAGTCAGACAGTCATGGGGCTTCCTAAGGGATAAACCATTGCTGGTCTGTCAATAGGCAGAGATTTTTCCTTAATTCTCCCAGCGGAAAAGAAAAGAGAAATGCTCGAGCGTTAAGGTGACACGTGATCGCACACCCCAAAGATCAGAGGATGAAAGGCTAGGGGGTCTTGACCGTGGCACACAGAACGGACCCAGGTCTTCAGAGACGCCTTCCTAAGTGCAAACTGGCTTGCATCACAGAGTTTTTATTTGAAAATTTTCTAAGCCTCAACCTGGCATAGTTCACAGCCTTGTTGAAAAATAAATAAGTAAAACTCAGGGTATCTAGTCGTGTGTCATTTCTGTGAGAACTGTAATAAACGCGTCCACGTAAGCCCTAAATTCCCACTTTCATAATGGACATCTGGGGTTAGGATGACATTTACATAAATCCCACTGGGTGTTTTGGTTGCATGTTTTTCAAAAGGAGTTCAAAGGCATTTATAGACATTCTGATTCGCGCTTGTGATATCCCGGTGGGGTGGCAAATTCTATTAGCTCAGTTTTACAATTGGGAATAGAAAACCTTACAGCAGTCAAATGGTTTGGCAAAAACCATATGGCGTGTCACTGATAACGCGTTGAGAAGAAAACAGGTTTTTCTTTTCAGCATCTCTCCCTGCATCAGTCCTCTGTTCAATTTGCTTGGAGGATTTTTTTTTTTAATTAGATAATGTAGGTGATTCTCACCTACATCTTCAATCTGCCGGGGCAGTGTTCATCTGGGCAGGGAGTTGGGGGTGGGGGGGACACTGAGCTCCTCCCCTCCATTTGTTGGGAAGGACCAATTTCCTTGCATCACTCCAGCCCTCTGAGAGCAAATTCCAGGAAGCAAAGATGGGCATCCTGGCAAGTAATGCCCAGAAGAGGGGGTATGAGAGCCCAGAGCAAAGATGACTCGCCCAGGCCCCCTTTCCCCCACATAACCCTCAGGATCCCTGTGCCTGAGCTCAGATGACTCCTCCACTGCCGTAGTCCAAACAAGAAGTGGGGAAGGAAGAACAGGAAGAAAGACGTGGGCTTGCTGTCTAGGGCAGATGGTGTATTGGGAACAGATGCCAGGGACAAAGAAGACACTCGACTCCTCAGCGGCTGCCATCGCCTCTTCCAAGAGAAGGACCTCAGGCTGCAGAGAACAGAGCAAGTCGTGGTCAGGGGTGGTGCGGGTGGTGAGGAGGTGGGGTGGGGAGGTGCCTGGGGCTGCAGCTCGTGTCCCTCGGCCACTGGAGCCCACTCCAGGTGCTTGAAGGCCTTGCAGACGAAATTGTCCAATTAGTCCAGAAATAACCCACTCCTGACAAGTCAGCCTTTGGAGCTTCCCAGGTGGCTCAGTGGTAAGGAATCCGCCTACCAATGTAGCAGACGCAGGAGGCAGGGGCTAAATCTTTAGATCAGGAAGATGCCCTGGAGGAGGAAAGAGCAACACACTCCAGTACTCTTGCCTGGAAAATCTCACGGACAGAGGAGCCTGGTGGGTGACAGTCCATGGGGTCGCAAAGAATCGGATACGATTAAGCAGGCAGGCAGGACACACGAGCAGTTGGACGAAGCAGTGCCCAGAAGAAAGGGTCAAAACATCGCTGCCACGAGGCAAGGTTTGTTGAGGGTCCAGGAGGAGCCCCCTGCACTGGTTGACTCCATGCCTGCCCTCCTCTCCACAGGTCCCAGCCATTACCTTCTCCATAACCTGCCCCTTCCTGTGTCAGGGCCCCCACGGACCAATCCATCTGCTGGGAACACCTCTCCCCACCTAGGACAAGCGCACACACCCTGTCCAAACCTGAATTCTTCAGGGAGGGCTTCCTCTCCTGGCCCTCAACCTGGGATCAACCCCTGCTCCTCCCAGGCCTTCCCAGCGTCTCCTGCAGGTGACCCATGACAACAGAGACGAAACCATTCATTCTGACTTGGTTTGTGCAATGGGTGTTTCCCCCACTGAGAGGCGGGTTCACTTTCCCCAGCTCACCACTGCCTGCCCAATGCTAGCACGGCACCCACGAAAACGTAATAAGTTGGTAAAATAAGCAATTCATCCGTTACAACATCAGTTCATTAAGTACAAAGAAAATGCACGTGTGCTCGGTCATGTCCGGCTCTTTGTGACCCCACGGAGTGACTGTGGCCCGCCAGGCTCCTCCATCCATGGGATTCTCCAGGCAAGAACACTGGAGTGGGTTGCCATTCCATTCTCCAGAGGATCTTCCCAACCCAGGGACTGAACCCACAGCTCCTGCATCTCCTGCGTTGGCAGGTGGGTTCTCTACCAGTGTGCTACCTGGAAAGCCTAGGTACAAAGATACAACCCCACAGATGATGGGGAATGGCAGTGAGGGGAGTGAGGTTCTTCTGGGACTGTGGTCTTCTGCCTTCCTGGCCTGCCTCCTCACCACTAAGAGGAGAAGGGCAGGGAGGAAGATGCCCAGAGCTCAGCCTGTGTTTCCTCCGTGGGAATGGCCAACATCGCCCCTCTAGACTTTGGTCGTCGGAATCCATGAAGGCCTCTTCCCCAAAGGATGCTTGTTCTTTTGCTAGAGAATCATGAATTCAGTTCTATTTTCTGATATTCAAATTCTGTTCACGGTAAATCTTTTCCCTGGAATTTCATAGTCTGTGCTTGTTTGGGAGGAATCAATTAAGTTTGTTATATTGTAGCCATGCTTCAAAATACACAGGAGATTCCAAAGCTGAGCTCCTAATGACTGTATTTTATCAAATTAGGATTGTTCAATTATGAGTAAAGCTTCCATCAACATTAATAGCATTGTTGGAGGCTTGTTTTTTTCTTTTTTTTTTTTCCTCAAACAGAATTCCTCACCACCCCCTGGGAACTTCATAAAAATATCATTAGAAACAGAAAGGTATTAGCCTCTTTTCACAGCTCTGCAAGCAGCTTTTTTTTTTTTTTTTGCAAATAACCAGAGGTCCTTTTTCGAAAACAGAGACGGTCTACTAAGAGACTGCCTGGAGATCTGTCATTGCTGCAAGAACACGACCACCAAGCTTCACAAGCAGTAAAAACTGATCCCAGAGTAAGTTAAGTAAGAGGCAAGTGGACTCTCTTTTAAAATTTGTATTGGAGGCCAGTTGCTTTGCAATTCTGTGTCAGTTTCTGCTGTACGGCAAAATGCATCAGCTGTACGTATAAATAGATGCATATATCCCTCCCTCTTGGACTTCCTTCTCCTGCAGGTCACCATAGTGCAGTAAGTAGTGCTCTGGGTGCTATACAGTAGGTTCTCATTAGCTGCCTATTTTATACACAGTATCAACAGTATATATATATATATATATATATGGCTGCGAAATTCTGGGCTGGATGAATCACAAGCTAGAATCAAGACTGCCAGGAGAAATATCAACAGCCTCACATACGCCGATGATACCACTCTAATGGCAGAAAGTGAAGAGGAACTAAAGAGCCTGTTGATGAGGGTGAAAGAGGAGCCTGAAAAAGCTGGCTTAAAACTCAATATTTGAAAAATTAAGATCATGGCATCTGGTTCCATCAACGCAAATAGAAGGGGGAAAAGGAGAAGCAATGACAGGTTTTTTTCTTGTGCTCCAAAATCACTATGGATGGTGACTGCAGTCATGAAGTTAAAAGACCCTTGCTCCTTGGGAAAAAAAAAAAAAAAACTATGACAAATCTAGACAGTGTATTAAAAAGCAGAGACATCACTTTGCCAACAAAGGCCTGTACAGTCAAAACTATGATTTTTCCGGTAGTCATATATGGATGTGAGAGTTGAACCATAAAGAAACCTGAGCACCAAAGAATCGATGCCTTTGAATTGTGGTGTTGGAGAAGACTCTTGAGAGTCCCTTGCACTACAAGGAGATCAAACCAGTCAATCCTAAAGGAAATCAACCCTGAATATTCATTGTAAGGACTGATGCTGAAGCTGAAGCTCCATACTTTGGACATCTGTTGCAAAGAGCCAACTCATTGGAAAAGATTCTGGTGCTGAGAAAGACTGAGGGCAGGAGGAGAAGGGGACAACAGAGGATGAGATGGTGAGACAGCATCACCAACTCAATGAACATGAATCTGAGCAAATCCCAAGAGATAGCAGAGGACAGAGGAGCCTGACATGCTGCAATCCATGGGGTCACAGAGTCAGACACGGTCAACAATATATGTCAATCCCAGTCTTCTGATTGCTCCCACCCCTCCTCCCCTTGGTATCCATACATTTGTTCTTTGTGTCTCTATTTCTGCTTTGCAAAAAAAGATCATCCCTACCATTTTTTTAGACTTCACATACACGCGTTAATATATGATGCTTATTTTTCTCTTTCTGACTTATTTCACTCTGTATGATAGACAATCTCTAAATGAGGATAGGAGGCAGGGGGTCAACCAGTAAGAGAACAAATGAAGAGGACAGGGCAGTGAATGTGTGGACAATTCAGCCCCCAGCACAGGGAAGCCAGCCAGAGTTGAGAGAAGTCAGTCCCGGTTGTATGGGACGATGCATTTTGTCCCAGAACTCCTTTCTAGTGATATAAATTACACTAAAACTGAGACCGGTGGAGTAGGACCAGCAAACTTCTCCACTGATGCAATCAGATCATTTCCAATTCCTTCACGGAACCTGCCGAGCCTTTAAAAGAGTCCGCAAACCTAAAACTGCATGTATTATGCATTGCTCAATGTATCCAAAAGTATCAGTTCATAAAATGTGAAGGTTTATTTCGAAAAGTACACACTTAGAATTCACTTCAAATGGTTTTAATTTTTTTAATGACAAATGGCACGTCTCTCTTTGCCAGTTACCCAGAGGCAGACCCAAATCTGAGAACAGAAGAAGCCATTAGCACCGCCGTGAAAAACAAATACGAGTCTTCCGTCTTCCTATTCTCTGCAGTGTCCAGTTGTCATTTCCGTAACAGGAAGAGGAGGGGAAAAAGACAGAGGGAAACCCGAAACTCCAGGAACACGTGTTCAGCAGAAGAGAACTTGATCTCCTCCTTGTTTCCTGAGCTACTAAGATGAGCAGCTTTTGCTTCTTGAGAAATCCCTGTTCTCACCTTCACAGATTCGAGAAACTGAAGATTTCCACCCAGATTGAGACTCGCTCCTCTCCCCTTTCACAAGTTACTCTATTTCTGTATAATCCATGAGTTTCCAAACACACCCCAAATGCACGTGTTGTACATGAGGACACACGTCCCCCTGGGCAGCTGTCGTGGGCAAGGGGTGTGGTGAACAGATTCTCAGGGTCCAGCTCAGAGACTCGCAGGCAACTGGACCCTTCGCTCCTGCGTCCCCACTGGTCTCCTAGAGTCTTTTCGTCTCACATGCCCTCCAAGCTGCTGCGGTCTGTGTGATTTCTGAACCACACATTGGCTCTTAGAATCTTCCCTTAACTCCTGGGAGGAAGCTCAGATTCCTGAGTCCCAGAGAAGTGTGGCTCCAGGAGGCATTCTAGCCCCATCTGCCACCCCTTGCCTAACCTTGACCTTGGCCACAGCCACTCACTGAGCTGCACAGTGCTGGTTCCTCAGCCTTGCCTCCCAACCAAGCCACACACGGAGTACTTGGGGCTTGCTGGGCACTCCGGGGAGCACCAGGTGTGGAGATGGTTGCAGGGAGTTGGCAGTGCAGTGAATTAAAGGTGATGTTGTGGGGTGCTAGACTCAGCTCCTGGGGAGCACCCTGACTGAGGCAGGAGGTAGATGAGCACACCCTTCCCCAGGGTAAAGTCACTGGAGATTCACTCCCTGTGGTCCGAAAGGCAAACAAGAACTGCCTTGGCAGGACAATTGGCAGTCTTTCTGCGCAAGTGTGGTCAGGACAACTGAGATAATGTAACTGGGAAAGGTTAATTTTGACTGTATACGGGATCTGCTTCTGTGACCTTAACCCTCATCCTGCAGCTTTGTTACTGTAGGCATACATAATGGCCTGCCTCGGGGAGATAACCTGAGCCTGACCACCTGTGAAATGACTGTGAGGAAGTGAAACTAACACAGCCAGCCCCCTGCCTCAGGCTTGCCCTTCTAGTGGACATTTGCAAGGACTGACTCGCCTTTTGACTTGTTTATCTTCCCCCACCCCATCTCTGATCCAAGAAAGAATCTGGCCCCCTGCAAGATATTCATTTTGAGGCACTAACCTGCCACGGGCTTTCCTGGCGGCTCAGACAGTAAAGGTGCGACCTTCAGTGCAGGAGACCTGGGTGTGGTCCCTGGTTGGGAAGATCCCCTGGAGGAGGGCATGGCGACCCACTCCAGTATCCTTGCCTGGAGAAGCCCATGGACAGAGGAGTCTGGCGAACTATAGTCCATGGCGTCCTAAAGAGTCTCGGACACAAGT
Organism: Ovis canadensis; assembly: GCF_042477335.2. Classification (NCBI taxonomy): domain Eukaryota; kingdom Metazoa; phylum Chordata; class Mammalia; order Artiodactyla; family Bovidae; genus Ovis; species Ovis canadensis. Next base: position 79,651,988 of record NC_091262.1, read on the forward strand.
GAACGACTAAGCACAGCAAAACCTGCCATCTTCACGGTCAGTCAGCTTCCAAATAAAGTCTCTTCCTTGTCTTAACACCTCGCATCTTGGATTCATCAGCCTATCACGTGGGGAACAGAGCAAGGTCGGACTTGGTAACAATAGCAGGCTGGGCTCTGCCCAGACCACATACTCTCATTCTCAAAGACAGGAGACGCCCCTGACCACACATGCGCAGAAAGACTCCTTGGGCGCCAAAGGAGAATGACGCAAACTGACGCCAACTACCCATAAGCCTTTGCGGTGGAATCCATCTTGGCTGAGCGATGCGTGTGTGCACACACGAGAGGATCTGAGACCCACCAAATACGGACTCTGAACCGGGCAAATTCAAATGACTGATCAGAGGAAAACCGGAAGAAATGCCCCATAAAAGTAATTCAAACTGCCACGAGGGCCTGACTCGGACACTCTCAAGAGTCCACCCCGTGTGTCTCTCTACATGTACTTTGCCCTCCTTATAACATACTTTACTTGCTTCACTACTTTCCATCTTTGTGGGAATTCTTTTCCCACAAAGCGGAAGGGCCGGGGCCTTGTCACTGACAACAGGTCTAATGGCTAGGATTCTTTGCTCTCACCACTGTGACCCAACCTCAGCCTCTGGCCAGGAACTGAAGGCCCACTTCAAGCAGCTGTAGGCTGAGGCCACCTAGGATCATGACCACCCCCCACCCCCACCCTCTGAGGGGCTGTTCTTTCAGGCGTGCAGAGGAAAGTTTGAGGATACATATGTGTGATGTAACTCACACTGGTTATGATAGTTACTATACAAACACATAAAATAACAAGGGTTAGTGAGGATATAGAGAAGTCAGAATCTTGGTGCAGCTGCTCTAGAAGGATCTAGTGGTTCCTCAGAAAATTAAACATAGAATGACCATATAATCCAGGAATTCCACTTCTGGGTGCACACTCAAAAGAACTGAAAGCAGCTCTTGAAGAGACATTTGCACACCATATTCAGAGCTGCATTTTTCACAACAGCCAAAAGATGGAAACGACCCAAATGTCCATCAACTGATGAATGGATAAACAAAGCGTGGTATAGTCGCACAACGGAATATTATTCAGCTTAAACTGAAAAAGGAAGGAAATTCTGACACATGCTGAAGCATGGATAAACCTTGAAGACATCACACTAGTGAAATAAGCCAGACACAAAAGGACAAACATTTTATGATTCCACTTACATGAGGTATCCAGAGGAATCAGATTCATAGAGACAGAAAGCAGGATGGTGCGTGCCAGAGGAGGGAACAGGGAGTTAGTGTTTAATGCGGACAGCGTTTCAGCTTGGGAAGATGAAAACGGTTCTTGAGATGGATGGTGGCGGCGGTTACCCTACAATGCAAATGTACTTAACGTCACTGAACTATTCTCTTAAAATGCTTCAAATGGTAAACTTTATACTATGTATATTTTTACCACCATAAAAAAAATAATAACATACATAGAATTTCTGCTTCTAACATTGATTTAGCCATCAGGACTCGATTTACCCCCTCTCATTAACAACAAACAGACAAAACTGCTTAAAAAAAGTAGTAATGTTCAGATATTGGACAGCAGGCAAGCACAGAACAGTGATCCTTGAGAAACAGAAATATGAGATCAGCCCGATGGTTGCCTTCACGTGCTGCCTAGAAAATGTTCCCAGGTCACACTGCAGAGAGGGACGACCCAAACCGAGCCTGGGGTTCTCTTGCAAGTGAGGGGATGGAGTTGAGACCTGGGAAGACAAGGAGGCTGGGACTGCAGGGCAGCGTCCTGGAGAGGAGGAGCTGCAGGAGGGGAGTGGGTTGCTTGGCGAGAGAGCTCTGTGGTCCTGCTGAGGATCTCCCTGGAGACCTCAGCTGAGTACTGGTCAGCATGTACAGAGCAGACCAGGAGAGACCCACCAGGAAGGAACACAGAGAAGCATCTTGAAGTTCACAGAGGGCTATAAATAGTTAGTATTCTCACAGAAACAAAGAAACCTTGTAACACACAGGGCTTCAGGAAGAGTACTCAGAAGGAAATTGTCTCAAAATTGGGGCAAAATTAGCCCTCTGCTAATGGCCATTTTGATCTTGCCTAACAAAGCTAAAGAGTTAGCCTCAAAAGGACTGAGTTATTTCCAAGTGACATAATGGCTCCCAAGAACAAAGCTCAGGGATATGTAAAGGAATATAAAAATACCCAGCACCCAGAACAAAATAAAATTTACAATCCTGACATCCAATCAAAAATTGTTAAGAATGCAAAGTAACAAGAAAACATTACTCATACTCAGGAGAAAAGATCAACCAAAACAGACCCAACAATGACACAGATGATGGAGTTGAAAAGGTGCTAAATATTTTCTATAACTAGATTTTGTACACTAGGAGGGTAGAAGAACACCTAATTTTGAAAAGATATGTAAGATGTGAAAAAGACATATATTGAATGGATAGAGATTTTTTTAAAGATCTCTATACTAGTGGGCAAAAAGCACATGAAAAGATACTCAGCATCTCTAATGATCAGAGAAACACAAATCAAAGCTACAGTGAGGTATCCCCTCACACTGGTCAGAAGTGCCATCATCAAAAAGTCTACAAACAATAAATATTGGAAAGAGTGCGAAGAAAAGGGAACCCTTACTCTGTCAGCGGGAATGTAACGTGATAGAACTACTATGGTGGACAGAATGGAGGTTTCTTTAAAAACTGAAAATAGAACTGCCGCATGACTAGCAATCCCACTCCTGGGCATATACCTAGAGAAAACCATAACTGGAAAAAAAGACAGATGCTATGTCCACCACAATAGTCACTACAGCACTATTTATACCAGCCAAGACAGGGAGCAACTTAAATGTCCATCAAAAGAGAAGTGGATAAAGAAGACGTGTTACATATATGCAATGGAACATTACTTGCCCATTAAAAAGAATGAAAAAATGCCATTTGCAGCAACGTAGATGGTACCTCGAGATCATCACACTAAGTAAGTCAGAGAAAGACAAATACCTTATGATATCACTCATACATGGAATTCGACGGAAAAATGATACAAATAAATTTATTTACAAAACTGAAACAGACTTACAGATATTGAAAACAAAGTTATGGTTACCAAAAGCGGAAAGTGGAGGGGAGTGATACATCAGGAGCTTGGGATTAACACACACACACTATTATATATAAGATTAAATAACCAAAAAGGACCTACTGTCTAGCACAGAGAACTCTACTCAATATTCTGCTCGATACTCCTATATGGAAAAGCAACCTGAAAGAGAATGAAAATATGTTTATGTGTAACTGAATCACTTTGCTGTATACTTGAAACTAACAAAACTTTGAATCAGTTATACTTCCATCACATTTTTAAAAATAAAGATAAAAATTTTTAGAAGATGTCTAGAATTAATAGCAGATGACATAGAACAGAAGAAAAAAAAAATTTTAGTACCCTTGCAGATTCAGGGGAAGTAGAAGCCATCCAAAATATAACAAGAGTAAAATTATGGGGAAAAAATGAACAGAGCTTTAGTGGGATGAATTCAAACAGCCCAGTGTATGTGTAATTGAAGTCCCTAAAGGAGAGGCGGGTGGAGAGAGAAGTATTTGAACACGTTAATATAATGGTTGTAAGTTTTCCAAACTTGGTGAAAACCATAAATACATGAATACGAAAAGCTCAATGAATCCCAGCTACAAGAAATATGAAGAACACTACACCAAGGCACTTCATTATAAAGTTGCCCAAAATCAGCGATAAGGAGAAAACTTCAGAAGCAGCTGGAGTGAAGGAGGGAAGGACACTTTATATTCAGAGGAACAAACATAAGAATGATAGCCAGCATCTCGTCAGAAATACTGCATGCCAGATACAACACAGCGACATCTGAAAAGTTTAAAACCTGCCAATCGAGAATTATTTATCTGGCCAGAAAGCATGTGAACAAAGGACTGTTTCATATATACAAAAGCTGAAATTTAAATTTATCAACCAGCAGAACTTCACTCAAGCAATGATGAACTAAGTCCTCTGAGCAGAAAGCAAATCATAACAAAAATCAGATTTACATAAAGGAATGATGCGCATCAGAAATGGCGAATACTGGGTGAGTGTTCAAGAAATATTCTCTTATTTTTTAAAAAAATCATTTAAAAAGATAATTGATTATTTCAAGGAAACATAATAATGATATATTGTGAGGTATAAAACTCAGGTAGAAATAAAAAATGTGCACAGAAGCTAGGAAAGGAAACATGGAAATTGAGCCTCGTAACTGTTGGGCTGCACATGAAGTGCTCTAATATTACTTGAAGATATACTGTGAGAACTTTAAGATGTGTACCATAAAACCTAAAGCAACTTTTATTTAAAAAAAAAAACGAACAAACAGGTACAGTAAGCCAACAAAGGACATAAACTAAAATAATAAAAACCTCTCGGTCAATCCAAAAGAAGTCAGGAAAAAGACGGCAAATAGCCTATAAGGCAAATAGAAAGCAAATTCAGTGCAGTAGATATAAGCTCAATTATATCAACACTTATCAAATGTAAATGCTCTAAACACCTCAAATTAAAGCAAAGTGTCAGACTGAATAAAAAATCAAGAATTACCTACATACTGCCTAAAATATATCCACCTTATTAAAAAGATGTAGATAAATTGAATAAAAACAGACTATATCATGCTGAAAATAATAAGAAAGATGGCGTGTCTACCTTAATATTAGACAAAGCAGACTTCAGAGCAAATTAAGAAAATCACTTACTAATGATAAAGGAGTCAATTAACCTAAAAGACAACAACCCTAAATGTTTATGCCTCTAAGAGCTTCAGAATACGTGGAACAAAAACTGGTAGGGCTAAAAGGAGAAATAGACAAATCCACAGTTATTGTTGGGGACTTCAGAAACCTCTCTTAATTGATAGAATAAGTATATACAAAAATCAGTAAGAATCTAAACACCATTAACAATACTATCAGTCAATTTGACCTGAAGTCTATAGAATATGATAAATAACAACCAAAGAATATGCATTCTTTTTGAAGAATATTCAAATATTTACAAAGATAGGGACCAAAAAATAAGTAAATTTACAAGAATTCAAACAATGCAAGTTATGTTGTCTGGCCACCATGAACTCAGGAACCAATACCTGAAAGTATCTGGAAATTCCCCAGTATTTGGAAAGTAAATAATATGCATCTAACTAACTTATGGGTCAAAGAAGAAATGCCAGGAATATTAGAATGTAAGGCTTCCCCAGTAGCTCAGTGGCAAAGAATTTGTCTGCAATGCAGGAGCCACAGTTTTGATCTCTGGGTCGGGAAGATCCCCTGGAGGAGGGCAGGGCAGCCCACCCCCGTATCCTTGCCTGGAGAATCCCATGGACAGAGAAGCCTGACGAGTTATGGTTCATAGGGTTGCAGAGTAGTCAGAAACGAGAAAACATGACATGTTAACATGTGTACTGCTACTGCTGCTAAGTTGCTTCAGTTGTGTCCAACTCTGTGCGACCCCAGAGTCGGCAGCCCACCAGGCTCTGCCATCCCTGGGATTCTCCAGGCAAGAACACTGGAGTGGGTTGCCATTTCCTTCTCCAATGCATGAAAGTAAAACGTGAAAGTGAAGTTGCTCAGTCGTGCCTGACTCAGCAACCCCATGGACTGCAGCCTACCAGGGTCCTTCATCCCTGGGATTTTCCAGGCAAGAGTACTAGAGTGGGTTGCTATTGCCTTCTCCGTATCATGTGTAAGGTGCAATTAAACCAGTACTTGCAATGAAATTTATAGAACTAAACACCTAAAAAGAAAAAGAGAAACCTCTTGAAAGCTTCCATCTTAAGAAATAAGAAAAAGTAAGATAAAAATCAATAAAGTGGGAAAAGAAAAATTATATAAAATAATGAAGCCAAAAGCTAAGTATTTGAAAAGATAAATTCAAACTGATAAAGCGAAAGTCGCTCAGTCATGTCCGATACTTTGTGACCCCATGCACTTTAGATGCCAGGCTCCTCTGTACATGGAATTCTCCAGGCAAGAATACTGGAGTGGGTAGCCATTTCCTTCTCTGGGGGATTGTCCCATTCAACAGATCAAACTTGGGTCTCCTGCATTGCAGATGGATTCTTTACCATCTCAGCCACCAGGGAAGCCCTTACTTTTAGCCAAACAAATGCGGGAAAAGAGACAGAGAAAAAAAATTACCAATATCAGAAATAAGAAAGACGAGCAACATTCCTACAAATCCTATAGGCAAAAATAATAATAATGAGAGAATATTATGAACTTTATATAAATTCAATAACTTAATGAAATGGGAAATTACTCGGAAGACACAAATTTCCAAAGTTCACCCAAGAATAAACAGGCAACCCTAATAGGTTAGCTTTATATCTATTAAAGAAATTGAATTTGTACTTAGAATCTTTCTCACACAGAAATATCCCAGACCCAAAAGCCTTAACGAGAGCGTTCCAACCACCACTTAAGAAAGAAACAAATACAGTTCTACACAAATCCTTCCAGAAGACTGAAGAGGAGGGGGCATTTTCTAACTTGTACAAGGCCAGCATTACCTTGATACCAAAACCAGAAAATATTACAAGAAACTGCAGAGCAATATCCCTCTCCTATACACATAGACATAACTATTCTTAACAAAATTTGAGCATATATAATCCAACAGTAGGCAAAAAGGATACTACATTGTGACCAAATGGGGTTTATGAAAGAATGCAAGGTTGACTTAACACCTGAAAATCAGACAGTATAATTCATCACATTGTCAGAATAAAGGAGTAAAAGGAGAGGCTTATATCAATAAACACAAAAGACTCATTTCACAAAATCCAATATCTCATTCCTTATAAATACTGTCAGGAAATTAGTATTAGAGGAAATTCCTCAACCTGAGGAAGAGCAGCTACAAGAAAGCTACAAGTGACATTACTAAAGGTAGAAGAGTTCATCCTTTCCCCCGAGTTCAAGAACAAGATAAGGATGTCTGTTCTTACCACTTTTATTCACTTTTATTTTTTTTAGAGGTTCTAGCTAACTCAAAGGGGGCTTCCAAGGTGGTTCAAGAAGTAAAGAATCTGCCTGCCAATGCAGGGGCCACAGGAGACACAGGTTCAATCCCTGGGTCGGGAAGATCCCCTGGAGGAGGAAATGGCAACCCTCTCCAGTATTCTTGCCTGGGAAATCCCATGGACAGAGGAGCCTGCTGGGCTACAGTCCACGGGGTCGCAAAGAGTCAGACACAACTGAAGCGACTGAGCATACACACACATACACTAATGCAAAATTGCAGAGAGAAGAAATAAAAGGCATATATACTTGGAAGGTAGAAGTAAAACTGCCATAATTGCTCATAGTCATGACCCTCAATGCAGAACATCCTAAGGAATCTACAAAAAACAAAACCCACCAGAACTAATAAGTGAGCTTAGCAGGTTTGCAAGATACAGGTCAATACGAATGATTCTATGTATTAATATCAACTAGCCTATATGTCTCTACATATTAACAAGTAAACAAAAAAAAAATTGAAATAGAAAAAAATAAAATTAGCCAAATAGAATCAAAACAGATAAAATGCTTGGGGCTGAATTTGAAAAAGGGTGTGCAAACAACACAAAAACAACACAACAGTGTGAGAGGAGCAGCTCTGTAAACGGAGACACACTGTATTCATGCATCAGGAGAGTCAGTGCTGTTGAGCTGTCAGGCGTCCCCAAGTGAACGTACTGATTCAATATCAACTCAGTGAAAATCTCGGCAGATTTCCTGTAGAAATGGAGTGGCTGATTTTAAAAATTTATATCTAGTCATTCAGTCACGTCCAGCTCTTTGAGACCCCGTGGACTGCAGCCCACCAGGCTCCTCTGTTCATAGAATTCTCCAGGCAAGAATATCGGAGTGGGTTACCATTTCCTTCTCCAGGGGATCTTCCCAGCCCAGGGATCAAACTCAGGTCTCCCGCATTGTACACAGATTCTTTACTGTCTGAGCCACCAGGGTAGCCCTGGTGGCTCGGACAGTAAGTTATATTATTTATATTAATTTATATTAATTCAATATAATATATATTTATATTAAATTATATATTAATTTATATTGAAATACAAGCACCTAGAAAAACTACACACACATACACTTTGGTGGGAAAATAGGACACAGAGAGCTTAAACTAAATGAATAAATTTAATGATTTATTACAATACTACATTAATCAAGACAGTATCATACTAATGTATAGACAGACAGTACCATAATAATGTATAGTATAGCAGTTAATGTCGGAGAAGGCAATGGTACCTCATTCCAGTACTCTTGCCTAGAAAATCCCATGGACGGAGGAGCCTGGTAGGCTGCAGTCCATGTGGTCGCTAAAAGTCAGACATGACTGAGCGACTTCACTTTGACTTTTCACTTTCATGCACTGGACAAGGAAATGGCACCCCACTCCAGTGTTCTTACCTGGAGAATCCCAGGGACGGGGAGCCTGGTGGGCTGCCGTCTACGAGGTCACACAGAGTCGGGCACGACTGAAGCGACTTAGCAGCAGCATAGCAGTTAATGCAGCAGAATAAAGAGGCCAGTAGTGGTTATGAAGATGGGAAGGATGGGGGAATGGATTACAAGGAGCTCAAGAAGTTTTAGGAAGTGATGGTTACATTCATCTTTTGATTGGGGTTATGGTTTCAAATAACCATTTTAGAGGAGCTAAGAAGCCTCTTGATGAAAGTGAAAGAGGAGAGTGAAAAAGCTGGCTTAAAGCTCAACATTCAGAAAACAAAGATCATGGCATCTGGTCCCATCACTTCATGGCAAATAGATGGGGAAACAGTGTCAGACTTTATTTTGCGGGGCTCCAAAATTACTACAGATGGTGACTGCAGCCATGAAATTAAAAGATGCTTACTCCTTGGAAGGAAAGTTATGACCAACCTAGACAGCAAATTAAAAGGCAGAAACGTTACTTTGCCAACAAAGGTTTGTCTAGTCAAGGCTATGGTTTTTCCAGTGGTCATGTATGGATGTGAGAGTTGGACTGTGAAAAAAGCTGAGTGCTGAAGAACTGATGCTTTTGAACTGTGGTGTTGGAGAAGACTCTTGAGAGTCCCTTGGACTGCAAGGAGATCCAACCAGTCCATTCTAAAGGAGATCAGTCCTGGGTGTTCATTGGAAGGACTGAGGCTGAAGCTCCAATCCTTTCGCCACTTGATAAAGTGAAGAGCCAACTCACTGGAAAAGATCCTCATTCTGGGAAAGATTGAAGGCAAGAGGAGAAGAGGATGGCAGAGGATGAGGTGGTTAGACAGCATCACCGACTCAATGGACATGAATTTGAGCAAACTCTAGTGGCAGAGAGGAGCCTGGCGTGCTGCAGTCCATGGGGCTGCAAATAGTCAGACACAACTTAGTGACTCAAAAGCAACATAGCCTCATGAACATAAAGTTGTGCACTTTAAACGTGTACAGATTATTGAAACAAAAGCTGAAAAGCAACTGAAAAATTACATCGAACCTCTGTTAACTAGGTGAAGCTAGGCCCATTTTGAAGACTAAGAAATAGTCTCTGAGCAGGACACCAGGGTCTCAGAGGCTGTTCCGAGGCCCAGCCTGGGGTCTCGAGGCTCTGAGAAGACCCAACCTTGCCTGTTCTGCAAGAACTCAGATTAACACAAGCCTCCTCTCCCCATGTCCAGCCACCCCTGCTCGCCGAGCTAATTCCTATCCATCTGAGGAAGTTCAGCTCAAAGTTTGCTCCATCTTTATTTTCAAAAGGTTAACTCCTCTGGGACCTCTTCCTCGGACCAAGGTCAGACATGGGACTCTGCCTGGCGTTCACCATCAGCCTGGGGTGAGTCCCACCACCTGCGGTTCATCCCCAGAACCCTGTGGACAACTCGGTCCCACAGCCTCCTGTCATCACAGCACGAGACCCGGGCCCGGAACTGTGCTTGGGGAACACGACCAGCACAGAGGTAGGACTGGCTTCACAAACAAGGGCGGGAGCAGAGCTTCCTGCTGGAGGGTGCAGAGACAGTTGATATTAAAGCTCCAGGAGCTAAGGACTCGGAAAGCTTGACCGGCAACCACCCCAGATGGCACTCGCCATGATGCTTGGAAAGCAGGGACAGAGAAGTAACCCACTTGAGCCTCCGGACGAGGCCTGGCACGTCCGCCTCCTTTTCAGGTGGCCGGGGGCACTTTTGACCTTCACTGGACCCACAGAAGAGAAGCTGCAGAAAGCTCTGGACCAGCATCAGCCTTCACAGTAAGGGAGGAGAGACAGATGCGACTCGACCAAACCCTTGTTTGCTCGCTGAGATGCCAAAAAGGGGATAAAGGTCCACGTCAACGGGCCCAAGGTCTTGACCAGAACTAAGCTGACTCACGCAGCATCTCCTCTTTTGGACGGAGTCCCTCAGCTGGTTCCGGAAAGGCCGAGGGTAGCACCGTCTGACCCCACCCCCAGTAACCACAATTCATTCCTAGATTAGCATTCCTTTCTCCCCCACATTCCCATCAGTCCTCAGAGCAGCATCGCCAAAGGAGCCCACGTGGGAATCTGGTTTATACCACCTGCCAACGCCGCCTGGATGCCAGGAACTCGGGCTTCCTGAGCCGGGCAAGTTCTGGAATGCACGCCTCTCTGGCTGCAGTACTTTGCTTTTGCAGGCAATTTGTTCATAAACGCCAAAGAAGTATGTGAGACGGGGCAAACTGAGAAGCAACCAGAGGGCCCCTAGGCGCCCCAACAGAAAGCTGTGCACCTGCCCTTTCTCGGGTGCTGGGCCGTGAGGAGGAGACGAGGGAGGAGAGGAAGGCCAGCCCAGCCCCGGGGGCTCACAGAGGGGAGGAGGAGCAGAAAGGGAAGGAGAGGTGAGACAGTCACAGGGCTTTGGGACCAAGACTGGGGGATAAGGGAGAGCTTCCAGGGGAGGCAAGTTAAACCAAGCATTTAAGAAGAAAAGGACCAGAAAAGGCCTGTCCTAGGAAAAGGCTTCAGGGGCAAGGCAGTCTGTAAACAGTGTGGTGTGATGGGTGGCTAGGGGCTGTGGGCACCAATACCCTACTCAGCCTGCTCAGATCAGAAGCCCAAAAGCATGACTTAGTGCTCTATATATGGGCTAACGTGTACAACTGCTCTAACCCACCTATTTGAATCACTTTTTAAATTTATCTACCATGGTAGGTAACAAATAGCTATGGGGCTTCCTAATGAAAGTGAAAGAGGTGAGTGAAAAAGTTGGCTTAAAACTCAACATTCAGAAAACGAAGATCATGGCATCTGGTCCTATCACTTCATGGCAAATAGATGGGGAAACAATGGAAACAGTGAGAGACTTTATTTTCTAGGGCTCCAAAATCACTGCAGATGGTGCCTGCAGCCAAAAAATTAAAAGACACTTGCTCCTTGGAAGAAAAGTTATGACCAACCTAGACAGCTTATTAAAAAGCAGAGACGTTACTTTGCCAACAAAGGTCTGTCTAGTCAAAGCTACAGTTTTTCCAGTGCTCATGTATTGATGTGAGAGTTGGACTATAAAGCAAGCTAAGATCCAAAGAATTGATGCTTTTGAACTATGGTGTTGGAGAAGACTCTTGAGAGTACCTTGGACATCAAGGAGATCCAACCAGTCCATCCTAAAGGAAATCAGTCCTGAATATTCACTGGAAGGACTGCTGCTGAAGCTGAAACTCCAATACTTTGGCCACCTGATGCAAAGAACCAACTCATTGGGAAAGACCCTGATGCTGGGAAAGATTGAAGGCAGGAGGAGAGGAGATGACAGAGGATGAGATGGTTGGATGGCATCACCGACTCAATGGGCATGAATCTGAGTAAGCTCTGGGAGTTGGTGATGGACAGGGGGCCTGGCGTGCTGCAGTCCATGGGATCCCAAAGAGTCAGACACAATTGAGCAACTGAATTGAATATGAGCTAACATGTACAACTGCTCTAACCCACCTATTTGAATCATTTTTAAAATTTATTTATCATGGCAGGTAACAAATAGTTATGGGGCTTCCCTGGTGGCTCAGTGGTAAAGAATTTGTCTGCCAGTGCAGACAACCCAGGTTTGATCTCTGGCTTAGGAATATCCCTTGGAGAAGGAAATGGCAACCTGCTCCAGT